>NW_028123538.1:0-445653 GCF_965194805.1 Balaenoptera borealis
TAGTCACAACGACTGCAGGGGTCTAAATGACACCTGCCCTCAAAAAGTGCCCTTGGGTAGGGAATAGGCAAGAAAATTCAACACATGAGAAATTTTTCAAAAAGTGAATATGAAGAGGGAAGTTGTACTCACACTTTAACAAAAAAAGGAAAAGAAGAAAAAGGATATGCCTAAAGATCAGTATAAGGAATTATTCGCCACATGCGTATCCAACCTCCATAAAGGTTTCAGCTCACAACAGTCAAATGGCCATCAGCAAAAGTCTACAAACTATAAATGCTGAAGGTGTTTTAGAGAAATGTGTACCTTCTATCTGCTGCTGGGATGTAAAGTGGTAACAGCACTAACGCAAACTGAATGGAGCCGCTTGAAAAGGTAGAAATTGAGCTACCATATGATGCGGCAGGGCACCTCTCGGGCTTATAACCTAAGACCACCAGAATCGGAAGGACACAGGCAGTCAAATGTGCACTGCAGCAATACTGAAATAGCCAAGACATGGAAGCAAAAAAAGGTCCATAAACAGATGAATGGACAGAGAAGAAGTGGTATATGGACAGAATGGAATAGTAGCCTCGGGAAAAAAATGAACAATGCCGTTTTCAGGACTACAGTAGAGCCTAGAAATAATAATATAAGGTTAAGTAAGTCAAAAGGGTATGACAAATATCCTATGATATCATTTATACATGTTATCCTAAGATTGCTACCAATGAACATATTTCCACAGAAAAAGACACTCACAGACTTATGAAATAAACTAATGGTTAGCCAAAATGAAAGGGGGGAGGATGGGTAAATTAGGACTATGGGATTAACATAAATATACTAATGTATGTTACATGCATATAAACATATAACAGATAAACTATATGAATTATATAATCACCAATACCTTTAAAATATACATTCTGTATTCACATACATGGTAACAGAATCCGAAGATGAACAGACATATGTAGGAATCATTGAGCAGATTCTGTACAGCCAGACAATCAAAAAACTCTAATCAAATTTACTCCAAAAAGAAATAGAATTAAATTTAAAAAACAAACATAAGTAAGGAGACATAAACTTCTGGGGGCTCGTCCCAGCACATTCCACTCTAATTTACAACCACGGAACACTACCTCCAGGAAGATTCTGTTGCCCTAGTAACAAGAGATGAGAACGTAATAATGCTGCCGCCTTGTGGCTGTTTCCCACAACAGCAGCATTAAACCCAGTGCTAATGGTTGCTTAATAGTCACAAGGACTGCAGGGCTCTAAATGACACCTGCCCTGAAAAATGCCCTGGGGTAGGGAATAGGCAAGAAAATTCAACACATGAGAAATTTTTCAAGAAGTCAATAAGAGGAGGGAAGTTGTACTCACTCTTTAAAAAAAAAGGAAAAGAAAAAAAAAGGACATGCCTAAAGCTCAGTATAAGGAATTATTAGACACATGCAAATTCAAATTCAACAAGGTTTCAGCTCACACCAGTCATTTCCATCAGCAAAATGTCTATAAACTATAAATGCTGAAGGGGTTTTAGAGAACTGTGTACCTTCTAGCTGCTGGTGGGATGTAAAGTGGTAACAGCACTAACGCAAACTGAATGGAGCTTCTTGAAAAGGTAAAAATTGAGCTACCATATGATGCAGCAGGTCACCCTTTGGGCCTATAACCTAAGACCACCTGAATCGGAAAGACACAGGCAGGCAAATGAGCACTGCAGCAATATTGAAATAGCCAAGACATGGAAGCAGAAAAAAGGTTCATAAACAGATGAATGGACAAAGAAGAAGTAGTATACGTACCAAATAGAATAGTAGCCTGGGGAAAAAAATGAACAACGCCGTTTTCAGGACTACAGTTGAGCCTAGAAATAATCATATAAGGTTAAGTAACTCAAAAGGGTACGACAAATATCCTATGATAACATTTATACATGTTATCCTAAGATTGCTACCAATGAACATATTTCCACAGAAAAAGACACTCACAGACTTATGAAATAAACTAATGGTTAGCAAAATGAAAGGTGGGAGGATGGGTAAATTAGGACTATGGGGTTAACATACATATACTAATGTATGTTAAGTGTATAACAACATATAACAGATAAACTGTATGAATTATATAATCTCCAATACCTTTAAAATATACATTTTGTAATCACATACATGGTAACAGGACCCTAAGATGAACAGACATATGTATGAATCATTGAGCAGATCCTGTACAGCCAGGCAATCAAAACACTCTAATCAAATTTACGCTGATAAGAAATAGAAATGAAATTTAAAAAACAAACATAAGTAAGGAGACATAAACTTCTGGGGGCTTGTCCCAGCACATTCCACTCTAATTTACAACCTCAGAACACTACCTCCAGGAAGATTCTGTTGCCCTAGTAACAAGAGTTGAGAACGTAATAATGCTGCCGCCTTGTGGCTGTTTCCCACAACAGCAGCTTTAAACCCAGTGCTAATGGTTGCTTAATAGTCACAACGACTGCAGGGGTCTAAATGACACCTGCCCTCAAAAAGTGCCCTTGGGTAGGGAATAGGCAAGAAAATTCAACACATGAGAAATTTTTCAAAAAGTGAATATGAAGAGGGAAGTTGTACTCACACTTTAACAAAAAAAGGAAAAGAAGAAAAAGGATATGCCTAAAGATCAGTATAAGGAATTATTCGCCACATGCGTATCCAACCTCCATAAAGGTTTCAGCTCACAACAGTCAAATGGCCATCAGCAAAAGTCTACAAACTATAAATGCTGAAGGTGTTTTAGAGAAATGTGTACCTTCTATCTGCTGCTGGGATGTAAAGTGGTAACAGCACTAACGCAAACTGAATGGAGCCGCTTGAAAAGGTAGAAATTGAGCTACCATATGATGCGGCAGGGCACCTCTCGGGCTTATAACCTAAGACCACCAGAATCGGAAGGACACAGGCAGTCAAATGTGCACTGCAGCAATACTGAAATAGCCAAGACATGGAAGCAAAAAAAGGTCCATAAACAGATGAATGGACAGAGAAGAAGTGGTATATGGACAGAATGGAATAGTAGCCTCGGGAAAAAAATGAACAATGCCGTTTTCAGGACTACAGTAGAGCCTAGAAATAATAATATAAGGTTAAGTAAGTCAAAAGGGTATGACAAATATCCTATGATATCATTTATACATGTTATCCTAAGATTGCTACCAATGAACATATTTCCACAGAAAAAGACACTCACAGACTTATGAAATAAACTAATGGTTAGCCAAAATGAAAGGGGGAGGATGGGTAAATTAGGACTATGGGATTAACATAAATATACTAATGTATGTTACATGCATATAAACATATAACAGATAAACTATATGAATTATATAATCACCAATACCTTTAAAATATACATTCTGTATTCACATACATGGTAACAGAATCCGAAGATGAACAGACATATGTAGGAATCATTGAGCAGATTCTGTACAGCCAGACAATCAAAAAACTCTAATCAAATTTACTCCAAAAAGAAATAGAATTAAATTTAAAAAACAAACATAAGTAAGGAGACATAAACTTCTGGGGGCTCGTCCCAGCACATTCCACTCTAATTTACAACCACGGAACACTACCTCCAGGAAGATTCTGTTGCCCTAGTAACAAGAGATGAGAACGTAATAATGCTGCCGCCTTGTGGCTGTTTCCCACAACAGCAGCATTAAACCCAGTGCTAATGGTTGCTTAATAGTCACAAGGACTGCAGGGCTCTAAATGACACCTGCCCTGAAAAATGCCCTGGGGTAGGGAATAGGCAAGAAAATTCAACACATGAGAAATTTTTCAAGAAGTCAATAAGAGGAGGGAAGTTGTACTCACTCTTTAAAAAAAAGGAAAAGAAAAAAAAGGACATGCCTAAAGCTCAGTATAAGGAATTATTAGACACATGCAAATTCAAATTCAACAAGGTTTCAGCTCACACCAGTCATTTCCATCAGCAAAATGTCTATAAACTATAAATGCTGAAGGGGTTTTAGAGAACTGTGTACCTTCTAGCTGCTGGTGGGATGTAAAGTGGTAACAGCACTAACGCAAACTGAATGGAGCTTCTTGAAAAGGTAAAAATTGAGCTACCATATGATGCAGCAGGTCACCCTTTGGGCCTATAACCTAAGACCCACCTGAATCGGAAAGACACAGGCAGGCAAATGAGCACTGCAGCAATATTGAAATAGCCAAGACATGGAAGCAGAAAAAAGGTTCATAAACAGATGAATGGACAAAGAAGAAGTAGTATACGTACCAAATAGAATAGTAGCCTGGGGAAAAAAATGAACAACGCCGTTTTCAGGACTACAGTTGAGCCTAGAAATAATCATATAAGGTTAAGTAACTCAAAAGGGTACGACAAATATCCTATGATAACATTTATACATGTTATCCTAAGATTGCTACCAATGAACATATTTCCACAGAAAAAGACACTCACAGACTTATGAAATAAACTAATGGTTAGCAAATGAAAGGTGGGAGGATGGGTAAATTAGGACTATGGGGTTAACATACATATACTAATGTATGTTAAGTGTATAACAACATATAACAGATAAACTGTATGAATTTATATAATCTCCAATACCTTTAAAATATACATTTTGTAATCACATACATGGTAACAGGACCCTAAGATGAACAGACATATGTATGAATCATTGAGCAGATCCTGTACAGCCAGGCAATCAAAACACTCTAATCAAATTTACGCTGATAAGAAATAGAAATGAAATTTAAAAAACAAACATAAGTAAGGAGACATAAACTTCTGGGGGCTTGTCCCAGCACATTCCACTCTAATTTACAACCTCAGAACACTACCTCCAGGAAGATTCTGTTGCCCTAGTAACAAGAGTTGAGAACGTAATAATGCTGCCGCCTTGTGGCTGTTTCCCACAACAGCAGCTTTAAACCCAGTGCTAATGGTTGCTTAATAGTCACAACGACTGCAGGGGTCTAAATGACACCTGCCCTCAAAAAGTGCCCTTGGGTAGGGAATAGGCAAGAAAATTCAACACATGAGAAATTTTTCAAAAAGTGAATATGAAGAGGGAAGTTGTACTCACACTTTAACAAAAAAAGGAAAAGAAGAAAAAGGATATGCCTAAAGATCAGTATAAGGAATTATTCGCCACATGCGTATCCAACCTCCATAAAGGTTTCAGCTCACAACAGTCAAATGGCCATCAGCAAAAGTCTACAAACTATAAATGCTGAAGGTGTTTTAGAGAAATGTGTACCTTCTATCTGCTGCTGGGATGTAAAGTGGTAACAGCACTAACGCAAACTGAATGGAGCCGCTTGAAAAGGTAGAAATTGAGCTACCATATGATGCGGCAGGCACCTCTCGGGCTTATAACCTAAGACCACCAGAATCGGAAGGACACAGGCAGTCAAATGTGCACTGCAGCAATACTGAAATAGCCAAGACATGGAAGCAAAAAAAGGTCCATAAACAGATGAATGGACAGAGAAGAAGTGGTATATGGACAGAATGGAATAGTAGCCTCGGGAAAAAAATGAACAATGCCGTTTTCAGGACTACAGTAGAGCCTAGAAATAATAATATAAGGTTAAGTAAGTCAAAAGGGTATGACAAATATCCTATGATATCATTTATACATGTTATCCTAAGATTGCTACCAATGAACATATTTCCACAGAAAAAGACACTCACAGACTTATGAAATAAACTAATGGTTAGCCAAAATGAAAGGGGGGAGGATGGGTAATTTAGGACTATGGGATTAACATAAATATACTAATGTATGTTACATGCATATAAACATATAACAGATAAACTATATGAATTATATAATCACCAATACCTTTAAAATATACATTCTGTATTCACATACATGGTAACAGAATCCGAAGATGAACAGACATATGTAGGAATCATTGAGCAGATTCTGTACAGCCAGACAATCAAAAAACTCTAATCAAATTTACTCCAAAAAGAAATAGAATTAAATTTAAAAAACAAACATAAGTAAGGAGACATAAACTTCTGGGGGCTCGTCCCAGCACATTCCACTCTAATTTACAACCACGGAACACTACCTCCAGGAAGATTCTGTTGCCCTAGTAACAAGAGATGAGAACGTAATAATGCTGCCGCCTTGTGGCTGTTTCCCACAACAGCAGCATTAAACCCAGTGCTAATGGTTGCTTAATAGTCACAAGGACTGCAGGGCTCTAAATGACACCTGCCCTGAAAAATGCCCTGGGGTAGGGAATAGGCAAGAAAATTCAACACATGAGAAATTTTTCAAGAAGTCAATAAGAGGAGGGAAGTTGTACTCACTCTTTAAAAAAAAAGGAAAAGAAAAAAAAGGACATGCCTAAAGCTCAGTATAAGGAATTATTAGACACATGCAAATTCAAATTCAACAAGGTTTCAGCTCACACCAGTCATTTCCATCAGCAAAATGTCTATAAACTATAAATGCTGAAGGGGTTTTAGAGAACTGTGTACCTTCTAGCTGCTGGTGGGATGTAAAGTGGTAACAGCACTAACGCAAACTGAATGGAGCTTCTTGAAAAGGTAAAAATTGAGCTACCATATGATGCAGCAGGTCACCCTTTGGGCCTATAACCTAAGACCACCTGAATCGGAAAGACACAGGCAGGCAAATGAGCACTGCAGCAATATTGAAATAGCCAAGACATGGAAGCAGAAAAAAGGTTCATAAACAGATGAATGGACAAAGAAGAAGTAGTATACGTACCAAATAGAATAGTAGCCTGGGGAAAAAAATGAACAACGCCGTTTTCAGGACTACAGTTGAGCCTAGAAATAATCATATAAGGTTAAGTAACTCAAAAGGGTACGACAAATATCCTATGATAACATTTATACATGTTATCCTAAGATTGCTACCAATGAACATATTTCCACAGAAAAAGACACTCACAGACTTATGAAATAAACTAATGGTTAGCAAAATGAAAGGTGGGAGGATGGGTAAATTAGGACTATGGGGTTAACATACATATACTAATGTATGTTAAGTGTATAACAACATATAACAGATAAACTGTATGAATTATATAATCTCCAATACCTTTAAAATATACATTTTGTAATCACATACATGGTAACAGGACCCTAAGATGAACAGACATATGTATGAATCATTGAGCAGATCCTGTACAGCCAGGCAATCAAAACACTCTAATCAAATTTACGCTGATAAGAAATAGAAATGAAATTTAAAAAACAAACATAAGTAAGGAGACATAAACTTCTGGGGGCTTGTCCCAGCACATTCCACTCTAATTTACAACCTCAGAACACTACCTCCAGGAAGATTCTGTTGCCCTAGTAACAAGAGTTGAGAACGTAATAATGCTGCCGCCTTGTGGCTGTTTCCCACAACAGCAGCTTTAAACCCAGTGCTAATGGTTGCTTAATAGTCACAACGACTGCAGGGGTCTAAATGACACCTGCCCTCAAAAAGTGCCCTTGGGTAGGGAATAGGCAAGAAAATTCAACACATGAGAAATTTTTCAAAAAGTGAATATGAAGAGGGAAGTTGTACTCACACTTTAACAAAAAAAGGAAAAGAAGAAAAAGGATATGCCTAAAGATCAGTATAAGGAATTATTCGCCACATGCGTATCCAACCTCCATAAAGGTTTCAGCTCACAACAGTCAAATGGCCATCAGCAAAAGTCTACAAACTATAAATGCTGAAGGTGTTTTAGAGAAATGTGTACCTTCTATCTGCTGCTGGGATGTAAAGTGGTAACAGCACTAACGCAAACTGAATGGAGCCGCTTGAAAAGGTAGAAATTGAGCTACCATATGATGCGGCAGGGCACCTCTCGGGCTTATAACCTAAGACCACCAGAATCGGAAAGACACAGGCAGTCAAATGTGCACTGCAGCAATACTGAAATAGCCAAGACATGGAAGCAAAAAAAGGTCCATAAACAGATGAATGGACAGAGAAGAAGTGGTATATGGACAGAATGGAATAGTAGCCTCGGGAAAAAAATGAACAATGCCGTTTTCAGGACTACAGTAGAGCCTAGAAATAATAATATAAGGTTAAGTAAGTCAAAAGGGTATGACAAATATCCTATGATATCATTTATACATGTTATCCTAAGATTGCTACCAATGAACATATTTCCACAGAAAAAGACACTCACAGACTTATGAAATAAACTAATGGTTAGCCAAAATGAAAGGGGGGAGGATGGGTAATTTAGGACTATGGGATTAACATAAATATACTAATGTATGTTACATGCATATAAACATATAACAGATAAACTATATGAATTATATAATCACCAATACCTTTAAAATATACATTCTGTATTCACATACATGGTAACAGAATCCGAAGATGAACAGACATATGTAGGAATCATTGAGCAGATTCTGTACAGCCAGACAATCAAAAAACTCTAATCAAATTTACTCCAAAAAGAAATAGAATTAAATTTAAAAAACAAACATAAGTAAGGAGACATAAACTTCTGGGGGCTCGTCCCAGCACATTCCACTCTAATTTACAACCACGGAACACTACCTCCAGGAAGATTCTGTTGCCCTAGTAACAAGAGATGAGAACGTAATAATGCTGCCGCCTTGTGGCTGTTTCCCACAACAGCAGCATTAAACCCAGTGCTAATGGTTGCTTAATAGTCACAAGGACTGCAGGGCTCTAAATGACACCTGCCCTGAAAAATGCCCTGGGGTAGGGAATAGGCAAGAAAATTCAACACATGAGAAATTTTTCAAGAAGTCAATAAGAGGAGGGAAGTTGTACTCACTCTTTAAAAAAAAAGGAAAAGAAAAAAAAGGACATGCCTAAAGCTCAGTATAAGGAATTATTAGACACATGCAAATTCAAATTCAACAAGGTTTCAGCTCACACCAGTCATTTCCATCAGCAAAATGTCTATAAACTATAAATGCTGAAGGGGTTTTAGAGAACTGTGTACCTTCTAGCTGCTGGTGGGATGTAAAGTGGTAACAGCACTAACGCAAACTGAATGGAGCTTCTTGAAAAGGTAAAAATTGAGCTACCATATGATGCAGCAGGTCACCCTTTGGGCCTATAACCTAAGACCACCTGAATCGGAAAGACACAGGCAGGCAAATGAGCACTGCAGCAATATTGAAATAGCCAAGACATGGAAGCAGAAAAAAGGTTCATAAACAGATGAATGGACAAAGAAGAAGTAGTATACGTACCAAATAGAATAGTAGCCTGGGGAAAAAAATGAACAACGCCGTTTTCAGGACTACAGTTGAGCCTAGAAATAATCATATAAGGTTAAGTAACTCAAAAGGGTACGACAAATATCCTATGATAACATTTATACATGTTATCCTAAGATTGCTACCAATGAACATATTTCCACAGAAAAAGACACTCACAGACTTATGAAATAAACTAATGGTTAGCAAAATGAAAGGTGGGAGGATGGGTAAATTAGGACTATGGGGTTAACATACATATACTAATGTATGTTAAGTGTATAACAACATATAACAGATAAACTGTATGAATTATATAATCTCCAATACCTTTAAAATATACATTTTGTAATCACATACATGGTAACAGGACCCTAAGATGAACAGACATATGTATGAATCATTGAGCAGATCCTGTACAGCCAGGCAATCAAAACACTCTAATCAAATTTACGCTGATAAGAAATAGAAATGAAATTTAAAAAACAAACATAAGTAAGGAGACATAAACTTCTGGGGGCTTGTCCCAGCACATTCCACTCTAATTTACAACCTCAGAACACTACCTCCAGGAAGATTCTGTTGCCCTAGTAACAAGAGTTGAGAACGTAATAATGCTGCCGCCTTGTGGCTGTTTCCCACAACAGCAGCTTTAAACCCAGTGCTAATGGTTGCTTAATAGTCACAACGACTGCAGGGGTCTAAATGACACCTGCCCTCAAAAAGTGCCCTTGGGTAGGGAATAGGCAAGAAAATTCAACACATGAGAAATTTTTCAAAAAGTGAATATGAAGAGGGAAGTTGTACTCACACTTTAACAAAAAAAGGAAAAGAAGAAAAAGGATATGCCTAAAGATCAGTATAAGGAATTATTCGCCACATGCGTATCCAACCTCCATAAAGGTTTCAGCTCACAACAGTCAAATGGCCATCAGCAAAAGTCTACAAACTATAAATGCTGAAGGTGTTTTAGAGAAATGTGTACCTTCTATCTGCTGCTGGGATGTAAAGTGGTAACAGCACTAACGCAAACTGAATGGAGCCGCTTGAAAAGGTAGAAATTGAGCTACCATATGATGCGGCAGGGCACCTCTCGGGCTTATAACCTAAGACCACCAGAATCGGAAGGACACAGGCAGTCAAATGTGCACTGCAGCAATACTGAAATAGCCAAGACATGGAAGCAAAAAAAGGTCCATAAACAGATGAATGGACAGAGAAGAAGTGGTATATGGACAGAATGGAATAGTAGCCTCGGGAAAAAAATGAACAATGCCGTTTTCAGGACTACAGTAGAGCCTAGAAATAATAATATAAGGTTAAGTAAGTCAAAAGGGTATGACAAATATCCTATGATATCATTTATACATGTTATCCTAAGATTGCTACCAATGAACATATTTCCACAGAAAAAGACACTCACAGACTTATGAAATAAACTAATGGTTAGCCAAAATGAAAGGGGGGAGGATGGGTAATTTAGGACTATGGGATTAACATAAATATACTAATGTATGTTACATGCATATAAACATATAACAGATAAACTATATGAATTATATAATCACCAATACCTTTAAAATATACATTCTGTATTCACATACATGGTAACAGAATCCGAAGATGAACAGACATATGTAGGAATCATTGAGCAGATTCTGTACAGCCAGACAATCAAAAAACTCTAATCAAATTTACTCCAAAAAGAAATAGAATTAAATTTAAAAAACAAACATAAGTAAGGAGACATAAACTTCTGGGGGCTCGTCCCAGCACATTCCACTCTAATTTACAACCACGGAACACTACCTCCAGGAAGATTCTGTTGCCCTAGTAACAAGAGATGAGAACGTAATAATGCTGCCGCCTTGTGGCTGTTTCCCACAACAGCAGCATTAAACCCAGTGCTAATGGTTGCTTAATAGTCACAAGGACTGCAGGGCTCTAAATGACACCTGCCCTGAAAAATGCCCTGGGGTAGGGAATAGGCAAGAAAATTCAACACATGAGAAATTTTTCAAGAAGTCAATAAGAGGAGGGAAGTTGTACTCACTCTTTAAAAAAAAAGGAAAAGAAAAAAAAGGACATGCCTAAAGCTCAGTATAAGGAATTATTAGACACATGCAAATTCAAATTCAACAAGGTTTCAGCTCACACCAGTCATTTCCATCAGCAAAATGTCTATAAACTATAAATGCTGAAGGGGTTTTAGAGAACTGTGTACCTTCTAGCTGCTGGTGGGATGTAAAGTGGTAACAGCACTAACGCAAACTGAATGGAGCTTCTTGAAAAGGTAAAAATTGAGCTACCATATGATGCAGCAGGTCACCCTTTGGGCCTATAACCTAAGACCACCTGAATCGGAAAGACACAGGCAGGCAAATGAGCACTGCAGCAATATTGAAATAGCCAAGACATGGAAGCAGAAAAAAGGTTCATAAACAGATGAATGGACAAAGAAGAAGTAGTATACGTACCAAATAGAATAGTAGCCTGGGGAAAAAAATGAACAACGCCGTTTTCAGGACTACAGTTGAGCCTAGAAATAATCATATAAGGTTAAGTAACTCAAAAGGGTACGACAAATATCCTATGATAACATTTATACATGTTATCCTAAGATTGCTACCAATGAACATATTTCCACAGAAAAAGACACTCACAGACTTATGAAATAAACTAATGGTTAGCAAAATGAAAGGTGGGAGGATGGGTAAATTAGGACTATGGGGTTAACATACATATACTAATGTATGTTAAGTGTATAACAACATATAACAGATAAACTGTATGAATTATATAATCTCCAATACCTTTAAAATATACATTTTGTAATCACATACATGGTAACAGGACCCTAAGATGAACAGACATATGTATGAATCATTGAGCAGATCCTGTACAGCCAGGCAATCAAAACACTCTAATCAAATTTACGCTGATAAGAAATAGAAATGAAATTTAAAAAACAAACATAAGTAAGGAGACATAAACTTCTGGGGGCTTGTCCCAGCACATTCCACTCTAATTTACAACCTCAGAACACTACCTCCAGGAAGATTCTGTTGCCCTAGTAACAAGAGTTGAGAACGTAATAATGCTGCCGCCTTGTGGCTGTTTCCCACAACAGCAGCTTTAAACCCAGTGCTAATGGTTGCTTAATAGTCACAACGACTGCAGGGGTCTAAATGACACCTGCCCTCAAAAAGTGCCCTTGGGTAGGGAATAGGCAAGAAAATTCAACACATGAGAAATTTTTCAAAAAGTGAATATGAAGAGGGAAGTTGTACTCACACTTTAACAAAAAAAGGAAAAGAAGAAAAAGGATATGCCTAAAGATCAGTATAAGGAATTATTCGCCACATGCGTATCCAACCTCCATAAAGGTTTCAGCTCACAACAGTCAAATGGCCATCAGCAAAAGTCTACAAACTATAAATGCTGAAGGTGTTTTAGAGAAATGTGTACCTTCTATCTGCTGCTGGGATGTAAAGTGGTAACAGCACTAACGCAAACTGAATGGAGCCGCTTGAAAAGGTAGAAATTGAGCTACCATATGATGCGGCAGGGCACCTCTCGGGCTTATAACCTAAGACCACCAGAATCGGAAGGACACAGGCAGTCAAATGTGCACTGCAGCAATACTGAAATAGCCAAGACATGGAAGCAAAAAAAGGTCCATAAACAGATGAATGGACAGAGAAGAAGTGGTATATGGACAGAATGGAATAGTAGCCTCGGGAAAAAAATGAACAATGCCGTTTTCAGGACTACAGTAGAGCCTAGAAATAATAATATAAGGTTAAGTAAGTCAAAAGGGTATGACAAATATCCTATGATATCATTTATACATGTTATCCTAAGATTGCTACCAATGAACATATTTCCACAGAAAAAGACACTCACAGACTTATGAAATAAACTAATGGTTAGCCAAAATGAAAGGGGGGAGGATGGGTAATTTAGGACTATGGGATTAACATAAATATACTAATGTATGTTACATGCATATAAACATATAACAGATAAACTATATGAATTATATAATCACCAATACCTTTAAAATATACATTCTGTATTCACATACATGGTAACAGAATCCGAAGATGAACAGACATATGTAGGAATCATTGAGCAGATTCTGTACAGCCAGACAATCAAAAAACTCTAATCAAATTTACTCCAAAAAGAAATAGAATTAAATTTAAAAAACAAACATAAGTAAGGAGACATAAACTTCTGGGGGCTCGTCCCAGCACATTCCACTCTAATTTACAACCACGGAACACTACCTCCAGGAAGATTCTGTTGCCCTAGTAACAAGAGATGAGAACGTAATAATGCTGCCGCCTTGTGGCTGTTTCCCACAACAGCAGCATTAAACCCAGTGCTAATGGTTGCTTAATAGTCACAAGGACTGCAGGGCTCTAAATGACACCTGCCCTGAAAAATGCCCTGGGGTAGGGAATAGGCAAGAAAATTCAACACATGAGAAATTTTTCAAGAAGTCAATAAGAGGAGGGAAGTTGTACTCACTCTTTAAAAAAAAAGGAAAAGAAAAAAAAGGACATGCCTAAAGCTCAGTATAAGGAATTATTAGACACATGCAAATTCAAATTCAACAAGGTTTCAGCTCACACCAGTCATTTCCATCAGCAAAATGTCTATAAACTATAAATGCTGAAGGGGTTTTAGAGAACTGTGTACCTTCTAGCTGCTGGTGGGATGTAAAGTGGTAACAGCACTAACGCAAACTGAATGGAGCTTCTTGAAAAGGTAAAAATTGAGCTACCATATGATGCAGCAGGTCACCCTTTGGGCCTATAACCTAAGACCACCTGAATCGGAAAGACACAGGCAGGCAAATGAGCACTGCAGCAATATTGAAATAGCCAAGACATGGAAGCAGAAAAAAGGTTCATAAACAGATGAATGGACAAAGAAGAAGTAGTATACGTACCAAATAGAATAGTAGCCTGGGGAAAAAAATGAACAACGCCGTTTTCAGGACTACAGTTGAGCCTAGAAATAATCATATAAGGTTAAGTAACTCAAAAGGGTACGACAAATATCCTATGATAACATTTATACATGTTATCCTAAGATTGCTACCAATGAACATATTTCCACAGAAAAAGACACTCACAGACTTATGAAATAAACTAATGGTTAGCAAAATGAAAGGTGGGAGGATGGGTAAATTAGGACTATGGGGTTAACATACATATACTAATGTATGTTAAGTGTATAACAACATATAACAGATAAACTGTATGAATTATATAATCTCCAATACCTTTAAAATATACATTTTGTAATCACATACATGGTAACAGGACCCTAAGATGAACAGACATATGTATGAATCATTGAGCAGATCCTGTACAGCCAGGCAATCAAAACACTCTAATCAAATTTACGCTGATAAGAAATAGAAATGAAATTTAAAAAACAAACATAAGTAAGGAGACATAAACTTCTGGGGGCTTGTCCCAGCACATTCCACTCTAATTTACAACCTCAGAACACTACCTCCAGGAAGATTCTGTTGCCCTAGTAACAAGAGTTGAGAACGTAATAATGCTGCCGCCTTGTGGCTGTTTCCCACAACAGCAGCTTTAAACCCAGTGCTAATGGTTGCTTAATAGTCACAACGACTGCAGGGGTCTAAATGACACCTGCCCTCAAAAAGTGCCCTTGGGTAGGGAATAGGCAAGAAAATTCAACACATGAGAAATTTTTCAAAAAGTGAATATGAAGAGGGAAGTTGTACTCACACTTTAACAAAAAAAGGAAAAGAAGAAAAAGGATATGCCTAAAGATCAGTATAAGGAATTATTCGCCACATGCGTATCCAACCTCCATAAAGGTTTCAGCTCACAACAGTCAAATGGCCATCAGCAAAAGTCTACAAACTATAAATGCTGAAGGTGTTTTAGAGAAATGTGTACCTTCTATCTGCTGCTGGGATGTAAAGTGGTAACAGCACTAACGCAAACTGAATGGAGCCGCTTGAAAAGGTAGAAATTGAGCTACCATATGATGCGGCAGGGCACCTCTCGGGCTTATAACCTAAGACCACCAGAATCGGAAGGACACAGGCAGTCAAATGTGCACTGCAGCAATACTGAAATAGCCAAGACATGGAAGCAAAAAAAGGTCCATAAACAGATGAATGGACAGAGAAGAAGTGGTATATGGACAGAATGGAATAGTAGCCTCGGGAAAAAAATGAACAATGCCGTTTTCAGGACTACAGTAGAGCCTAGAAATAATAATATAAGGTTAAGTAAGTCAAAAGGGTATGACAAATATCCTATGATATCATTTATACATGTTATCCTAAGATTGCTACCAATGAACATATTTCCACAGAAAAAGACACTCACAGACTTATGAAATAAACTAATGGTTAGCCAAAATGAAAGGGGGGAGGATGGGTAATTTAGGACTATGGGATTAACATAAATATACTAATGTATGTTACATGCATATAAACATATAACAGATAAACTATATGAATTATATAATCACCAATACCTTTAAAATATACATTCTGTATTCACATACATGGTAACAGAATCCGAAGATGAACAGACATATGTAGGAATCATTGAGCAGATTCTGTACAGCCAGACAATCAAAAAACTCTAATCAAATTTACTCCAAAAAGAAATAGAATTAAATTTAAAAAACAAACATAAGTAAGGAGACATAAACTTCTGGGGGCTCGTCCCAGCACATTCCACTCTAATTTACAACCACGGAACACTACCTCCAGGAAGATTCTGTTGCCCTAGTAACAAGAGATGAGAACGTAATAATGCTGCCGCCTTGTGGCTGTTTCCCACAACAGCAGCATTAAACCCAGTGCTAATGGTTGCTTAATAGTCACAAGGACTGCAGGGCTCTAAATGACACCTGCCCTGAAAAATGCCCTGGGGTAGGGAATAGGCAAGAAAATTCAACACATGAGAAATTTTTCAAGAAGTCAATAAGAGGAGGGAAGTTGTACTCACTCTTTAAAAAAAAAGGAAAAGAAAAAAAAGGACATGCCTAAAGCTCAGTATAAGGAATTATTAGACACATGCAAATTCAAATTCAACAAGGTTTCAGCTCACACCAGTCATTTCCATCAGCAAAATGTCTATAAACTATAAATGCTGAAGGGGTTTTAGAGAACTGTGTACCTTCTAGCTGCTGGTGGGATGTAAAGTGGTAACAGCACTAACGCAAACTGAATGGAGCTTCTTGAAAAGGTAAAAATTGAGCTACCATATGATGCAGCAGGTCACCCTTTGGGCCTATAACCTAAGACCACCTGAATCGGAAAGACACAGGCAGGCAAATGAGCACTGCAGCAATATTGAAATAGCCAAGACATGGAAGCAGAAAAAAGGTTCATAAACAGATGAATGGACAAAGAAGAAGTAGTATACGTACCAAATAGAATAGTAGCCTGGGGAAAAAAATGAACAACGCCGTTTTCAGGACTACAGTTGAGCCTAGAAATAATCATATAAGGTTAAGTAACTCAAAAGGGTACGACAAATATCCTATGATAACATTTATACATGTTATCCTAAGATTGCTACCAATGAACATATTTCCACAGAAAAAGACACTCACAGACTTATGAAATAAACTAATGGTTAGCAAAATGAAAGGTGGGAGGATGGGTAAATTAGGACTATGGGGTTAACATACATATACTAATGTATGTTAAGTGTATAACAACATATAACAGATAAACTGTATGAATTATATAATCTCCAATACCTTTAAAATATACATTTTGTAATCACATACATGGTAACAGGACCCTAAGATGAACAGACATATGTATGAATCATTGAGCAGATCCTGTACAGCCAGGCAATCAAAACACTCTAATCAAATTTACGCTGATAAGAAATAGAAATGAAATTTAAAAAACAAACATAAGTAAGGAGACATAAACTTCTGGGGGCTTGTCCCAGCACATTCCACTCTAATTTACAACCTCAGAACACTACCTCCAGGAAGATTCTGTTGCCCTAGTAACAAGAGTTGAGAACGTAATAATGCTGCCGCCTTGTGGCTGTTTCCCACAACAGCAGCTTTAAACCCAGTGCTAATGGTTGCTTAATAGTCACAACGACTGCAGGGGTCTAAATGACACCTGCCCTCAAAAAGTGCCCTTGGGTAGGGAATAGGCAAGAAAATTCAACACATGAGAAATTTTTCAAAAAGTGAATATGAAGAGGGAAGTTGTACTCACACTTTAACAAAAAAAGGAAAAGAAGAAAAAGGATATGCCTAAAGATCAGTATAAGGAATTATTCGCCACATGCGTATCCAACCTCCATAAAGGTTTCAGCTCACAACAGTCAAATGGCCATCAGCAAAAGTCTACAAACTATAAATGCTGAAGGTGTTTTAGAGAAATGTGTACCTTCTATCTGCTGCTGGGATGTAAAGTGGTAACAGCACTAACGCAAACTGAATGGAGCCGCTTGAAAAGGTAGAAATTGAGCTACCATATGATGCGGCAGGGCACCTCTCGGGCTTATAACCTAAGACCACCAGAATCGGAAGGACACAGGCAGTCAAATGTGCACTGCAGCAATACTGAAATAGCCAAGACATGGAAGCAAAAAAAGGTCCATAAACAGATGAATGGACAGAGAAGAAGTGGTATATGGACAGAATGGAATAGTAGCCTCGGGAAAAAAATGAACAATGCCGTTTTCAGGACTACAGTAGAGCCTAGAAATAATAATATAAGGTTAAGTAAGTCAAAAGGGTATGACAAATATCCTATGATATCATTTATACATGTTATCCTAAGATTGCTACCAATGAACATATTTCCACAGAAAAAGACACTCACAGACTTATGAAATAAACTAATGGTTAGCCAAAATGAAAGGGGGGAGGATGGGTAATTTAGGACTATGGGATTAACATAAATATACTAATGTATGTTACATGCATATAAACATATAACAGATAAACTATATGAATTATATAATCACCAATACCTTTAAAATATACATTCTGTATTCACATACATGGTAACAGAATCCGAAGATGAACAGACATATGTAGGAATCATTGAGCAGATTCTGTACAGCCAGACAATCAAAAAACTCTAATCAAATTTACTCCAAAAAGAAATAGAATTAAATTTAAAAAACAAACATAAGTAAGGAGACATAAACTTCTGGGGGCTCGTCCCAGCACATTCCACTCTAATTTACAACCACGGAACACTACCTCCAGGAAGATTCTGTTGCCCTAGTAACAAGAGATGAGAACGTAATAATGCTGCCGCCTTGTGGCTGTTTCCCACAACAGCAGCATTAAACCCAGTGCTAATGGTTGCTTAATAGTCACAAGGACTGCAGGGCTCTAAATGACACCTGCCCTGAAAAATGCCCTGGGGTAGGGAATAGGCAAGAAAATTCAACACATGAGAAATTTTTCAAGAAGTCAATAAGAGGAGGGAAGTTGTACTCACTCTTTAAAAAAAAAGGAAAAGAAAAAAAAGGACATGCCTAAAGCTCAGTATAAGGAATTATTAGACACATGCAAATTCAAATTCAACAAGGTTTCAGCTCACACCAGTCATTTCCATCAGCAAAATGTCTATAAACTATAAATGCTGAAGGGGTTTTAGAGAACTGTGTACCTTCTAGCTGCTGGTGGGATGTAAAGTGGTAACAGCACTAACGCAAACTGAATGGAGCTTCTTGAAAAGGTAAAAATTGAGCTACCATATGATGCAGCAGGTCACCCTTTGGGCCTATAACCTAAGACCACCTGAATCGGAAAGACACAGGCAGGCAAATGAGCACTGCAGCAATATTGAAATAGCCAAGACATGGAAGCAGAAAAAAGGTTCATAAACAGATGAATGGACAAAGAAGAAGTAGTATACGTACCAAATAGAATAGTAGCCTGGGGAAAAAAATGAACAACGCCGTTTTCAGGACTACAGTTGAGCCTAGAAATAATCATATAAGGTTAAGTAACTCAAAAGGGTACGACAAATATCCTATGATAACATTTATACATGTTATCCTAAGATTGCTACCAATGAACATATTTCCACAGAAAAAGACACTCACAGACTTATGAAATAAACTAATGGTTAGCAAAATGAAAGGTGGGAGGATGGGTAAATTAGGACTATGGGGTTAACATACATATACTAATGTATGTTAAGTGTATAACAACATATAACAGATAAACTGTATGAATTATATAATCTCCAATACCTTTAAAATATACATTTTGTAATCACATACATGGTAACAGGACCCTAAGATGAACAGACATATGTATGAATCATTGAGCAGATCCTGTACAGCCAGGCAATCAAAACACTCTAATCAAATTTACGCTGATAAGAAATAGAAATGAAATTTAAAAAACAAACATAAGTAAGGAGACATAAACTTCTGGGGGCTTGTCCCAGCACATTCCACTCTAATTTACAACCTCAGAACACTACCTCCAGGAAGATTCTGTTGCCCTAGTAACAAGAGTTGAGAACGTAATAATGCTGCCGCCTTGTGGCTGTTTCCCACAACAGCAGCTTTAAACCCAGTGCTAATGGTTGCTTAATAGTCACAACGACTGCAGGGGTCTAAATGACACCTGCCCTCAAAAAGTGCCCTTGGGTAGGGAATAGGCAAGAAAATTCAACACATGAGAAATTTTTCAAAAAGTGAATATGAAGAGGGAAGTTGTACTCACACTTTAACAAAAAAAGGAAAAGAAGAAAAAGGATATGCCTAAAGATCAGTATAAGGAATTATTCGCCACATGCGTATCCAACCTCCATAAAGGTTTCAGCTCACAACAGTCAAATGGCCATCAGCAAAAGTCTACAAACTATAAATGCTGAAGGTGTTTTAGAGAAATGTGTACCTTCTATCTGCTGCTGGGATGTAAAGTGGTAACAGCACTAACGCAAACTGAATGGAGCCGCTTGAAAAGGTAGAAATTGAGCTACCATATGATGCGGCAGGGCACCTCTCGGGCTTATAACCTAAGACCACCAGAATCGGAAGGACACAGGCAGTCAAATGTGCACTGCAGCAATACTGAAATAGCCAAGACATGGAAGCAAAAAAAGGTCCATAAACAGATGAATGGACAGAGAAGAAGTGGTATATGGACAGAATGGAATAGTAGCCTCGGGAAAAAAATGAACAATGCCGTTTTCAGGACTACAGTAGAGCCTAGAAATAATAATATAAGGTTAAGTAAGTCAAAAGGGTATGACAAATATCCTATGATATCATTTATACATGTTATCCTAAGATTGCTACCAATGAACATATTTCCACAGAAAAAGACACTCACAGACTTATGAAATAAACTAATGGTTAGCCAAAATGAAAGGGGGGAGGATGGGTAATTTAGGACTATGGGATTAACATAAATATACTAATGTATGTTACATGCATATAAACATATAACAGATAAACTATATGAATTATATAATCACCAATACCTTTAAAATATACATTCTGTATTCACATACATGGTAACAGAATCCGAAGATGAACAGACATATGTAGGAATCATTGAGCAGATTCTGTACAGCCAGACAATCAAAAAACTCTAATCAAATTTACTCCAAAAAGAAATAGAATTAAATTTAAAAAACAAACATAAGTAAGGAGACATAAACTTCTGGGGGCTCGTCCCAGCACATTCCACTCTAATTTACAACCACGGAACACTACCTCCAGGAAGATTCTGTTGCCCTAGTAACAAGAGATGAGAACGTAATAATGCTGCCGCCTTGTGGCTGTTTCCCACAACAGCAGCATTAAACCCAGTGCTAATGGTTGCTTAATAGTCACAAGGACTGCAGGGCTCTAAATGACACCTGCCCTGAAAAATGCCCTGGGGTAGGGAATAGGCAAGAAAATTCAACACATGAGAAATTTTTCAAGAAGTCAATAAGAGGAGGGAAGTTGTACTCACTCTTTAAAAAAAAAGGAAAAGAAAAAAAAGGACATGCCTAAAGCTCAGTATAAGGAATTATTAGACACATGCAAATTCAAATTCAACAAGGTTTCAGCTCACACCAGTCATTTCCATCAGCAAAATGTCTATAAACTATAAATGCTGAAGGGGTTTTAGAGAACTGTGTACCTTCTAGCTGCTGGTGGGATGTAAAGTGGTAACAGCACTAACGCAAACTGAATGGAGCTTCTTGAAAAGGTAAAAATTGAGCTACCATATGATGCAGCAGGTCACCCTTTGGGCCTATAACCTAAGACCACCTGAATCGGAAAGACACAGGCAGGCAAATGAGCACTGCAGCAATATTGAAATAGCCAAGACATGGAAGCAGAAAAAAGGTTCATAAACAGATGAATGGACAAAGAAGAAGTAGTATACGTACCAAATAGAATAGTAGCCTGGGGAAAAAAATGAACAACGCCGTTTTCAGGACTACAGTTGAGCCTAGAAATAATCATATAAGGTTAAGTAACTCAAAAGGGTACGACAAATATCCTATGATAACATTTATACATGTTATCCTAAGATTGCTACCAATGAACATATTTCCACAGAAAAAGACACTCACAGACTTATGAAATAAACTAATGGTTAGCAAAATGAAAGGTGGGAGGATGGGTAAATTAGGACTATGGGGTTAACATACATATACTAATGTATGTTAAGTGTATAACAACATATAACAGATAAACTGTATGAATTATATAATCTCCAATACCTTTAAAATATACATTTTGTAATCACATACATGGTAACAGGACCCTAAGATGAACAGACATATGTATGAATCATTGAGCAGATCCTGTACAGCCAGGCAATCAAAACACTCTAATCAAATTTACGCTGATAAGAAATAGAAATGAAATTTAAAAAACAAACATAAGTAAGGAGACATAAACTTCTGGGGGCTTGTCCCAGCACATTCCACTCTAATTTACAACCTCAGAACACTACCTCCAGGAAGATTCTGTTGCCCTAGTAACAAGAGTTGAGAACGTAATAATGCTGCCGCCTTGTGGCTGTTTCCCACAACAGCAGCTTTAAACCCAGTGCTAATGGTTGCTTAATAGTCACAACGACTGCAGGGGTCTAAATGACACCTGCCCTCAAAAAGTGCCCTTGGGTAGGGAATAGGCAAGAAAATTCAACACATGAGAAATTTTTCAAAAAGTGAATATGAAGAGGGAAGTTGTACTCACACTTTAACAAAAAAAGGAAAAGAAGAAAAAGGATATGCCTAAAGATCAGTATAAGGAATTATTCGCCACATGCGTATCCAACCTCCATAAAGGTTTCAGCTCACAACAGTCAAATGGCCATCAGCAAAAGTCTACAAACTATAAATGCTGAAGGTGTTTTAGAGAAATGTGTAACTTCTATCTGCTGCTGGGATGTAAAGTGATAACAGCACTAACGCAAACTGAATGGAGCCGCTTGAAAAGGTAGAAATTGAGCTACCATATGATGCGGCAGGGCACCTCTCGGGCTTATAACCTAAGACCACCAGAATCGGAAGGACACAGGCAGTCAAATGTGCACTGCAGCAATACTGAAATAGCCAAGACATGGAAGCAAAAAAAGGTCCATAAACAGATGAATGGACAGAGAAGAAGTGGTATATGGACAGAATGGAATAGTAGCCTCGGGAAAAAAATGAACAATGCCGTTTTCAGGACTACAGTAGAGCCTAGAAATAATAATATAAGGTTAAGTAAGTCAAAAGGGTATGACAAATATCCTATGATATCATTTATACATGTTATCCTAAGATTGCTACCAATGAACATATTTCCACAGAAAAAGACACTCACAGACTTATGAAATAAACTAATGGTTAGCCAAAATGAAAGGGGGGAGGATGGGTAATTTAGGACTATGGGATTAACATAAATATACTAATGTATGTTACATGCATATAAACATATAACAGATAAACTATATGAATTATATAATCACCAATACCTTTAAAATATACATTCTGTATTCACATACATGGTAACAGAATCCGAAGATGAACAGACATATGTAGGAATCATTGAGCAGATTCTGTACAGCCAGACAATCAAAAAACTCTAATCAAATTTACTCCAAAAAGAAATAGAATTAAATTTAAAAAACAAACATAAGTAAGGAGACATAAACTTCTGGGGGCTCGTCCCAGCACATTCCACTCTAATTTACAACCACGGAACACTACCTCCAGGAAGATTCTGTTGCCCTAGTAACAAGAGATGAGAACGTAATAATGCTGCCGCCTTGTGGCTGTTTCCCACAACAGCAGCATTAAACCCAGTGCTAATGGTTGCTTAATAGTCACAAGGACTGCAGGGCTCTAAATGACACCTGCCCTGAAAAATGCCCTGGGGTAGGGAATAGGCAAGAAAATTCAACACATGAGAAATTTTTCAAGAAGTCAATAAGAGGAGGGAAGTTGTACTCACTCTTTAAAAAAAAAGGAAAAGAAAAAAAAGGACATGCCTAAAGCTCAGTATAAGGAATTATTAGACACATGCAAATTCAAATTCAACAAGGTTTCAGCTCACACCAGTCATTTCCATCAGCAAAATGTCTATAAACTATAAATGCTGAAGGGGTTTTAGAGAACTGTGTACCTTCTAGCTGCTGGTGGGATGTAAAGTGGTAACAGCACTAACGCAAACTGAATGGAGCTTCTTGAAAAGGTAAAAATTGAGCTACCATATGATGCAGCAGGTCACCCTTTGGGCCTATAACCTAAGACCACCTGAATCGGAAAGACACAGGCAGGCAAATGAGCACTGCAGCAATATTGAAATAGCCAAGACATGGAAGCAGAAAAAAGGTTCATAAACAGATGAATGGACAAAGAAGAAGTAGTATACGTACCAAATAGAATAGTAGCCTGGGGAAAAAAATGAACAACGCCGTTTTCAGGACTACAGTTGAGCCTAGAAATAATCATATAAGGTTAAGTAACTCAAAAGGGTACGACAAATATCCTATGATAACATTTATACATGTTATCCTAAGATTGCTACCAATGAACATATTTCCACAGAAAAAGACACTCACAGACTTATGAAATAAACTAATGGTTAGCAAAATGAAAGGTGGGAGGATGGGTAAATTAGGACTATGGGGTTAACATACATATACTAATGTATGTTAAGTGTATAACAACATATAACAGATAAACTGTATGAATTATATAATCTCCAATACCTTTAAAATATACATTTTGTAATCACATACATGGTAACAGGACCCTAAGATGAACAGACATATGTATGAATCATTGAGCAGATCCTGTACAGCCAGGCAATCAAAACACTCTAATCAAATTTACGCTGATAAGAAATAGAAATGAAATTTAAAAAACAAACATAAGTAAGGAGACATAAACTTCTGGGGGCTTGTCCCAGCACATTCCACTCTAATTTACAACCTCAGAACACTACCTCCAGGAAGATTCTGTTGCCCTAGTAACAAGAGTTGAGAACGTAATAATGCTGCCGCCTTGTGGCTGTTTCCCACAACAGCAGCTTTAAACCCAGTGCTAATGGTTGCTTAATAGTCACAACGACTGCAGGGGTCTAAATGACACCTGCCCTCAAAAAGTGCCCTTGGGTAGGGAATAGGCAAGAAAATTCAACACATGAGAAATTTTTCAAAAAGTGAATATGAAGAGGGAAGTTGTACTCACACTTTAACAAAAAAAGGAAAAGAAGAAAAAGGATATGCCTAAAGATCAGTATAAGGAATTATTCGCCACATGCGTATCCAACCTCCATAAAGGTTTCAGCTCACAACAGTCAAATGGCCATCAGCAAAAGTCTACAAACTATAAATGCTGAAGGTGTTTTAGAGAAATGTGTAACTTCTATCTGCTGCTGGGATGTAAAGTGATAACAGCACTAACGCAAACTGAATGGAGCCGCTTGAAAAGGTAGAAATTGAGCTACCATATGATGCGGCAGGGCACCTCTCGGGCTTATAACCTAAGACCACCAGAATCGGAAGGACACAGGCAGTCAAATGTGCACTGCAGCAATACTGAAATAGCCAAGACATGGAAGCAAAAAAAGGTCCATAAACAGATGAATGGACAGAGAAGAAGTGGTATATGGACAGAATGGAATAGTAGCCTCGGGAAAAAAATGAACAATGCCGTTTTCAGGACTACAGTAGAGCCTAGAAATAATAATATAAGGTTAAGTAAGTCAAAAGGGTATGACAAATATCCTATGATATCATTTATACATGTTATCCTAAGATTGCTACCAATGAACATATTTCCACAGAAAAAGACACTCACAGACTTATGAAATAAACTAATGGTTAGCCAAAATGAAAGGGGGGAGGATGGGTAATTTAGGACTATGGGATTAACATAAATATACTAATGTATGTTACATGCATATAAACATATAACAGATAAACTATATGAATTATATAATCACCAATACCTTTAAAATATACATTCTGTATTCACATACATGGTAACAGAATCCGAAGATGAACAGACATATGTAGGAATCATTGAGCAGATTCTGTACAGCCAGACAATCAAAAAACTCTAATCAAATTTACTCCAAAAAGAAATAGAATTAAATTTAAAAAACAAACATAAGTAAGGAGACATAAACTTCTGGGGGCTCGTCCCAGCACATTCCACTCTAATTTACAACCACGGAACACTACCTCCAGGAAGATTCTGTTGCCCTAGTAACAAGAGATGAGAACGTAATAATGCTGCCGCCTTGTGGCTGTTTCCCACAACAGCAGCATTAAACCCAGTGCTAATGGTTGCTTAATAGTCACAAGGACTGCAGGGCTCTAAATGACACCTGCCCTGAAAAATGCCCTGGGGTAGGGAATAGGCAAGAAAATTCAACACATGAGAAATTTTTCAAGAAGTCAATAAGAGGAGGGAAGTTGTACTCACTCTTTAAAAAAAAAGGAAAAGAAAAAAAAGGACATGCCTAAAGCTCAGTATAAGGAATTATTAGACACATGCAAATTCAAATTCAACAAGGTTTCAGCTCACACCAGTCATTTCCATCAGCAAAATGTCTATAAACTATAAATGCTGAAGGGGTTTTAGAGAACTGTGTACCTTCTAGCTGCTGGTGGGATGTAAAGTGGTAACAGCACTAACGCAAACTGAATGGAGCTTCTTGAAAAGGTAAAAATTGAGCTACCATATGATGCAGCAGGTCACCCTTTGGGCCTATAACCTAAGACCACCTGAATCGGAAAGACACAGGCAGGCAAATGAGCACTGCAGCAATATTGAAATAGCCAAGACATGGAAGCAGAAAAAAGGTTCATAAACAGATGAATGGACAAAGAAGAAGTAGTATACGTACCAAATAGAATAGTAGCCTGGGGAAAAAAATGAACAACGCCGTTTTCAGGACTACAGTTGAGCCTAGAAATAATCATATAAGGTTAAGTAACTCAAAAGGGTACGACAAATATCCTATGATAACATTTATACATGTTATCCTAAGATTGCTACCAATGAACATATTTCCACAGAAAAAGACACTCACAGACTTATGAAATAAACTAATGGTTAGCAAAATGAAAGGTGGGAGGATGGGTAAATTAGGACTATGGGGTTAACATACATATACTAATGTATGTTAAGTGTATAACAACATATAACAGATAAACTGTATGAATTATATAATCTCCAATACCTTTAAAATATACATTTTGTAATCACATACATGGTAACAGGACCCTAAGATGAACAGACATATGTATGAATCATTGAGCAGATCCTGTACAGCCAGGCAATCAAAACACTCTAATCAAATTTACGCTGATAAGAAATAGAAATGAAATTTAAAAAACAAACATAAGTAAGGAGACATAAACTTCTGGGGGCTTGTCCCAGCACATTCCACTCTAATTTACAACCTCAGAACACTACCTCCAGGAAGATTCTGTTGCCCTAGTAACAAGAGTTGAGAACGTAATAATGCTGCCGCCTTGTGGCTGTTTCCCACAACAGCAGCTTTAAACCCAGTGCTAATGGTTGCTTAATAGTCACAACGACTGCAGGGGTCTAAATGACACCTGCCCTCAAAAAGTGCCCTTGGGTAGGGAATAGGCAAGAAAATTCAACACATGAGAAATTTTTCAAAAAGTGAATATGAAGAGGGAAGTTGTACTCACACTTTAACAAAAAAAGGAAAAGAAGAAAAAGGATATGCCTAAAGATCAGTATAAGGAATTATTCGCCACATGCGTATCCAACCTCCATAAAGGTTTCAGCTCACAACAGTCAAATGGCCATCAGCAAAAGTCTACAAACTATAAATGCTGAAGGTGTTTTAGAGAAATGTGTACCTTCTATCTGCTGCTGGGATGTAAAGTGGTAACAGCACTAACGCAAACTGAATGGAGCCGCTTGAAAAGGTAGAAATTGAGCTACCATATGATGCGGCAGGGCACCTCTCGGGCTTATAACCTAAGACCACCAGAATCGGAAGGACACAGGCAGTCAAATGTGCACTGCAGCAATACTGAAATAGCCAAGACATGGAAGCAAAAAAAGGTCCATAAACAGATGAATGGACAGAGAAGAAGTGGTATATGGACAGAATGGAATAGTAGCCTCGGGAAAAAAATGAACAATGCCGTTTTCAGGACTACAGTAGAGCCTAGAAATAATAATATAAGGTTAAGTAAGTCAAAAGGGTATGACAAATATCCTATGATATCATTTATACATGTTATCCTAAGATTGCTACCAATGAACATATTTCCACAGAAAAAGACACTCACAGACTTATGAAATAAACTAATGGTTAGCCAAAATGAAAGGGGGGAGGATGGGTAATTTAGGACTATGGGATTAACATAAATATACTAATGTATGTTACATGCATATAAACATATAACAGATAAACTATATGAATTATATAATCACCAATACCTTTAAAATATACATTCTGTATTCACATACATGGTAACAGAATCCGAAGATGAACAGACATATGTAGGAATCATTGAGCAGATTCTGTACAGCCAGACAATCAAAAAACTCTAATCAAATTTACTCCAAAAAGAAATAGAATTAAATTTAAAAAACAAACATAAGTAAGGAGACATAAACTTCTGGGGGCTCGTCCCAGCACATTCCACTCTAATTTACAACCACGGAACACTACCTCCAGGAAGATTCTGTTGCCCTAGTAACAAGAGATGAGAACGTAATAATGCTGCCGCCTTGTGGCTGTTTCCCACAACAGCAGCATTAAACCCAGTGCTAATGGTTGCTTAATAGTCACAAGGACTGCAGGGCTCTAAATGACACCTGCCCTGAAAAATGCCCTGGGGTAGGGAATAGGCAAGAAAATTCAACACATGAGAAATTTTTCAAGAAGTCAATAAGAGGAGGGAAGTTGTACTCACTCTTTAAAAAAAAAGGAAAAGAAAAAAAAGGACATGCCTAAAGCTCAGTATAAGGAATTATTAGACACATGCAAATTCAAATTCAACAAGGTTTCAGCTCACACCAGTCATTTCCATCAGCAAAATGTCTATAAACTATAAATGCTGAAGGGGTTTTAGAGAACTGTGTACCTTCTAGCTGCTGGTGGGATGTAAAGTGGTAACAGCACTAACGCAAACTGAATGGAGCTTCTTGAAAAGGTAAAAATTGAGCTACCATATGATGCAGCAGGTCACCCTTTGGGCCTATAACCTAAGACCACCTGAATCGGAAAGACACAGGCAGGCAAATGAGCACTGCAGCAATATTGAAATAGCCAAGACATGGAAGCAGAAAAAAGGTTCATAAACAGATGAATGGACAAAGAAGAAGTAGTATACGTACCAAATAGAATAGTAGCCTGGGGAAAAAAATGAACAACGCCGTTTTCAGGACTACAGTTGAGCCTAGAAATAATCATATAAGGTTAAGTAACTCAAAAGGGTACGACAAATATCCTATGATAACATTTATACATGTTATCCTAAGATTGCTACCAATGAACATATTTCCACAGAAAAAGACACTCACAGACTTATGAAATAAACTAATGGTTAGCAAAATGAAAGGTGGGAGGATGGGTAAATTAGGACTATGGGGTTAACATACATATACTAATGTATGTTAAGTGTATAACAACATATAACAGATAAACTGTATGAATTATATAATCTCCAATACCTTTAAAATATACATTTTGTAATCACATACATGGTAACAGGACCCTAAGATGAACAGACATATGTATGAATCATTGAGCAGATCCTGTACAGCCAGGCAATCAAAACACTCTAATCAAATTTACGCTGATAAGAAATAGAAATGAAATTTAAAAAACAAACATAAGTAAGGAGACATAAACTTCTGGGGGCTTGTCCCAGCACATTCCACTCTAATTTACAACCTCAGAACACTACCTCCAGGAAGATTCTGTTGCCCTAGTAACAAGAGTTGAGAACGTAATAATGCTGCCGCCTTGTGGCTGTTTCCCACAACAGCAGCTTTAAACCCAGTGCTAATGGTTGCTTAATAGTCACAACGACTGCAGGGGTCTAAATGACACCTGCCCTCAAAAAGTGCCCTTGGGTAGGGAATAGGCAAGAAAATTCAACACATGAGAAATTTTTCAAAAAGTGAATATGAAGAGGGAAGTTGTACTCACACTTTAACAAAAAAAGGAAAAGAAGAAAAAGGATATGCCTAAAGATCAGTATAAGGAATTATTCGCCACATGCGTATCCAACCTCCATAAAGGTTTCAGCTCACAACAGTCAAATGGCCATCAGCAAAAGTCTACAAACTATAAATGCTGAAGGTGTTTTAGAGAAATGTGTACCTTCTATCTGCTGCTGGGATGTAAAGTGGTAACAGCACTAACGCAAACTGAATGGAGCCGCTTGAAAAGGTAGAAATTGAGCTACCATATGATGCGGCAGGGCACCTCTCGGGCTTATAACCTAAGACCACCAGAATCGGAAGGACACAGGCAGTCAAATGTGCACTGCAGCAATACTGAAATAGCCAAGACATGGAAGCAAAAAAAGGTCCATAAACAGATGAATGGACAGAGAAGAAGTGGTATATGGACAGAATGGAATAGTAGCCTCGGGAAAAAAATGAACAATGCCGTTTTCAGGACTACAGTAGAGCCTAGAAATAATAATATAAGGTTAAGTAAGTCAAAAGGGTATGACAAATATCCTATGATATCATTTATACATGTTATCCTAAGATTGCTACCAATGAACATATTTCCACAGAAAAAGACACTCACAGACTTATGAAATAAACTAATGGTTAGCCAAAATGAAAGGGGGGAGGATGGGTAAATTAGGACTATGGGATTAACATAAATATACTAATGTATGTTACATGCATATAAACATATAACAGATAAACTATATGAATTATATAATCACCAATACCTTTAAAATATACATTCTGTATTCACATACATGGTAACAGAATCCGAAGATGAACAGACATATGTAGGAATCATTGAGCAGATTCTGTACAGCCAGACAATCAAAAAACTCTAATCAAATTTACTCCAAAAAGAAATAGAATTAAATTTAAAAAACAAACATAAGTAAGGAGACATAAACTTCTGGGGGCTCGTCCCAGCACATTCCACTCTAATTTACAACCACGGAACACTACCTCCAGGAAGATTCTGTTGCCCTAGTAACAAGAGATGAGAACGTAATAATGCTGCCGCCTTGTGGCTGTTTCCCACAACAGCAGCATTAAACCCAGTGCTAATGGTTGCTTAATAGTCACAAGGACTGCAGGGCTCTAAATGACACCTGCCCTGAAAAATGCCCTGGGGTAGGGAATAGGCAAGAAAATTCAACACATGAGAAATTTTTCAAGAAGTCAATAAGAGGAGGGAAGTTGTACTCACTCTTTAAAAAAAAAGGAAAAGAAAAAAAAGGACATGCCTAAAGCTCAGTATAAGGAATTATTAGACACATGCAAATTCAAATTCAACAAGGTTTCAGCTCACACCAGTCATTTCCATCAGCAAAATGTCTATAAACTATAAATGCTGAAGGGGTTTTAGAGAACTGTGTACCTTCTAGCTGCTGGTGGGATGTAAAGTGGTAACAGCACTAACGCAAACTGAATGGAGCTTCTTGAAAAGGTAAAAATTGAGCTACCATATGATGCAGCAGGTCACCCTTTGGGCCTATAACCTAAGACCACCTGAATCGGAAAGACACAGGCAGGCAAATGAGCACTGCAGCAATATTGAAATAGCCAAGACATGGAAGCAGAAAAAAGGTTCATAAACAGATGAATGGACAAAGAAGAAGTAGTATACGTACCAAATAGAATAGTAGCCTGGGGAAAAAAATGAACAACGCCGTTTTCAGGACTACAGTTGAGCCTAGAAATAATCATATAAGGTTAAGTAACTCAAAAGGGTACGACAAATATCCTATGATAACATTTATACATGTTATCCTAAGATTGCTACCAATGAACATATTTCCACAGAAAAAGACACTCACAGACTTATGAAATAAACTAATGGTTAGCAAAATGAAAGGTGGGAGGATGGGTAAATTAGGACTATGGGGTTAACATACATATACTAATGTATGTTAAGTGTATAACAACATATAACAGATAAACTGTATGAATTATATAATCTCCAATACCTTTAAAATATACATTTTGTAATCACATACATGGTAACAGGACCCTAAGATGAACAGACATATGTATGAATCATTGAGCAGATCCTGTACAGCCAGGCAATCAAAACACTCTAATCAAATTTACGCTGATAAGAAATAGAAATGAAATTTAAAAAACAAACATAAGTAAGGAGACATAAACTTCTGGGGGCTTGTCCCAGCACATTCCACTCTAATTTACAACCTCAGAACACTACCTCCAGGAAGATTCTGTTGCCCTAGTAACAAGAGTTGAGAACGTAATAATGCTGCCGCCTTGTGGCTGTTTCCCACAACAGCAGCTTTAAACCCAGTGCTAATGGTTGCTTAATAGTCACAACGACTGCAGGGGTCTAAATGACACCTGCCCTCAAAAAGTGCCCTTGGGTAGGGAATAGGCAAGAAAATTCAACACATGAGAAATTTTTCAAAAAGTGAATATGAAGAGGGAAGTTGTACTCACACTTTAACAAAAAAAGGAAAAGAAGAAAAAGGATATGCCTAAAGATCAGTATAAGGAATTATTCGCCACATGCGTATCCAACCTCCATAAAGGTTTCAGCTCACAACAGTCAAATGGCCATCAGCAAAAGTCTACAAACTATAAATGCTGAAGGTGTTTTAGAGAAATGTGTACCTTCTATCTGCTGCTGGGATGTAAAGTGGTAACAGCACTAACGCAAACTGAATGGAGCCGCTTGAAAAGGTAGAAATTGAGCTACCATATGATGCGGCAGGGCACCTCTCGGGCTTATAACCTAAGACCACCAGAATCGGAAGGACACAGGCAGTCAAATGTGCACTGCAGCAATACTGAAATAGCCAAGACATGGAAGCAAAAAAAGGTCCATAAACAGATGAATGGACAGAGAAGAAGTGGTATATGGACAGAATGGAATAGTAGCCTCGGGAAAAAAATGAACAATGCCGTTTTCAGGACTACAGTAGAGCCTAGAAATAATAATATAAGGTTAAGTAAGTCAAAAGGGTATGACAAATATCCTATGATATCATTTATACATGTTATCCTAAGATTGCTACCAATGAACATATTTCCACAGAAAAAGACACTCACAGACTTATGAAATAAACTAATGGTTAGCCAAAATGAAAGGGGGGAGGATGGGTAATTTAGGACTATGGGATTAACATAAATATACTAATGTATGTTACATGCATATAAACATATAACAGATAAACTATATGAATTATATAATCACCAATACCTTTAAAATATACATTCTGTATTCACATACATGGTAACAGAATCCGAAGATGAACAGACATATGTAGGAATCATTGAGCAGATTCTGTACAGCCAGACAATCAAAAAACTCTAATCAAATTTACTCCAAAAAGAAATAGAATTAAATTTAAAAAACAAACATAAGTAAGGAGACATAAACTTCTGGGGGCTCGTCCCAGCACATTCCACTCTAATTTACAACCACGGAACACTACCTCCAGGAAGATTCTGTTGCCCTAGTAACAAGAGATGAGAACGTAATAATGCTGCCGCCTTGTGGCTGTTTCCCACAACAGCAGCATTAAACCCAGTGCTAATGGTTGCTTAATAGTCACAAGGACTGCAGGGCTCTAAATGACACCTGCCCTGAAAAATGCCCTGGGGTAGGGAATAGGCAAGAAAATTCAACACATGAGAAATTTTTCAAGAAGTCAATAAGAGGAGGGAAGTTGTACTCACTCTTTAAAAAAAAAGGAAAAGAAAAAAAAGGACATGCCTAAAGCTCAGTATAAGGAATTATTAGACACATGCAAATTCAAATTCAACAAGGTTTCAGCTCACACCAGTCATTTCCATCAGCAAAATGTCTATAAACTATAAATGCTGAAGGGGTTTTAGAGAACTGTGTACCTTCTAGCTGCTGGTGGGATGTAAAGTGGTAACAGCACTAACGCAAACTGAATGGAGCTTCTTGAAAAGGTAAAAATTGAGCTACCATATGATGCAGCAGGTCACCCTTTGGGCCTATAACCTAAGACCACCTGAATCGGAAAGACACAGGCAGGCAAATGAGCACTGCAGCAATATTGAAATAGCCAAGACATGGAAGCAGAAAAAAGGTTCATAAACAGATGAATGGACAAAGAAGAACTAGTATACGTACCAAATAGAATAGTAGCCTGGGGAAAAAAATGAACAACGCCGTTTTCAGGACTACAGTTGAGCCTAGAAATAATCATATAAGGTTAAGTAACTCAAAAGGGTACGACAAATATCCTATGATAACATTTATACATGTTATCCTAAGATTGCTACCAATGAACATATTTCCACAGAAAAAGACACTCACAGACTTATGAAATAAACTAATGGTTAGCAAAATGAAAGGTGGGAGGATGGGTAAATTAGGACTATGGGGTTAACATACATATACTAATGTATGTTAAGTGTATAACAACATATAACAGATAAACTGTATGAATTATATAATCTCCAATACCTTTAAAATATACATTTTGTAATCACATACATGGTAACAGGACCCTAAGATGAACAGACATATGTATGAATCATTGAGCAGATCCTGTACAGCCAGGCAATCAAAACACTCTAATCAAATTTACGCTGATAAGAAATAGAAATGAAATTTAAAAAACAAACATAAGTAAGGAGACATAAACTTCTGGGGGCTTGTCCCAGCACATTCCACTCTAATTTACAATCTCAGAACACTACCTCCAGGAAGATTCTGTTGCCCTAGTAACAAGAGTTGAGAACGTAATAATGCTGCCGCCTTGTGGCTGTTTCCCACAACAGCAGCTTTAAACCCAGTGCTAATGGTTGCTTAATAGTCACAACGACTGCAGGGGTCTAAATGACACCTGCCCTCAAAAAGTGCCCTTGGGTAGGGAATAGGCAAGAAAATTCAACACATGAGAAATTTTTCAAAAAGTGAATATGAAGAGGGAAGTTGTACTCACACTTTAACAAAAAAAGGAAAAGAAGAAAAAGGATATGCCTAAAGATCAGTATAAGGAATTATTCGCCACATGCGTATCCAACCTCCATAAAGGTTTCAGCTCACAACAGTCAAATGGCCATCAGCAAAAGTCTACAAACTATAAATGCTGAAGGTGTTTTAGAGAAATGTGTACCTTCTATCTGCTGCTGGGATGTAAAGTGGTAACAGCACTAACGCAAACTGAATGGAGCCGCTTGAAAAGGTAGAAATTGAGCTACCATATGATGCGGCAGGGCACCTCTCGGGCTTATAACCTAAGACCACCAGAATCGGAAGGACACAGGCAGTCAAATGTGCACTGCAGCAATACTGAAATAGCCAAGACATGGAAGCAAAAAAAGGTCCATAAACAGATGAATGGACAGAGAAGAAGTGGTATATGGACAGAATGGAATAGTAGCCTCGGGAAAAAAATGAACAATGCCGTTTTCAGGACTACAGTAGAGCCTAGAAATAATAATATAAGGTTAAGTAAGTCAAAAGGGTATGACAAATATCCTATGATATCATTTATACATGTTATCCTAAGATTGCTACCAATGAACATATTTCCACAGAAAAAGACACTCACAGACTTATGAAATAAACTAATGGTTAGCCAAAATGAAAGGGGGGAGGATGGGTAAATTAGGACTATGGGATTAACATAAATATACTAATGTATGTTACATGCATATAAACATATAACAGATAAACTATATGAATTATATAATCACCAATACCTTTAAAATATACATTCTGTATTCACATACATGGTAACAGAATCCGAAGATGAACAGACATATGTAGGAATCATTGAGCAGATTCTGTACAGCCAGACAATCAAAAAACTCTAATCAAATTTACTCCAAAAAGAAATAGAATTAAATTTAAAAAACAAACATAAGTAAGGAGACATAAACTTCTGGGGGCTCGTCCCAGCACATTCCACTCTAATTTACAACCACGGAACACTACCTCCAGGAAGATTCTGTTGCCCTAGTAACAAGAGATGAGAACGTAATAATGCTGCCGCCTTGTGGCTGTTTCCCACAACAGCAGCATTAAACCCAGTGCTAATGGTTGCTTAATAGTCACAAGGACTGCAGGGCTCTAAATGACACCTGCCCTGAAAAATGCCCTGGGGTAGGGAATAGGCAAGAAAATTCAACACATGAGAAATTTTTCAAGAAGTCAATAAGAGGAGGGAAGTTGTACTCACTCTTTAAAAAAAAAGGAAAAGAAAAAAAAGGACATGCCTAAAGCTCAGTATAAGGAATTATTAGACACATGCAAATTCAAATTCAACAAGGTTTCAGCTCACACCAGTCATTTCCATCAGCAAAATGTCTATAAACTATAAATGCTGAAGGGGTTTTAGAGAACTGTGTACCTTCTAGCTGCTGGTGGGATGTAAAGTGGTAACAGCACTAACGCAAACTGAATGGAGCTTCTTGAAAAGGTAAAAATTGAGCTACCATATGATGCAGCAGGTCACCCTTTGGGCCTATAACCTAAGACCACCTGAATCGGAAAGACACAGGCAGGCAAATGAGCACTGCAGCAATATTGAAATAGCCAAGACATGGAAGCAGAAAAAAGGTTCATAAACAGATGAATGGACAAAGAAGAAGTAGTATACGTACCAAATAGAATAGTAGCCTGGGGAAAAAAATGAACAACGCCGTTTTCAGGACTACAGTTGAGCCTAGAAATAATCATATAAGGTTAAGTAACTCAAAAGGGTACGACAAATATCCTATGATAACATTTATACATGTTATCCTAAGATTGCTACCAATGAACATATTTCCACAGAAAAAGACACTCACAGACTTATGAAATAAACTAATGGTTAGCAAAATGAAAGGTGGGAGGATGGGTAAATTAGGACTATGGGGTTAACATACATATACTAATGTATGTTAAGTGTATAACAACATATAACAGATAAACTGTATGAATTATATAATCTCCAATACCTTTAAAATATACATTTTGTAATCACATACATGGTAACAGGACCCTAAGATGAACAGACATATGTATGAATCATTGAGCAGATCCTGTACAGCCAGGCAATCAAAACACTCTAATCAAATTTACGCTGATAAGAAATAGAAATGAAATTTAAAAAACAAACATAAGTAAGGAGACATAAACTTCTGGGGGCTTGTCCCAGCACATTCCACTCTAATTTACAACCTCAGAACACTACCTCCAGGAAGATTCTGTTGCCCTAGTAACAAGAGTTGAGAACGTAATAATGCTGCCGCCTTGTGGCTGTTTCCCACAACAGCAGCTTTAAACCCAGTGCTAATGGTTGCTTAATAGTCACAACGACTGCAGGGGTCTAAATGACACCTGCCCTCAAAAAGTGCCCTTGGGTAGGGAATAGGCAAGAAAATTCAACACATGAGAAATTTTTCAAAAAGTGAATATGAAGAGGGAAGTTGTACTCACACTTTAACAAAAAAAGGAAAAGAAGAAAAAGGATATGCCTAAAGATCAGTATAAGGAATTATTCGCCACATGCGTATCCAACCTCCATAAAGGTTTCAGCTCACAACAGTCAAATGGCCATCAGCAAAAGTCTACAAACTATAAATGCTGAAGGTGTTTTAGAGAAATGTGTACCTTCTATCTGCTGCTGGGATGTAAAGTGGTAACAGCACTAACGCAAACTGAATGGAGCCGCTTGAAAAGGTAGAAATTGAGCTACCATATGATGCGGCAGGGCACCTCTCGGGCTTATAACCTAAGACCACCAGAATCGGAAGGACACAGGCAGTCAAATGTGCACTGCAGCAATACTGAAATAGCCAAGACATGGAAGCAAAAAAAGGTCCATAAACAGATGAATGGACAGAGAAGAAGTGGTATATGGACAGAATGGAATAGTAGCCTCGGGAAAAAAATGAACAATGCCGTTTTCAGGACTACAGTAGAGCCTAGAAATAATAATATAAGGTTAAGTAAGTCAAAAGGGTATGACAAATATCCTATGATATCATTTATACATGTTATCCTAAGATTGCTACCAATGAACATATTTCCACAGAAAAAGACACTCACAGACTTATGAAATAAACTAATGGTTAGCCAAAATGAAAGGGGGGAGGATGGGTAAATTAGGACTATGGGATTAACATAAATATACTAATGTATGTTACATGCATATAAACATATAACAGATAAACTATATGAATTATATAATCACCAATACCTTTAAAATATACATTCTGTATTCACATACATGGTAACAGAATCCGAAGATGAACAGACATATGTAGGAATCATTGAGCAGATTCTGTACAGCCAGACAATCAAAAAACTCTAATCAAATTTACTCCAAAAAGAAATAGAATTAAATTTAAAAAACAAACATAAGTAAGGAGACATAAACTTCTGGGGGCTCGTCCCAGCACATTCCACTCTAATTTACAACCACGGAACACTACCTCCAGGAAGATTCTGTTGCCCTAGTAACAAGAGATGAGAACGTAATAATGCTGCCGCCTTGTGGCTGTTTCCCACAACAGCAGCATTAAACCCAGTGCTAATGGTTGCTTAATAGTCACAAGGACTGCAGGGCTCTAAATGACACCTGCCCTGAAAAATGCCCTGGGGTAGGGAATAGGCAAGAAAATTCAACACATGAGAAATTTTTCAAGAAGTCAATAAGAGGAGGGAAGTTGTACTCACTCTTTAAAAAAAAAGGAAAAGAAAAAAAAGGACATGCCTAAAGCTCAGTATAAGGAATTATTAGACACATGCAAATTCAAATTCAACAAGGTTTCAGCTCACACCAGTCATTTCCATCAGCAAAATGTCTATAAACTATAAATGCTGAAGGGGTTTTAGAGAACTGTGTACCTTCTAGCTGCTGGTGGGATGTAAAGTGGTAACAGCACTAACGCAAACTGAATGGAGCTTCTTGAAAAGGTAAAAATTGAGCTACCATATGATGCAGCAGGTCACCCTTTGGGCCTATAACCTAAGACCACCTGAATCGGAAAGACACAGGCAGGCAAATGAGCACTGCAGCAATATTGAAATAGCCAAGACATGGAAGCAGAAAAAAGGTTCATAAACAGATGAATGGACAAAGAAGAAGTAGTATACGTACCAAATAGAATAGTAGCCTGGGGAAAAAAATGAACAACGCCGTTTTCAGGACTACAGTTGAGCCTAGAAATAATCATATAAGGTTAAGTAACTCAAAAGGGTACGACAAATATCCTATGATAACATTTATACATGTTATCCTAAGATTGCTACCAATGAACATATTTCCACAGAAAAAGACACTCACAGACTTATGAAATAAACTAATGGTTAGCAAAATGAAAGGTGGGAGGATGGGTAAATTAGGACTATGGGGTTAACATACATATACTAATGTATGTTAAGTGTATAACAACATATAACAGATAAACTGTATGAATTATATAATCTCCAATACCTTTAAAATATACATTTTGTAATCACATACATGGTAACAGGACCCTAAGATGAACAGACATATGTATGAATCATTGAGCAGATCCTGTACAGCCAGGCAATCAAAACACTCTAATCAAATTTACGCTGATAAGAAATAGAAATGAAATTTAAAAAACAAACATAAGTAAGGAGACATAAACTTCTGGGGGCTTGTCCCAGCACATTCCACTCTAATTTACAACCTCAGAACACTACCTCCAGGAAGATTCTGTTGCCCTAGTAACAAGAGTTGAGAACGTAATAATGCTGCCGCCTTGTGGCTGTTTCCCACAACAGCAGCTTTAAACCCAGTGCTAATGGTTGCTTAATAGTCACAACGACTGCAGGGGTCTAAATGACACCTGCCCTCAAAAAGTGCCCTTGGGTAGGGAATAGGCAAGAAAATTCAACACATGAGAAATTTTTCAAAAAGTGAATATGAAGAGGGAAGTTGTACTCACACTTTAACAAAAAAAGGAAAAGAAGAAAAAGGATATGCCTAAAGATCAGTATAAGGAATTATTCGCCACATGCGTATCCAACCTCCATAAAGGTTTCAGCTCACAACAGTCAAATGGCCATCAGCAAAAGTCTACAAACTATAAATGCTGAAGGTGTTTTAGAGAAATGTGTACCTTCTATCTGCTGCTGGGATGTAAAGTGGTAACAGCACTAACGCAAACTGAATGGAGCCGCTTGAAAAGGTAGAAATTGAGCTACCATATGATGCGGCAGGGCACCTCTCGGGCTTATAACCTAAGACCACCAGAATCGGAAGGACACAGGCAGTCAAATGTGCACTGCAGCAATACTGAAATAGCCAAGACATGGAAGCAAAAAAAGGTCCATAAACAGATGAATGGACAGAGAAGAAGTGGTATATGGACAGAATGGAATAGTAGCCTCGGGAAAAAAATGAACAATGCCGTTTTCAGGACTACAGTAGAGCCTAGAAATAATAATATAAGGTTAAGTAAGTCAAAAGGGTATGACAAATATCCTATGATATCATTTATACATGTTATCCTAAGATTGCTACCAATGAACATATTTCCACAGAAAAAGACACTCACAGACTTATGAAATAAACTAATGGTTAGCCAAAATGAAAGGGGGGAGGATGGGTAATTTAGGACTATGGGATTAACATAAATATACTAATGTATGTTACATGCATATAAACATATAACAGATAAACTATATGAATTATATAATCACCAATACCTTTAAAATATACATTCTGTATTCACATACATGGTAACAGAATCCGAAGATGAACAGACATATGTAGGAATCATTGAGCAGATTCTGTACAGCCAGACAATCAAAAAACTCTAATCAAATTTACTCCAAAAAGAAATAGAATTAAATTTAAAAAACAAACATAAGTAAGGAGACATAAACTTCTGGGGGCTCGTCCCAGCACATTCCACTCTAATTTACAACCACGGAACACTACCTCCAGGAAGATTCTGTTGCCCTAGTAACAAGAGATGAGAACGTAATAATGCTGCCGCCTTGTGGCTGTTTCCCACAACAGCAGCATTAAACCCAGTGCTAATGGTTGCTTAATAGTCACAAGGACTGCAGGGCTCTAAATGACACCTGCCCTGAAAAATGCCCTGGGGTAGGGAATAGGCAAGAAAATTCAACACATGAGAAATTTTTCAAGAAGTCAATAAGAGGAGGGAAGTTGTACTCACTCTTTAAAAAAAAAGGAAAAGAAAAAAAAGGACATGCCTAAAGCTCAGTATAAGGAATTATTAGACACATGCAAATTCAAATTCAACAAGGTTTCAGCTCACACCAGTCATTTCCATCAGCAAAATGTCTATAAACTATAAATGCTGAAGGGGTTTTAGAGAACTGTGTACCTTCTAGCTGCTGGTGGGATGTAAAGTGGTAACAGCACTAACGCAAACTGAATGGAGCTTCTTGAAAAGGTAAAAATTGAGCTACCATATGATGCAGCAGGTCACCCTTTGGGCCTATAACCTAAGACCACCTGAATCGGAAAGACACAGGCAGGCAAATGAGCACTGCAGCAATATTGAAATAGCCAAGACATGGAAGCAGAAAAAAGGTTCATAAACAGATGAATGGACAAAGAAGAAGTAGTATACGTACCAAATAGAATAGTAGCCTGGGGAAAAAAATGAACAACGCCGTTTTCAGGACTACAGTTGAGCCTAGAAATAATCATATAAGGTTAAGTAACTCAAAAGGGTACGACAAATATCCTATGATAACATTTATACATGTTATCCTAAGATTGCTACCAATGAACATATTTCCACAGAAAAAGACACTCACAGACTTATGAAATAAACTAATGGTTAGCAAAATGAAAGGTGGGAGGATGGGTAAATTAGGACTATGGGGTTAACATACATATACTAATGTATGTTAAGTGTATAACAACATATAACAGATAAACTGTATGAATTATATAATCTCCAATACCTTTAAAATATACATTTTGTAATCACATACATGGTAACAGGACCCTAAGATGAACAGACATATGTATGAATCATTGAGCAGATCCTGTACAGCCAGGCAATCAAAACACTCTAATCAAATTTACGCTGATAAGAAATAGAAATGAAATTTAAAAAACAAACATAAGTAAGGAGACATAAACTTCTGGGGGCTTGTCCCAGCACATTCCACTCTAATTTACAACCTCAGAACACTACCTCCAGGAAGATTCTGTTGCCCTAGTAACAAGAGTTGAGAACGTAATAATGCTGCCGCCTTGTGGCTGTTTCCCACAACAGCAGCTTTAAACCCAGTGCTAATGGTTGCTTAATAGTCACAACGACTGCAGGGGTCTAAATGACACCTGCCCTCAAAAAGTGCCCTTGGGTAGGGAATAGGCAAGAAAATTCAACACATGAGAAATTTTTCAAAAAGTGAATATGAAGAGGGAAGTTGTACTCACACTTTAACAAAAAAAGGAAAAGAAGAAAAAGGATATGCCTAAAGATCAGTATAAGGAATTATTCGCCACATGCGTATCCAACCTCCATAAAGGTTTCAGCTCACAACAGTCAAATGGCCATCAGCAAAAGTCTACAAACTATAAATGCTGAAGGTGTTTTAGAGAAATGTGTACCTTCTATCTGCTGCTGGGATGTAAAGTGGTAACAGCACTAACGCAAACTGAATGGAGCCGCTTGAAAAGGTAGAAATTGAGCTACCATATGATGCGGCAGGGCACCTCTCGGGCTTATAACCTAAGACCACCAGAATCGGAAGGACACAGGCAGTCAAATGTGCACTGCAGCAATACTGAAATAGCCAAGACATGGAAGCAAAAAAAGGTCCATAAACAGATGAATGGACAGAGAAGAAGTGGTATATGGACAGAATGGAATAGTAGCCTCGGGAAAAAAATGAACAATGCCGTTTTCAGGACTACAGTAGAGCCTAGAAATAATAATATAAGGTTAAGTAAGTCAAAAGGGTATGACAAATATCCTATGATATCATTTATACATGTTATCCTAAGATTGCTACCAATGAACATATTTCCACAGAAAAAGACACTCACAGACTTATGAAATAAACTAATGGTTAGCCAAAATGAAAGGGGGGAGGATGGGTAATTTAGGACTATGGGATTAACATAAATATACTAATGTATGTTACATGCATATAAACATATAACAGATAAACTATATGAATTATATAATCACCAATACCTTTAAAATATACATTCTGTATTCACATACATGGTAACAGAATCCGAAGATGAACAGACATATGTAGGAATCATTGAGCAGATTCTGTACAGCCAGACAATCAAAAAACTCTAATCAAATTTACTCCAAAAAGAAATAGAATTAAATTTAAAAAACAAACATAAGTAAGGAGACATAAACTTCTGGGGGCTCGTCCCAGCACATTCCACTCTAATTTACAACCACGGAACACTACCTCCAGGAAGATTCTGTTGCCCTAGTAACAAGAGATGAGAACGTAATAATGCTGCCGCCTTGTGGCTGTTTCCCACAACAGCAGCATTAAACCCAGTGCTAATGGTTGCTTAATAGTCACAAGGACTGCAGGGCTCTAAATGACACCTGCCCTGAAAAATGCCCTGGGGTAGGGAATAGGCAAGAAAATTCAACACATGAGAAATTTTTCAAGAAGTCAATAAGAGGAGGGAAGTTGTACTCACTCTTTAAAAAAAAAGGAAAAGAAAAAAAAGGACATGCCTAAAGCTCAGTATAAGGAATTATTAGACACATGCAAATTCAAATTCAACAAGGTTTCAGCTCACACCAGTCATTTCCATCAGCAAAATGTCTATAAACTATAAATGCTGAAGGGGTTTTAGAGAACTGTGTACCTTCTAGCTGCTGGTGGGATGTAAAGTGGTAACAGCACTAACGCAAACTGAATGGAGCTGCTTGAAAAGGTAAAAATTGAGCTACCATATGATGCAGCAGGGCACCTCTTTGGCTTATAACCTAAGACTACCAGAATCGGAAAGACACAGGCAGTCAAATGTGCACTGCAGCAATATTGAAATAGCAAAGACATGGAAGCAAAAAAAATGTCAATAAACAGATGAATGGACAGAGAAGAAGTGGTATATGGACAGAATGGAATAGTAGCCTCGTGGAAAAAATGAACAATGCCGTTTTCAGGACTACAGTAGAGCCTAGAAATAATCATATAAGGTTAAGTAAGTCAAAAGGGTATGACAATTATCCTATGATATCATTTATACATGTTATCCTAAGATTGCTACCAATGAACATATTTCCACAGAAAAAGACACTCACAGACTTATGAAATAAACTAATTGTTAGCCAAAATGAAAGGTGGGAGGACGGGTAAATTAGGACTATGGGGTTAACATACATATACTAATGTATGTTAAGTGTATAAAAACATATAACAGATAAACTGTATGAATTATATAATCACCAATACCTTTAAAATATACATTCTGTAATCACATACATGGTAACAGAATCCGAAGATGAACAGACATATGTAGGAATCATTGAGCAGTTTCTGTACAGCCAGACAATCAAAACACTCTAATCAAATTTACTCCGATAAGAAATAGAAATTAAATTTAAAAAACAAACCTAAGTAAGGAGACATAAACTTCTGGGGGCTTGTCCCAGCACATTCCACTCTAATTTACAACCTCGGAACACTACCTCCAGGAAGATTCTGTTGCCCTAGTAACAAGAGATGAGAACGTAATAATGCTGCCACCTTGTGGCTCTTTCTCACAACAGCAGCTTTAAACCCAGTGCTAATGGTTGCTTAATAGTCACATGGACTGCAGGGCTCTAAATGACACCTGCCCTGAAAAATGCCCTGGGGTAAGGAATAGGCAAGAATATTCAACACATGAGAAATTTTTCAAGAAATCAATAAGAGGAGGGAAGTTGTACTCACTCTTTAAAAAAAAAGGAAAAGAAAAAAAAGGACATGCCTAAAGCTCAGTAGAATGAATTATTAGACACATGCAAATTCAAATGGAAAAAGGTTTCAGCTCACACCAATCGTTTCCATCAGCAAAATGTCTACAAACTATAAATGCTGAAGGGGTTTTAGAGAACTGTGTACCTTCTAGCTGCTGGTGGGATGTAAAGTGGTAACAGCACTAACACAAACTGAATGGAGCTGCTTGAAAAGATAAAAATTGAGCTACCATATGATGCGGCAGGTCACCTTTTGGGCCTATAACCTAAGACCACCTGAATCGGAAAGACACAGGCAGGCAAATGAGCACTGCAGCAATATTGAAATAGCCAAGACATGGAAGCAGAAAAAAGGTTCATAAACAGATGAATGGACAAAGAAGAAGTGGTATACGTACCAAATAGAATAGTAGCCTCGGGAAAAAAATGAACAATGCCGTTTTCAGGACTACAGTTGAGCCTAGAAATAATCATATAAGCTTAAGTAACTCAAAAGGGTACGACAAATATCCTATGATAACATTTATACATGTTATCCTAAGATTGCTACCAATGAACATATTTCCACAGAAAAAGACACTCACAGACTTATGAAATAAACTAATGGTTAGCCAAAATGAAAGGTGGGAGGATGGGTTAACTAGGACTATGGGGTTAACATATATATACTAATGTATGTTAAGTGTATAAAAACATATAACAGATAAACTGTATGAATTATATAATCACCAATACCTTTAAAATATACATTTTGTAATCACATACATGGTAACAGGACCCGAGGATGAACAGACATATGTATGAATCATTGAGCAGATTCTGTACAGCCAGGCAATCAAAACACTAAAATCAAATTTACTCTGATAAGAAATAGAAATAAAATTTAAAAAACAAACCTAAGTAAGGAGACATAAACTTCTGGAGGCTTGTCCCAGCACATTCCACTCTAATTTACAACCTCGGAACACTACCTCCAGGAAGACTCTGTTGCCCTAGTAACAAGAGTTGAGAACGTAATAATGCTGCCGCCTTGTGGCTGTTTCCCACAACAGCAGCTTTAAACCCAGTGCTAATGGTTGCTTAATAGTCAAAACGACTGCAGGGGTCTAAATGACACCTGCCCTCAAAAAGTGCCCTTGGGTAGGGAATAGGCAAGAAAATTCAACACATGAGAAATTTTTCAAAAAGTGAATATGAAGAGGGAAGTTGTACTCACACTTTAACAAAAAAAGGAAAAGAAGAAAAAGGATATGCCTAAAGATCAGTATAAGGAATTATTCGCCACATGCGTATCCAACCTCCATAAAGGTTTCAGCTCACAACAGTCAAATGGCCATCAGCAAAAGTCTACAAACTATAAATGCTGAAGGTGTTTTAGAGAAATGTGTACCTTCTATCTGCTGCTGGGATGTAAAGTGGTAACAGCACTAACGCAAACTGAATGGAGCCGCTTGAAAAGGTAGAAATTGAGCTACCATATGATGCGGCAGGGCACCTCTCGGGCTTATAACCTAAGACCACCAGAATCGGAAGGACACAGGCAGTCAAATGTGCACTGCAGCAATACTGAAATAGCCAAGACATGGAAGCAAAAAAAGGTCCATAAACAGATGAATGGACAGAGAAGAAGTGGTATATGGACAGAATGGAATAGTAGCCTCGGGAAAAAAATGAACAATGCCGTTTTCAGGACTACAGTAGAGCCTAGAAATAATAATATAAGGTTAAGTAAGTCAAAAGGGTATGACAAATATCCTATGATATCATTTATACATGTTATCCTAAGATTGCTACCAATGAACATATTTCCACAGAAAAAGACACTCACAGACTTATGAAATAAACTAATGGTTAGCCAAAATGAAAGGGGGGAGGATGGGTAAATTAGGACTATGGGATTAACATAAATATACTAATGTATGTTACATGCATATAAACATATAACAGATAAACTATATGAATTATATAATCACCAATACCTTTAAAATATACATTCTGTATTCACATACATGGTAACAGAATCCGAAGATGAACAGACATATGTAGGAATCATTGAGCAGATTCTGTACAGCCAGACAATCAAAAAACTCTAATCAAATTTACTCCAAAAAGAAATAGAATTAAATTTAAAAAACAAACATAAGTAAGGAGACATAAACTTCTGGGGGCTCGTCCCAGCACATTCCACTCTAATTTACAACCACGGAACACTACCTCCAGGAAGATTCTGTTGCCCTAGTAACAAGAGATGAGAACGTAATAATGCTGCCGCCTTGTGGCTGTTTCCCACAACAGCAGCATTAAACCCAGTGCTAATGGTTGCTTAATAGTCACAAGGACTGCAGGGCTCTAAATGACACCTGCCCTGAAAAATGCCCTGGGGTAGGGAATAGGCAAGAAAATTCAACACATGAGAAATTTTTCAAGAAGTCAATAAGAGGAGGGAAGTTGTACTCACTCTTTAAAAAAAAAGGAAAAGAAAAAAAAGGACATGCCTAAAGCTCAGTATAAGGAATTATTAGACACATGCAAATTCAAATTCAACAAGGTTTCAGCTCACACCAGTCATTTCCATCAGCAAAATGTCTATAAACTATAAATGCTGAAGGGGTTTTAGAGAACTGTGTACCTTCTAGCTGCTGGTGGGATGTAAAGTGGTAACAGCACTAACGCAAACTGAATGGAGCTTCTTGAAAAGGTAAAAATTGAGCTACCATATGATGCAGCAGGTCACCCTTTGGGCCTATAACCTAAGACCACCTGAATCGGAAAGACACAGGCAGGCAAATGAGCACTGCAGCAATATTGAAATAGCCAAGACATGGAAGCAGAAAAAAGGTTCATAAACAGATGAATGGACAAAGAAGAAGTAGTATACGTACCAAATAGAATAGTAGCCTGGGGAAAAAAATGAACAACGCCGTTTTCAGGACTACAGTTGAGCCTAGAAATAATCATATAAGGTTAAGTAACTCAAAAGGGTACGACAAATATCCTATGATAACATTTATACATGTTATCCTAAGATTGCTACCAATGAACATATTTCCACAGAAAAAGACACTCACAGACTTATGAAATAAACTAATGGTTAGCAAAATGAAAGGTGGGAGGATGGGTAAATTAGGACTATGGGGTTAACATACATATACTAATGTATGTTAAGTGTATAACAACATATAACAGATAAACTGTATGAATTATATAATCTCCAATACCTTTAAAATATACATTTTGTAATCACATACATGGTAACAGGACCCTAAGATGAACAGACATATGTATGAATCATTGAGCAGATCCTGTACAGCCAGGCAATCAAAACACTCTAATCAAATTTACGCTGATAAGAAATAGAAATGAAATTTAAAAAACAAACATAAGTAAGGAGACATAAACTTCTGGGGGCTTGTCCCAGCACATTCCACTCTAATTTACAACCTCAGAACACTACCTCCAGGAAGATTCTGTTGCCCTAGTAACAAGAGTTGAGAACGTAATAATGCTGCCGCCTTGTGGCTGTTTCCCACAACAGCAGCTTTAAACCCAGTGCTAATGGTTGCTTAATAGTCACAACGACTGCAGGGGTCTAAATGACACCTGCCCTCAAAAAGTGCCCTTGGGTAGGGAATAGGCAAGAAAATTCAACACATGAGAAATTTTTCAAAAAGTGAATATGAAGAGGGAAGTTGTACTCACACTTTAACAAAAAAAGGAAAAGAAGAAAAAGGATATGCCTAAAGATCAGTATAAGGAATTATTCGCCACATGCGTATCCAACCTCCATAAAGGTTTCAGCTCACAACAGTCAAATGGCCATCAGCAAAAGTCTACAAACTATAAATGCTGAAGGTGTTTTAGAGAAATGTGTACCTTCTATCTGCTGCTGGGATGTAAAGTGGTAACAGCACTAACGCAAACTGAATGGAGCCGCTTGAAAAGGTAGAAATTGAGCTACCATATGATGCGGCAGGGCACCTCTCGGGCTTATAACCTAAGACCACCAGAATCGGAAGGACACAGGCAGTCAAATGTGCACTGCAGCAATACTGAAATAGCCAAGACATGGAAGCAAAAAAAGGTCCATAAACAGATGAATGGACAGAGAAGAAGTGGTATATGGACAGAATGGAATAGTAGCCTCGGGAAAAAAATGAACAATGCCGTTTTCAGGACTACAGTAGAGCCTAGAAATAATAATATAAGGTTAAGTAAGTCAAAAGGGTATGACAAATATCCTATGATATCATTTATACATGTTATCCTAAGATTGCTACCAATGAACATATTTCCACAGAAAAAGACACTCACAGACTTATGAAATAAACTAATGGTTAGCCAAAATGAAAGGGGGGAGGATGGGTAATTTAGGACTATGGGATTAACATAAATATACTAATGTATGTTACATGCATATAAACATATAACAGATAAACTATATGAATTATATAATCACCAATACCTTTAAAATATACATTCTGTATTCACATACATGGTAACAGAATCCGAAGATGAACAGACATATGTAGGAATCATTGAGCAGATTCTGTACAGCCAGACAATCAAAAAACTCTAATCAAATTTACTCCAAAAAGAAATAGAATTAAATTTAAAAAACAAACATAAGTAAGGAGACATAAACTTCTGGGGGCTCGTCCCAGCACATTCCACTCTAATTTACAACCACGGAACACTACCTCCAGGAAGATTCTGTTGCCCTAGTAACAAGAGATGAGAACGTAATAATGCTGCCGCCTTGTGGCTGTTTCCCACAACAGCAGCATTAAACCCAGTGCTAATGGTTGCTTAATAGTCACAAGGACTGCAGGGCTCTAAATGACACCTGCCCTGAAAAATGCCCTGGGGTAGGGAATAGGCAAGAAAATTCAACACATGAGAAATTTTTCAAGAAGTCAATAAGAGGAGGGAAGTTGTACTCACTCTTTAAAAAAAAAGGAAAAGAAAAAAAAGGACATGCCTAAAGCTCAGTATAAGGAATTATTAGACACATGCAAATTCAAATTCAACAAGGTTTCAGCTCACACCAGTCATTTCCATCAGCAAAATGTCTATAAACTATAAATGCTGAAGGGGTTTTAGAGAACTGTGTACCTTCTAGCTGCTGGTGGGATGTAAAGTGGTAACAGCACTAACGCAAACTGAATGGAGCTTCTTGAAAAGGTAAAAATTGAGCTACCATATGATGCAGCAGGTCACCCTTTGGGCCTATAACCTAAGACCACCTGAATCGGAAAGACACAGGCAGGCAAATGAGCACTGCAGCAATATTGAAATAGCCAAGACATGGAAGCAGAAAAAAGGTTCATAAACAGATGAATGGACAAAGAAGAAGTAGTATACGTACCAAATAGAATAGTAGCCTGGGGAAAAAAATGAACAACGCCGTTTTCAGGACTACAGTTGAGCCTAGAAATAATCATATAAGGTTAAGTAACTCAAAAGGGTACGACAAATATCCTATGATAACATTTATACATGTTATCCTAAGATTGCTACCAATGAACATATTTCCACAGAAAAAGACACTCACAGACTTATGAAATAAACTAATGGTTAGCAAAATGAAAGGTGGGAGGATGGGTAAATTAGGACTATGGGGTTAACATACATATACTAATGTATGTTAAGTGTATAACAACATATAACAGATAAACTGTATGAATTATATAATCTCCAATACCTTTAAAATATACATTTTGTAATCACATACATGGTAACAGGACCCTAAGATGAACAGACATATGTATGAATCATTGAGCAGATCCTGTACAGCCAGGCAATCAAAACACTCTAATCAAATTTACGCTGATAAGAAATAGAAATGAAATTTAAAAAACAAACATAAGTAAGGAGACATAAACTTCTGGGGGCTTGTCCCAGCACATTCCACTCTAATTTACAACCTCAGAACACTACCTCCAGGAAGATTCTGTTGCCCTAGTAACAAGAGTTGAGAACGTAATAATGCTGCCGCCTTGTGGCTGTTTCCCACAACAGCAGCTTTAAACCCAGTGCTAATGGTTGCTTAATAGTCACAACGACTGCAGGGGTCTAAATGACACCTGCCCTCAAAAAGTGCCCTTGGGTAGGGAATAGGCAAGAAAATTCAACACATGAGAAATTTTTCAAAAAGTGAATATGAAGAGGGAAGTTGTACTCACACTTTAACAAAAAAAGGAAAAGAAGAAAAAGGATATGCCTAAAGATCAGTATAAGGAATTATTCGCCACATGCGTATCCAACCTCCATAAAGGTTTCAGCTCACAACAGTCAAATGGCCATCAGCAAAAGTCTACAAACTATAAATGCTGAAGGTGTTTTAGAGAAATGTGTACCTTCTATCTGCTGCTGGGATGTAAAGTGGTAACAGCACTAACGCAAACTGAATGGAGCCGCTTGAAAAGGTAGAAATTGAGCTACCATATGATGCGGCAGGGCACCTCTCGGGCTTATAACCTAAGACCACCAGAATCGGAAGGACACAGGCAGTCAAATGTGCACTGCAGCAATACTGAAATAGCCAAGACATGGAAGCAAAAAAAGGTCCATAAACAGATGAATGGACAGAGAAGAAGTGGTATATGGACAGAATGGAATAGTAGCCTCGGGAAAAAAATGAACAATGCCGTTTTCAGGACTACAGTAGAGCCTAGAAATAATAATATAAGGTTAAGTAAGTCAAAAGGGTATGACAAATATCCTATGATATCATTTATACATGTTATCCTAAGATTGCTACCAATGAACATATTTCCACAGAAAAAGACACTCACAGACTTATGAAATAAACTAATGGTTAGCCAAAATGAAAGGGGGGAGGATGGGTAATTTAGGACTATGGGATTAACATAAATATACTAATGTATGTTACATGCATATAAACATATAACAGATAAACTATATGAATTATATAATCACCAATACCTTTAAAATATACATTCTGTATTCACATACATGGTAACAGAATCCGAAGATGAACAGACATATGTAGGAATCATTGAGCAGATTCTGTACAGCCAGACAATCAAAAAACTCTAATCAAATTTACTCCAAAAAGAAATAGAATTAAATTTAAAAAACAAACATAAGTAAGGAGACATAAACTTCTGGGGGCTCGTCCCAGCACATTCCACTCTAATTTACAACCACGGAACACTACCTCCAGGAAGATTCTGTTGCCCTAGTAACAAGAGATGAGAACGTAATAATGCTGCCGCCTTGTGGCTGTTTCCCACAACAGCAGCATTAAACCCAGTGCTAATGGTTGCTTAATAGTCACAAGGACTGCAGGGCTCTAAATGACACCTGCCCTGAAAAATGCCCTGGGGTAGGGAATAGGCAAGAAAATTCAACACATGAGAAATTTTTCAAGAAGTCAATAAGAGGAGGGAAGTTGTACTCACTCTTTAAAAAAAAAGGAAAAGAAAAAAAAGGACATGCCTAAAGCTCAGTATAAGGAATTATTAGACACATGCAAATTCAAATTCAACAAGGTTTCAGCTCACACCAGTCATTTCCATCAGCAAAATGTCTATAAACTATAAATGCTGAAGGGGTTTTAGAGAACTGTGTACCTTCTAGCTGCTGGTGGGATGTAAAGTGGTAACAGCACTAACGCAAACTGAATGGAGCTGCTTGAAAAGGTAAAAATTGAGCTACCATATGATGCAGCAGGGCACCTCTTTGGCTTATAACCTAAGACTACCAGAATCGGAAAGACACAGGCAGTCAAATGTGCACTGCAGCAATATTGAAATAGCAAAGACATGGAAGCAAAAAAAATGTCAATAAACAGATGAATGGACAGAGAAGAAGTGGTATATGGACAGAATGGAATAGTAGCCTCGTGGAAAAAATGAACAATGCCGTTTTCAGGACTACAGTAGAGCCTAGAAATAATCATATAAGGTTAAGTAAGTCAAAAGGGTATGACAATTATCCTATGATATCATTTATACATGTTATCCTAAGATTGCTACCAATGAACATATTTCCACAGAAAAAGACACTCACAGACTTATGAAATAAACTAATTGTTAGCCAAAATGAAAGGTGGGAGGACGGGTAAATTAGGACTATGGGGTTAACATACATATACTAATGTATGTTAAGTGTATAAAAACATATAACAGATAAACTGTATGAATTATATAATCACCAATACCTTTAAAATATACATTCTGTAATCACATACATGGTAACAGAATCCGAAGATGAACAGACATATGTAGGAATCATTGAGCAGTTTCTGTACAGCCAGACAATCAAAACACTCTAATCAAATTTACTCCGATAAGAAATAGAAATTAAATTTAAAAAACAAACCTAAGTAAGGAGACATAAACTTCTGGGGGCTTGTCCCAGCACATTCCACTCTAATTTACAACCTCGGAACACTACCTCCAGGAAGATTCTGTTGCCCTAGTAACAAGAGATGAGAACGTAATAATGCTGCCACCTTGTGGCTCTTTCTCACAACAGCAGCTTTAAACCCAGTGCTAATGGTTGCTTAATAGTCACATGGACTGCAGGGCTCTAAATGACACCTGCCCTGAAAAATGCCCTGGGGTAAGGAATAGGCAAGAATATTCAACACATGAGAAATTTTTCAAGAAATCAATAAGAGGAGGGAAGTTGTACTCACTCTTTAAAAAAAAAGGAAAAGAAAAAAAAGGACATGCCTAAAGCTCAGTAGAATGAATTATTAGACACATGCAAATTCAAATGGAAAAAGGTTTCAGCTCACACCAATCGTTTCCATCAGCAAAATGTCTACAAACTATAAATGCTGAAGGGGTTTTAGAGAACTGTGTACCTTCTAGCTGCTGGTGGGATGTAAAGTGGTAACAGCACTAACACAAACTGAATGGAGCTGCTTGAAAAGATAAAAATTGAGCTACCATATGATGCGGCAGGTCACCTTTTGGGCCTATATCCTAAGACCACCTGAATCGGAAAGACACAGGCAGGCAAATGAGCACTGCAGCAATATTGAAATAGCCAAGACATGGAAGCAGAAAAAAGGTTCATAAACAGATGAATGGACAAAGAAGAAGTGGTATACGTACCAAATAGAATAGTAGCCTCGGGAAAAAAATGAACAATGCCGTTTTCAGGACTACAGTTGAGCCTAGAAATAATCATATAAGCTTAAGTAACTCAAAAGGGTACGACAAATATCCTATGATAACATTTATACATGTTATCCTAAGATTGCTACCAATGAACATATTTCCACAGAAAAAGACACTCACAGACTTATGAAATAAACTAATGGTTAGCCAAAATGAAAGGTGGGAGGATGGGTTAACTAGGACTATGGGGTTAACATATATATACTAATGTATGTTAAGTGTATAAAAACATATAACAGATAAACTGTATGAATTATATAATCACCAATACCTTTAAAATATACATTTTGTAATCACATACATGGTAACAGGACCCGAGGATGAACAGACATATGTATGAATCATTGAGCAGATTCTGTACAGCCAGGCAATCAAAACACTAAAATCAAATTTACTCTGATAAGAAATAGAAATAAAATTTAAAAAACAAACCTAAGTAAGGAGACATAAACTTCTGGAGGCTTGTCCCAGCACATTCCACTCTAATTTACAACCTCGGAACACTACCTCCAGGAAGACTCTGTTGCCCTAGTAACAAGAGTTGAGAACGTAATAATGCTGCCGCCTTGTGGCTGTTTCCCACAACAGCAGCTTTAAACCCAGTGCTAATGGTTGCTTAATAGTCAAAACGACTGCAGGGGTCTAAATGACACCTGCCCTCAAAAAATGCCCTGGGGTAGGGAATACGCAAGAAAATTCAACACATGAGAAATTTTTCAAAAAGTGAATATGAAGAGGGAAGTTGTACTCACACTTTAACAAAAAAAGGAAAAGAAGAAAAAGGATATGCCTAAAGATCAGTATAAGGAATTATTCGCCACATGCGTATCCAACCTCGAAAAAGGTTTCAGCAAACACCAGTCAAATGGCCATCAGCAAAAAGTCTACAAAGTATAAATGCTTAAAGGGTTTTAGAGAAATGTATACCTTCTATCTGCTGCTGGGATGTAAAGTGGTAACAGCACTAACGCAAACTGAATGGAGCTGCTTGAAAAGGTAAAAATTGAGCTACCATATGATGCGGCAGGGCACCTCTTCGGCTTATAACCTAAGACTACCAGAATCGGAAAGACACAGGCAGTCAAATGTGCACTGCAGCAATATGGAAATAGCAAAGACATGGAAGCAAAAAAAATGTCTATAAACAGATGAATGGACAGAGAAGAAGCGGTATATGGACAGAATGCAATAGTAGCCTCGGAGAAAAAATGAACAATGCCGTTTTAAGGACTAGAGTTGAGCCTAGAAATAATCATATAAGGTTAAGTAAGTCAAAAGGGTATGACAAATATCCTATGATATCATTTATACATGTTATCCTAAGATTGCTACCAATGAACATATTTCCACAGAAAAAGACACTCACAGACTTATGAAATAAACTAATTGTTAGCCAAAATGAAAGGTGGGAGGATGGGTAAATTAGGACTATGGGGTTAACATACATATACTAATGTATGTTAAGTGTATAAAAACATATAACAGATAAACTGTATGAATTATATAATCACCAATACCTTTAAAATATACATTCTGTAATAACATACATGGTAACAGAATCCAAAGATGAACAGACATATGTAGGAATCATTGAGCAGTTTCTGTACAGCCAGACAATCAAAACACTCTAATCAAAGTTACTCCGATAAGAAATAGAAATTAAATTTAAAAAACAAACCTAAGTAAGGAGACATAAACTTCTGGGGGCTTGTCCCAGCACATTCCACTCTAATTTACAACTTCGGAACACTACCTCCAGGAAGATTCTGTTGCCCTAGTAACAAGAGATGAGAACGTAATAATGCTGCCGCCTTCTGGCTCTTTCCCACAACAGCAGCATTAAACCCAGTGCTAATGGTTGCTTAATAGTCACAAGGACTGCAGGGATCTAAATGACACCTGGCCTGAAAAATGCCCTGGGGTAGGGAATAGGCAAGAAAATTCAACACATGAGAAATTTTTCAAGAAGTCAATAAGAGGAGGGAAGTTGTACTCATTCTTTAAAAAAAAAGGAAAAGAAAAAAAAGGACATGCCTAAAGCTCAGTATAAGGAATTATTAGACACATGCAAATTCAAATGGAAAAAGGTTTCAGCTCACACCAGTCATTTCCATCAGCAAAATGTCTACAAACTATAAATGCTGAAGGGGTTTTAGAGAACTGTGTACCTTCTAGCTGCTGGTGGGATGTAAAGTGGTAACAGCACTAACGCAAACTGAATGGAGTTTCTTGAAAAGGTAAAAATTGAGCTACCATATGATGCGGCAGGTCACCTTTTGGGCCTATAACCTAAGACCACCTAAATCGGAAAGACACAGGCAGGCAAATGTGCACTGCAGCAATATTGAAATAGCCAAGACATGGAAGCAGAAAAAGGGTTCATAAACAGATGAATGGACAAAGAAGAAGTGGTATACGTACCAAAGAGCATAGTAGCCTCGGGAAAAAAATGAACAATGCCGTTTTCAGGACTACAGTTGAGCCTAGAAATAATCATATAAGGTTAAGTAACTCAAAAGGGTACGACAAATATCCTATGATAACATTTATACATGTTATCCTACGATTGCTACCAATGAACATATTTCCACAGAAAAAGCCACTCACAGACTTATGAAATAAACTAATGGTTAGCAAAATGAAAGGTGGGAGGATGGGTAAATTAGGACTATGGGGTTAACATACATATACTAATGTATGTTAATTGTATAACAACATATAACAGATAAACTGTATGAATTATATAATCTCCAATACCTTTAAAATATACATTTTGTAATCACATACATGGTAACAGGACCCTAAGATGAACAGACATATGTATGAATCATTGAGCAGATCCTGTACAGCCAGGCAATCAAAACACTCTAATCAAATTTACGCTGATAAGAAATAGAAATGAAATTTAAAAAACAAACATAAGTAAGGAGACATAAACTTCTGGGGGCTTGTCCCAGCACATTCCACTCTAATTTACAACCTCAGAACACTACCTCCAGGAAGATTCTGTTGCCCTAGTAACAAGAGTTGAGAACGTAATAATGCTGCCGCCTTGTGGCTGTTTCCCACAACAGCAGCTTTAAACCCAGTGCTAATGGTTGCTTAATAGTCACAACGACTGCAGGGGTCTAAATGACACCTGCCCTCAAAAAGTGCCCTTGGGTAGGGAATAGGCAAGAAAATTCAACACATGAGAAATTTTTCAAAAAGTGAATATGAAGAGGGAAGTTGTACTCACACTTTAACAAAAAAAGGAAAAGAAGAAAAAGGATATGCCTAAAGATCAGTATAAGGAATTATTCGCCACATGCGTATCCAACCTCCATAAAGGTTTCAGCTCACAACAGTCAAATGGCCATCAGCAAAAGTCTACAAACTATAAATGCTGAAGGTGTTTTAGAGAAATGTGTACCTTCTATCTGCTGCTGGGATGTAAAGTGGTAACAGCACTAACGCAAACTGAATGGAGCCGCTTGAAAAGGTAGAAATTGAGCTACCATATGATGCGGCAGGGCACCTCTCGGGCTTATAACCTAAGACCACCAGAATCGGAAGGACACAGGCAGTCAAATGTGCACTGCAGCAATACTGAAATAGCCAAGACATGGAAGCAAAAAAAGGTCCATAAACAGATGAATGGACAGAGAAGAAGTGGTATATGGACAGAATGGAATAGTAGCCTCGGGAAAAAAATGAACAATGCCGTTTTCAGGACTACAGTAGAGCCTAGAAATAATAATATAAGGTTAAGTAAGTCAAAAGGGTATGACAAATATCCTATGATATCATTTATACATGTTATCCTAAGATTGCTACCAATGAACATATTTCCACAGAAAAAGACACTCACAGACTTATGAAATAAACTAATGGTTAGCCAAAATGAAAGGGGGGAGGATGGGTAATTTAGGACTATGGGATTAACATAAATATACTAATGTATGTTACATGCATATAAACATATAACAGATAAACTATATGAATTATATAATCACCAATACCTTTAAAATATACATTCTGTATTCACATACATGGTAACAGAATCCGAAGATGAACAGACATATGTAGGAATCATTGAGCAGATTCTGTACAGCCAGACAATCAAAAAACTCTAATCAAATTTACTCCAAAAAGAAATAGAATTAAATTTAAAAAACAAACATAAGTAAGGAGACATAAACTTCTGGGGGCTCGTCCCAGCACATTCCACTCTAATTTACAACCACGGAACACTACCTCCAGGAAGATTCTGTTGCCCTAGTAACAAGAGATGAGAACGTAATAATGCTGCCGCCTTGTGGCTGTTTCCCACAACAGCAGCATTAAACCCAGTGCTAATGGTTGCTTAATAGTCACAAGGACTGCAGGGGTCTAAATGACACCTGCCCTGAAAAATGCCCTGGGGTAGGGAATAGGCAAGAAAATTCAACACATGAGAAATTTTTCAAGAAGTCAATAAGAGGAGGGAAGTTGTACTCACTCTTTAAAAAAAAAGGAAAAGAAAAAAAAGGACATGCCTAAAGCTCAGTATAAGGAATTATTAGACACATGCAAATTCAAATTCAACAAGGTTTCAGCTCACACCAGTCATTTCCATCAGCAAAATGTCTATAAACTATAAATGCTGAAGGGGTTTTAGAGAACTGTGTACCTTCTAGCTGCTGGTGGGATGTAAAGTGGTAACAGCACTAACGCAAACTGAATGGAGCTTCTTGAAAAGGTAAAAATTGAGCTACCATATGATGCAGCAGGTCACCCTTTGGGCCTATAACCTAAGACCACCTGAATCGGAAAGACACAGGCAGGCAAATGAGCACTGCAGCAATATTGAAATAGCCAAGACATGGAAGCAGAAAAAAGGTTCATAAACAGATGAATGGACAAAGAAGAAGTAGTATACGTACCAAATAGAATAGTAGCCTGGGGAAAAAAATGAACAACGCCGTTTTCAGGACTACAGTTGAGCCTAGAAATAATCATATAAGGTTAAGTAACTCAAAAGGGTACGACAAATATCCTATGATAACATTTATACATGTTATCCTAAGATTGCTACCAATGAACATATTTCCACAGAAAAAGACACTCACAGACTTATGAAATAAACTAATGGTTAGCAAAATGAAAGGTGGGAGGATGGGTAAATTAGGACTATGGGGTTAACATACATATACTAATGTATGTTAAGTGTATAACAACATATAACAGATAAACTGTATGAATTATATAATCTCCAATACCTTTAAAATATACATTTTGTAATCACATACATGGTAACAGGACCCTAAGATGAACAGACATATGTATGAATCATTGAGCAGATCCTGTACAGCCAGGCAATCAAAACACTCTAATCAAATTTACGCTGATAAGAAATAGAAATGAAATTTAAAAAACAAACATAAGTAAGGAGACATAAACTTCTGGGGGCTTGTCCCAGCACATTCCACTCTAATTTACAACCTCAGAACACTACCTCCAGGAAGATTCTGTTGCCCTAGTAACAAGAGTTGAGAACGTAATAATGCTGCCGCCTTGTGGCTGTTTCCCACAACAGCAGCTTTAAACCCAGTGCTAATGGTTGCTTAATAGTCACAACGACTGCAGGGGTCTAAATGACACCTGCCCTCAAAAAGTGCCCTTGGGTAGGGAATAGGCAAGAAAATTCAACACATGAGAAATTTTTCAAAAAGTGAATATGAAGAGGGAAGTTGTACTCACACTTTAACAAAAAAAGGAAAAGAAGAAAAAGGATATGCCTAAAGATCAGTATAAGGAATTATTCGCCACATGCGTATCCAACCTCCATAAAGGTTTCAGCTCACAACAGTCAAATGGCCATCAGCAAAAGTCTACAAACTATAAATGCTGAAGGTGTTTTAGAGAAATGTGTACCTTCTATCTGCTGCTGGGATGTAAAGTGGTAACAGCACTAACGCAAACTGAATGGAGCCGCTTGAAAAGGTAGAAATTGAGCTACCATATGATGCGGCAGGGCACCTCTCGGGCTTATAACCTAAGACCACCAGAATCGGAAGGACACAGGCAGTCAAATGTGCACTGCAGCAATACTGAAATAGCCAAGACATGGAAGCAAAAAAAGGTCCATAAACAGATGAATGGACAGAGAAGAAGTGGTATATGGACAGAATGGAATAGTAGCCTCGGGAAAAAAATGAACAATGCCGTTTTCAGGACTACAGTAGAGCCTAGAAATAATAATATAAGGTTAAGTAAGTCAAAAGGGTATGACAAATATCCTATGATATCATTTATACATGTTATCCTAAGATTGCTACCAATGAACATATTTCCACAGAAAAAGACACTCACAGACTTATGAAATAAACTAATGGTTAGCCAAAATGAAAGGGGGGAGGATGGGTAATTTAGGACTATGGGATTAACATAAATATACTAATGTATGTTACATGCATATAAACATATAACAGATAAACTATATGAATTATATAATCACCAATACCTTTAAAATATACATTCTGTATTCACATACATGGTAACAGAATCCGAAGATGAACAGACATATGTAGGAATCATTGAGCAGATTCTGTACAGCCAGACAATCAAAAAACTCTAATCAAATTTACTCCAAAAAGAAATAGAATTAAATTTAAAAAACAAACATAAGTAAGGAGACATAAACTTCTGGGGGCTCGTCCCAGCACATTCCACTCTAATTTACAACCACGGAACACTACCTCCAGGAAGATTCTGTTGCCCTAGTAACAAGAGATGAGAACGTAATAATGCTGCCGCCTTGTGGCTGTTTCCCACAACAGCAGCATTAAACCCAGTGCTAATGGTTGCTTAATAGTCACAAGGACTGCAGGGCTCTAAATGACACCTGCCCTGAAAAATGCCCTGGGGTAGGGAATAGGCAAGAAAATTCAACACATGAGAAATTTTTCAAGAAGTCAATAAGAGGAGGGAAGTTGTACTCACTCTTTAAAAAAAAAGGAAAAGAAAAAAAAGGACATGCCTAAAGCTCAGTATAAGGAATTATTAGACACATGCAAATTCAAATTCAACAAGGTTTCAGCTCACACCAGTCATTTCCATCAGCAAAATGTCTATAAACTATAAATGCTGAAGGGGTTTTAGAGAACTGTGTACCTTCTAGCTGCTGGTGGGATGTAAAGTGGTAACAGCACTAACGCAAACTGAATGGAGCTTCTTGAAAAGGTAAAAATTGAGCTACCATATGATGCAGCAGGTCACCCTTTGGGCCTATAACCTAAGACCACCTGAATCGGAAAGACACAGGCAGGCAAATGAGCACTGCAGCAATATTGAAATAGCCAAGACATGGAAGCAGAAAAAAGGTTCATAAACAGATGAATGGACAAAGAAGAAGTAGTATACGTACCAAATAGAATAGTAGCCTGGGGAAAAAAATGAACAACGCCGTTTTCAGGACTACAGTTGAGCCTAGAAATAATCATATAAGGTTAAGTAACTCAAAAGGGTACGACAAATATCCTATGATAACATTTATACATGTTATCCTAAGATTGCTACCAATGAACATATTTCCACAGAAAAAGACACTCACAGACTTATGAAATAAACTAATGGTTAGCAAAATGAAAGGTGGGAGGATGGGTAAATTAGGACTATGGGGTTAACATACATATACTAATGTATGTTAAGTGTATAACAACATATAACAGATAAACTGTATGAATTATATAATCTCCAATACCTTTAAAATATACATTTTGTAATCACATACATGGTAACAGGACCCTAAGATGAACAGACATATGTATGAATCATTGAGCAGATCCTGTACAGCCAGGCAATCAAAACACTCTAATCAAATTTACGCTGATAAGAAATAGAAATGAAATTTAAAAAACAAACATAAGTAAGGAGACATAAACTTCTGGGGGCTTGTCCCAGCACATTCCACTCTAATTTACAACCTCAGAACACTACCTCCAGGAAGATTCTGTTGCCCTAGTAACAAGAGTTGAGAACGTAATAATGCTGCCGCCTTGTGGCTGTTTCCCACAACAGCAGCTTTAAACCCAGTGCTAATGGTTGCTTAATAGTCACAACGACTGCAGGGGTCTAAATGACACCTGCCCTCAAAAAGTGCCCTTGGGTAGGGAATAGGCAAGAAAATTCAACACATGAGAAATTTTTCAAAAAGTGAATATGAAGAGGGAAGTTGTACTCACACTTTAACAAAAAAAGGAAAAGAAGAAAAAGGATATGCCTAAAGATCAGTATAAGGAATTATTCGCCACATGCGTATCCAACCTCCATAAAGGTTTCAGCTCACAACAGTCAAATGGCCATCAGCAAAAGTCTACAAACTATAAATGCTGAAGGTGTTTTAGAGAAATGTGTACCTTCTATCTGCTGCTGGGATGTAAAGTGGTAACAGCACTAACGCAAACTGAATGGAGCCGCTTGAAAAGGTAGAAATTGAGCTACCATATGATGCGGCAGGGCACCTCTCGGGCTTATAACCTAAGACCACCAGAATCGGAAGGACACAGGCAGTCAAATGTGCACTGCAGCAATACTGAAATAGCCAAGACATGGAAGCAAAAAAAGGTCCATAAACAGATGAATGGACAGAGAAGAAGTGGTATATGGACAGAATGGAATAGTAGCCTCGGGAAAAAAATGAACAATGCCGTTTTCAGGACTACAGTAGAGCCTAGAAATAATAATATAAGGTTAAGTAAGTCAAAAGGGTATGACAAATATCCTATGATATCATTTATACATGTTATCCTAAGATTGCTACCAATGAACATATTTCCACAGAAAAAGACACTCACAGACTTATGAAATAAACTAATGGTTAGCCAAAATGAAAGGGGGGAGGATGGGTAATTTAGGACTATGGGATTAACATAAATATACTAATGTATGTTACATGCATATAAACATATAACAGATAAACTATATGAATTATATAATCACCAATACCTTTAAAATATACATTCTGTATTCACATACATGGTAACAGAATCCGAAGATGAACAGACATATGTAGGAATCATTGAGCAGATTCTGTACAGCCAGACAATCAAAAAACTCTAATCAAATTTACTCCAAAAAGAAATAGAATTAAATTTAAAAAACAAACATAAGTAAGGAGACATAAACTTCTGGGGGCTCGTCCCAGCACATTCCACTCTAATTTACAACCACGGAACACTACCTCCAGGAAGATTCTGTTGCCCTAGTAACAAGAGATGAGAACGTAATAATGCTGCCGCCTTGTGGCTGTTTCCCACAACAGCAGCATTAAACCCAGTGCTAATGGTTGCTTAATAGTCACAAGGACTGCAGGGGTCTAAATGACACCTGCCCTGAAAAATGCCCTGGGGTAGGGAATAGGCAAGAAAATTCAACACATGAGAAATTTTTCAAGAAGTCAATAAGAGGAGGGAAGTTGTACTCACTCTTTAAAAAAAAAGGAAAAGAAAAAAAAGGACATGCCTAAAGCTCAGTATAAGGAATTATTAGACACATGCAAATTCAAATTCAACAAGGTTTCAGCTCACACCAGTCATTTCCATCAGCAAAATGTCTATAAACTATAAATGCTGAAGGGGTTTTAGAGAACTGTGTACCTTCTAGCTGCTGGTGGGATGTAAAGTGGTAACAGCACTAACGCAAACTGAATGGAGCTTCTTGAAAAGGTAAAAATTGAGCTACCATATGATGCAGCAGGTCACCCTTTGGGCCTATAACCTAAGACCACCTGAATCGGAAAGACACAGGCAGGCAAATGAGCACTGCAGCAATATTGAAATAGCCAAGACATGGAAGCAGAAAAAAGGTTCATAAACAGATGAATGGACAAAGAAGAAGTAGTATACGTACCAAATAGAATAGTAGCCTGGGGAAAAAAATGAACAACGCCGTTTTCAGGACTACAGTTGAGCCTAGAAATAATCATATAAGGTTAAGTAACTCAAAAGGGTACGACAAATATCCTATGATAACATTTATACATGTTATCCTAAGATTGCTACCAATGAACATATTTCCACAGAAAAAGACACTCACAGACTTATGAAATAAACTAATGGTTAGCAAAATGAAAGGTGGGAGGATGGGTAAATTAGGACTATGGGGTTAACATACATATACTAATGTATGTTAAGTGTATAACAACATATAACAGATAAACTGTATGAATTATATAATCTCCAATACCTTTAAAATATACATTTTGTAATCACATACATGGTAACAGGACCCTAAGATGAACAGACATATGTATGAATCATTGAGCAGATCCTGTACAGCCAGGCAATCAAAACACTCTAATCAAATTTACGCTGATAAGAAATAGAAATGAAATTTAAAAAACAAACATAAGTAAGGAGACATAAACTTCTGGGGGCTTGTCCCAGCACATTCCACTCTAATTTACAACCTCAGAACACTACCTCCAGGAAGATTCTGTTGCCCTAGTAACAAGAGTTGAGAACGTAATAATGCTGCCGCCTTGTGGCTGTTTCCCACAACAGCAGCTTTAAACCCAGTGCTAATGGTTGCTTAATAGTCACAACGACTGCAGGGGTCTAAATGACACCTGCCCTCAAAAAGTGCCCTTGGGTAGGGAATAGGCAAGAAAATTCAACACATGAGAAATTTTTCAAAAAGTGAATATGAAGAGGGAAGTTGTACTCACACTTTAACAAAAAAAGGAAAAGAAGAAAAAGGATATGCCTAAAGATCAGTATAAGGAATTATTCGCCACATGCGTATCCAACCTCCATAAAGGTTTCAGCTCACAACAGTCAAATGGCCATCAGCAAAAGTCTACAAACTATAAATGCTGAAGGTGTTTTAGAGAAATGTGTACCTTCTATCTGCTGCTGGGATGTAAAGTGGTAACAGCACTAACGCAAACTGAATGGAGCCGCTTGAAAAGGTAGAAATTGAGCTACCATATGATGCGGCAGGGCACCTCTCGGGCTTATAACCTAAGACCACCAGAATCGGAAGGACACAGGCAGTCAAATGTGCACTGCAGCAATACTGAAATAGCCAAGACATGGAAGCAAAAAAAGGTCCATAAACAGATGAATGGACAGAGAAGAAGTGGTATATGGACAGAATGGAATAGTAGCCTCGGGAAAAAAATGAACAATGCCGTTTTCAGGACTACAGTAGAGCCTAGAAATAATAATATAAGGTTAAGTAAGTCAAAAGGGTATGACAAATATCCTATGATATCATTTATACATGTTATCCTAAGATTGCTACCAATGAACATATTTCCACAGAAAAAGACACTCACAGACTTATGAAATAAACTAATGGTTAGCCAAAATGAAAGGGGGGAGGATGGGTAATTTAGGACTATGGGATTAACATAAATATACTAATGTATGTTACATGCATATAAACATATAACAGATAAACTATATGAATTATATAATCACCAATACCTTTAAAATATACATTCTGTATTCACATACATGGTAACAGAATCCGAAGATGAACAGACATATGTAGGAATCATTGAGCAGATTCTGTACAGCCAGACAATCAAAAAACTCTAATCAAATTTACTCCAAAAAGAAATAGAATTAAATTTAAAAAACAAACATAAGTAAGGAGACATAAACTTCTGGGGGCTCGTCCCAGCACATTCCACTCTAATTTACAACCACGGAACACTACCTCCAGGAAGATTCTGTTGCCCTAGTAACAAGAGATGAGAACGTAATAATGCTGCCGCCTTGTGGCTGTTTCCCACAACAGCAGCATTAAACCCAGTGCTAATGGTTGCTTAATAGTCACAAGGACTGCAGGGCTCTAAATGACACCTGCCCTGAAAAATGCCCTGGGGTAGGGAATAGGCAAGAAAATTCAACACATGAGAAATTTTTCAAGAAGTCAATAAGAGGAGGGAAGTTGTACTCACTCTTTAAAAAAAAAGGAAAAGAAAAAAAAGGACATGCCTAAAGCTCAGTATAAGGAATTATTAGACACATGCAAATTCAAATTCAACAAGGTTTCAGCTCACACCAGTCATTTCCATCAGCAAAATGTCTATAAACTATAAATGCTGAAGGGGTTTTAGAGAACTGTGTACCTTCTAGCTGCTGGTGGGATGTAAAGTGGTAACAGCACTAACGCAAACTGAATGGAGCTTCTTGAAAAGGTAAAAATTGAGCTACCATATGATGCAGCAGGTCACCCTTTGGGCCTATAACCTAAGACCACCTGAATCGGAAAGACACAGGCAGGCAAATGAGCACTGCAGCAATATTGAAATAGCCAAGACATGGAAGCAGAAAAAAGGTTCATAAACAGATGAATGGACAAAGAAGAAGTAGTATACGTACCAAATAGAATAGTAGCCTGGGGAAAAAAATGAACAACGCCGTTTTCAGGACTACAGTTGAGCCTAGAAATAATCATATAAGGTTAAGTAACTCAAAAGGGTACGACAAATATCCTATGATAACATTTATACATGTTATCCTAAGATTGCTACCAATGAACATATTTCCACAGAAAAAGACACTCACAGACTTATGAAATAAACTAATGGTTAGCAAAATGAAAGGTGGGAGGATGGGTAAATTAGGACTATGGGGTTAACATACATATACTAATGTATGTTAAGTGTATAACAACATATAACAGATAAACTGTATGAATTATATAATCTCCAATACCTTTAAAATATACATTTTGTAATCACATACATGGTAACAGGACCCTAAGATGAACAGACATATGTATGAATCATTGAGCAGATCCTGTACAGCCAGGCAATCAAAACACTCTAATCAAATTTACGCTGATAAGAAATAGAAATGAAATTTAAAAAACAAACATAAGTAAGGAGACATAAACTTCTGGGGGCTTGTCCCAGCACATTCCACTCTAATTTACAACCTCAGAACACTACCTCCAGGAAGATTCTGTTGCCCTAGTAACAAGAGTTGAGAACGTAATAATGCTGCCGCCTTGTGGCTGTTTCCCACAACAGCAGCTTTAAACCCAGTGCTAATGGTTGCTTAATAGTCACAACGACTGCAGGGGTCTAAATGACACCTGCCCTCAAAAAGTGCCCTTGGGTAGGGAATAGGCAAGAAAATTCAACACATGAGAAATTTTTCAAAAAGTGAATATGAAGAGGGAAGTTGTACTCACACTTTAACAAAAAAAGGAAAAGAAGAAAAAGGATATGCCTAAAGATCAGTATAAGGAATTATTCGCCACATGCGTATCCAACCTCCATAAAGGTTTCAGCTCACAACAGTCAAATGGCCATCAGCAAAAGTCTACAAACTATAAATGCTGAAGGTGTTTTAGAGAAATGTGTACCTTCTATCTGCTGCTGGGATGTAAAGTGGTAACAGCACTAACGCAAACTGAATGGAGCCGCTTGAAAAGGTAGAAATTGAGCTACCATATGATGCGGCAGGGCACCTCTCGGGCTTATAACCTAAGACCACCAGAATCGGAAGGACACAGGCAGTCAAATGTGCACTGCAGCAATACTGAAATAGCCAAGACATGGAAGCAAAAAAAGGTCCATAAACAGATGAATGGACAGAGAAGAAGTGGTATATGGACAGAATGGAATAGTAGCCTCGGGAAAAAAATGAACAATGCCGTTTTCAGGACTACAGTAGAGCCTAGAAATAATAATATAAGGTTAAGTAAGTCAAAAGGGTATGACAAATATCCTATGATATCATTTATACATGTTATCCTAAGATTGCTACCAATGAACATATTTCCACAGAAAAAGACACTCACAGACTTATGAAATAAACTAATGGTTAGCCAAAATGAAAGGGGGGAGGATGGGTAAATTAGGACTATGGGATTAACATAAATATACTAATGTATGTTACATGCATATAAACATATAACAGATAAACTATATGAATTATATAATCACCAATACCTTTAAAATATACATTCTGTATTCACATACATGGTAACAGAATCCGAAGATGAACAGACATATGTAGGAATCATTGAGCAGATTCTGTACAGCCAGACAATCAAAAAACTCTAATCAAATTTACTCCAAAAAGAAATAGAATTAAATTTAAAAAACAAACATAAGTAAGGAGACATAAACTTCTGGGGGCTCGTCCCAGCACATTCCACTCTAATTTACAACCACGGAACACTACCTCCAGGAAGATTCTGTTGCCCTAGTAACAAGAGATGAGAACGTAATAATGCTGCCGCCTTGTGGCTGTTTCCCACAACAGCAGCATTAAACCCAGTGCTAATGGTTGCTTAATAGTCACAAGGACTGCAGGGCTCTAAATGACACCTGTCCTGAAAAATGCCCTGGGGTAGGGAATAGGCAAGAAAATTCAACACATGAGAAATTTTTCAAGAAGTCAATAAGAGGAGGGAAGTTGTACTCACTCTTTAAAAAAAAAGGAAAAGAAAAAAAAGGACATGCCTAAAGCTCAGTATAAGGAATTATTAGACACATGCAAATTCAAATTCAACAAGGTTTCAGCTCACACCAGTCATTTCCATCAGCAAAATGTCTATAAACTATAAATGCTGAAGGGGTTTTAGAGAACTGTGTACCTTCTAGCTGCTGGTGGGATGTAAAGTGGTAACAGCACTAACGCAAACTGAATGGAGCTGCTTGAAAAGGTAAAAATTGAGCTACCATATGATGCAGCAGGGCACCTCTTTGGCTTATAACCTAAGACTACCAGAATCGGAAAGACACAGGCAGTCAAATGTGCACTGCAGCAATATTGAAATAGCAAAGACATGGAAGCAAAAAAAATGTCAATAAACAGATGAATGGACAGAGAAGAAGTGGTATATGGACAGAATGGAATAGTAGCCTCGTGGAAAAAATGAACAATGCCGTTTTCAGGACTACAGTAGAGCCTAGAAATAATCATATAAGGTTAAGTAAGTCAAAAGGGTATGACAATTATCCTATGATATCATTTATACATGTTATCCTAAGATTGCTACCAATGAACATATTTCCACAGAAAAAGACACTCACAGACTTATGAAATAAACTAATTGTTAGCCAAAATGAAAGGTGGGAGGACGGGTAAATTAGGACTATGGGGTTAACATACATATACTAATGTATGTTAAGTGTATAAAAACATATAACAGATAAACTGTATGAATTATATAATCACCAATACCTTTAAAATATACATTCTGTAATCACATACATGGTAACAGAATCCGAAGATGAACAGACATATGTAGGAATCATTGAGCAGTTTCTGTACAGCCAGACAATCAAAACACTCTAATCAAATTTACTCCGATAAGAAATAGAAATTAAATTTAAAAAACAAACCTAAGTAAGGAGACATAAACTTCTGGGGGCTTGTCCCAGCACATTCCACTCTAATTTACAACCTCGGAACACTACCTCCAGGAAGATTCTGTTGCCCTAGTAACAAGAGATGAGAACGTAATAATGCTGCCACCTTGTGGCTCTTTCTCACAACAGCAGCTTTAAACCCAGTGCTAATGGTTGCTTAATAGTCACATGGACTGCAGGGCTCTAAATGACACCTGCCCTGAAAAATGCCCTGGGGTAAGGAATAGGCAAGAATATTCAACACATGAGAAATTTTTCAAGAAATCAATAAGAGGAGGGAAGTTGTACTCACTCTTTAAAAAAAAAGGAAAAGAAAAAAAAGGACATGCCTAAAGCTCAGTAGAATGAATTATTAGACACATGCAAATTCAAATGGAAAAAGGTTTCAGCTCACACCAATCGTTTCCATCAGCAAAATGTCTACAAACTATAAATGCTGAAGGGGTTTTAGAGAACTGTGTACCTTCTAGCTGCTGGTGGGATGTAAAGTGGTAACAGCACTAACACAAACTGAATGGAGCTGCTTGAAAAGATAAAAATTGAGCTACCATATGATGCGGCAGGTCACCTTTTGGGCCTATAACCTAAGACCACCTGAATCGGAAAGACACAGGCAGGCAAATGAGCACTGCAGCAATATTGAAATAGCCAAGACATGGAAGCAGAAAAAAGGTTCATAAACAGATGAATGGACAAAGAAGAAGTGGTATACGTACCAAATAGAATAGTAGCCTCGGGAAAAAAATGAACAATGCCGTTTTCAGGACTACAGTTGAGCCTAGAAATAATCATATAAGCTTAAGTAACTCAAAAGGGTACGACAAATATCCTATGATAACATTTATACATGTTATCCTAAGATTGCTACCAATGAACATATTTCCACAGAAAAAGACACTCACAGACTTATGAAATAAACTAATGGTTAGCCAAAATGAAAGGTGGGAGGATGGGTTAACTAGGACTATGGGGTTAACATATATATACTAATGTATGTTAAGTGTATAAAAACATATAACAGATAAACTGTATGAATTATATAATCACCAATACCTTTAAAATATACATTTTGTAATCACATACATGGTAACAGGACCCGAGGATGAACAGACATATGTATGAATCATTGAGCAGATTCTGTACAGCCAGGCAATCAAAACACTAAAATCAAATTTACTCTGATAAGAAATAGAAATAAAATTTAAAAAACAAACCTAAGTAAGGAGACATAAACTTCTGGAGGCTTGTCCCAGCACATTCCACTCTAATTTACAACCTCGGAACACTACCTCCAGGAAGACTCTGTTGCCCTAGTAACAAGAGTTGAGAACGTAATAATGCTGCCGCCTTGTGGCTGTTTCCCACAACAGCAGCTTTAAACCCAGTGCTAATGGTTGCTTAATAGTCAAAACGACTGCAGGGGTCTAAATGACACCTGCCCTCAAAAAATGCCCTGGGGTAGGGAATACGCAAGAAAATTCAACACATGAGAAATTTTTCAAAAAGTGAATATGAAGAGGGAAGTTGTACTCACACTTTAACAAAAAAAGGAAAAGAAGAAAAAGGATATGCCTAAAGATCAGTATAAGGAATTATTCGCCACATGCGTATCCAACCTCGAAAAAGGTTTCAGCAAACACCAGTCAAATGGCCATCAGCAAAAAGTCTACAAAGTATAAATGCTTAAAGGGTTTTAGAGAAATGTATACCTTCTATCTGCTGCTGGGATGTAAAGTGGTAACAGCACTAACGCAAACTGAATGGAGCTGCTTGAAAAGGTAAAAATTGAGCTACCATATGATGCGGCAGGGCACCTCTTCGGCTTATAACCTAAGACTACCAGAATCGGAAAGACACAGGCAGTCAAATGTGCACTGCAGCAATATGGAAATAGCAAAGACATGGAAGCAAAAAAAATGTCTATAAACAGATGAATGGACAGAGAAGAAGCGGTATATGGACAGAATGCAATAGTAGCCTCGGAGAAAAAATGAACAATGCCGTTTTAAGGACTAGAGTTGAGCCTAGAAATAATCATATAAGGTTAAGTAAGTCAAAAGGGTATGACAAATATCCTATGATATCATTTATACATGTTATCCTAAGATTGCTACCAATGAACATATTTCCACAGAAAAAGACACTCACAGACTTATGAAATAAACTAATTGTTAGCCAAAATGAAAGGTGGGAGGATGGGTAAATTAGGACTATGGGGTTAACATACATATACTAATGTATGTTAAGTGTATAAAAACATATAACAGATAAACTGTATGAATTATATAATCACCAATACCTTTAAAATATACATTCTGTAATAACATACATGGTAACAGAATCCAAAGATGAACAGACATATGTAGGAATCATTGAGCAGTTTCTGTACAGCCAGACAATCAAAACACTCTAATCAAAGTTACTCCGATAAGAAATAGAAATTAAATTTAAAAAACAAACCTAAGTAAGGAGACATAAACTTCTGGGGGCTTGTCCCAGCACATTCCACTCTAATTTACAACTTCGGAACACTACCTCCAGGAAGATTCTGTTGCCCTAGTAACAAGAGATGAGAACGTAATAATGCTGCCGCCTTCTGGCTCTTTCCCACAACAGCAGCATTAAACCCAGTGCTAATGGTTGCTTAATAGTCACAAGGACTGCAGGGATCTAAATGACACCTGGCCTGAAAAATGCCCTGGGGTAGGGAATAGGCAAGAAAATTCAACACATGAGAAATTTTTCAAGAAGTCAATAAGAGGAGGGAAGTTGTACTCATTCTTTAAAAAAAAAGGAAAAGAAAAAAAAGGACATGCCTAAAGCTCAGTATAAGGAATTATTAGACACATGCAAATTCAAATGGAAAAAGGTTTCAGCTCACACCAGTCATTTCCATCAGCAAAATGTCTACAAACTATAAATGCTGAAGGGGTTTTAGAGAACTGTGTACCTTCTAGCTGCTGGTGGGATGTAAAGTGGTAACAGCACTAACGCAAACTGAATGGAGTTTCTTGAAAAGGTAAAAATTGAGCTACCATATGATGCGGCAGGTCACCTTTTGGGCCTATAACCTAAGACCACCTAAATCGGAAAGACACAGGCAGGCAAATGTGCACTGCAGCAATATTGAAATAGCCAAGACATGGAAGCAGAAAAAGGGTTCATAAACAGATGAATGGACAAAGAAGAAGTGGTATACGTACCAAAGAGCATAGTAGCCTCGGGAAAAAAATGAACAATGCCGTTTTCAGGACTACAGTTGAGCCTAGAAATAATCATATAAGGTTAAGTAACTCAAAAGGGTACGACAAATATCCTATGATAACATTTATACATGTTATCCTACGATTGCTACCAATGAACATATTTCCACAGAAAAAGCCACTCACAGACTTATGAAATAAACTAATGGTTAGCAAAATGAAAGGTGGGAGGATGGGTAAATTAGGACTATGGGGTTAACATACATATACTAATGTATGTTAAGTGTATAACAACATATAACAGATAAACTGTATGAATTATATAATCTCCAATACCTTTAAAATATACATTTTGTAATCACATACATGGTAACAGGACCCTAAGATGAACAGACATATGTATGAATCATTGAGCAGATCCTGTACAGCCAGGCAATCAAAACACTCTAATCAAATTTACGCTGATAAGAAATAGAAATGAAATTTAAAAAACAAACATAAGTAAGGAGACATAAACTTCTGGGGGCTTGTCCCAGCACATTCCACTCTAATTTACAACCTCAGAACACTACCTCCAGGAAGATTCTGTTGCCCTAGTAACAAGAGTTGAGAACGTAATAATGCTGCCGCCTTGTGGCTGTTTCCCACAACAGCAGCTTTAAACCCAGTGCTAATGGTTGCTTAATAGTCACAACGACTGCAGGGGTCTAAATGACACCTGCCCTCAAAAAGTGCCCTTGGGTAGGGAATAGGCAAGAAAATTCAACACATGAGAAATTTTTCAAAAAGTGAATATGAAGAGGGAAGTTGTACTCACACTTTAACAAAAAAAGGAAAAGAAGAAAAAGGATATGCCTAAAGATCAGTATAAGGAATTATTCGCCACATGCGTATCCAACCTCCATAAAGGTTTCAGCTCACAACAGTCAAATGGCCATCAGCAAAAGTCTACAAACTATAAATGCTGAAGGTGTTTTAGAGAAATGTGTACCTTCTATCTGCTGCTGGGATGTAAAGTGGTAACAGCACTAACGCAAACTGAATGGAGCCGCTTGAAAAGGTAGAAATTGAGCTACCATATGATGCGGCAGGGCACCTCTCGGGCTTATAACCTAAGACCACCAGAATCGGAAGGACACAGGCAGTCAAATGTGCACTGCAGCAATACTGAAATAGCCAAGACATGGAAGCAAAAAAAGGTCCATAAACAGATGAATGGACAGAGAAGAAGTGGTATATGGACAGAATGGAATAGTAGCCTCGGGAAAAAAATGAACAATGCCGTTTTCAGGACTACAGTAGAGCCTAGAAATAATAATATAAGGTTAAGTAAGTCAAAAGGGTATGACAAATATCCTATGATATCATTTATACATGTTATCCTAAGATTGCTACCAATGAACATATTTCCACAGAAAAAGACACTCACAGACTTATGAAATAAACTAATGGTTAGCCAAAATGAAAGGGGGGAGGATGGGTAATTTAGGACTATGGGATTAACATAAATATACTAATGTATGTTACATGCATATAAACATATAACAGATAAACTATATGAATTATATAATCACCAATACCTTTAAAATATACATTCTGTATTCACATACATGGTAACAGAATCCGAAGATGAACAGACATATGTAGGAATCATTGAGCAGATTCTGTACAGCCAGACAATCAAAAAACTCTAATCAAATTTACTCCAAAAAGAAATAGAATTAAATTTAAAAAACAAACATAAGTAAGGAGACATAAACTTCTGGGGGCTCGTCCCAGCACATTCCACTCTAATTTACAACCACGGAACACTACCTCCAGGAAGATTCTGTTGCCCTAGTAACAAGAGATGAGAACGTAATAATGCTGCCGCCTTGTGGCTGTTTCCCACAACAGCAGCATTAAACCCAGTGCTAATGGTTGCTTAATAGTCACAAGGACTGCAGGGGTCTAAATGACACCTGCCCTGAAAAATGCCCTGGGGTAGGGAATAGGCAAGAAAATTCAACACATGAGAAATTTTTCAAGAAGTCAATAAGAGGAGGGAAGTTGTACTCACTCTTTAAAAAAAAAGGAAAAGAAAAAAAAGGACATGCCTAAAGCTCAGTATAAGGAATTATTAGACACATGCAAATTCAAATTCAACAAGGTTTCAGCTCACACCAGTCATTTCCATCAGCAAAATGTCTATAAACTATAAATGCTGAAGGGGTTTTAGAGAACTGTGTACCTTCTAGCTGCTGGTGGGATGTAAAGTGGTAACAGCACTAACGCAAACTGAATGGAGCTTCTTGAAAAGGTAAAAATTGAGCTACCATATGATGCAGCAGGTCACCCTTTGGGCCTATAACCTAAGACCACCTGAATCGGAAAGACACAGGCAGGCAAATGAGCACTGCAGCAATATTGAAATAGCCAAGACATGGAAGCAGAAAAAAGGTTCATAAACAGATGAATGGACAAAGAAGAAGTAGTATACGTACCAAATAGAATAGTAGCCTGGGGAAAAAAATGAACAACGCCGTTTTCAGGACTACAGTTGAGCCTAGAAATAATCATATAAGGTTAAGTAACTCAAAAGGGTACGACAAATATCCTATGATAACATTTATACATGTTATCCTAAGATTGCTACCAATGAACATATTTCCACAGAAAAAGACACTCACAGACTTATGAAATAAACTAATGGTTAGCAAAATGAAAGGTGGGAGGATGGGTAAATTAGGACTATGGGGTTAACATACATATACTAATGTATGTTAAGTGTATAACAACATATAACAGATAAACTGTATGAATTATATAATCTCCAATACCTTTAAAATATACATTTTGTAATCACATACATGGTAACAGGACCCTAAGATGAACAGACATATGTATGAATCATTGAGCAGATCCTGTACAGCCAGGCAATCAAAACACTCTAATCAAATTTACGCTGATAAGAAATAGAAATGAAATTTAAAAAACAAACATAAGTAAGGAGACATAAACTTCTGGGGGCTTGTCCCAGCACATTCCACTCTAATTTACAACCTCAGAACACTACCTCCAGGAAGATTCTGTTGCCCTAGTAACAAGAGTTGAGAACGTAATAATGCTGCCGCCTTGTGGCTGTTTCCCACAACAGCAGCTTTAAACCCAGTGCTAATGGTTGCTTAATAGTCACAACGACTGCAGGGGTCTAAATGACACCTGCCCTCAAAAAGTGCCCTTGGGTAGGGAATAGGCAAGAAAATTCAACACATGAGAAATTTTTCAAAAAGTGAATATGAAGAGGGAAGTTGTACTCACACTTTAACAAAAAAAGGAAAAGAAGAAAAAGGATATGCCTAAAGATCAGTATAAGGAATTATTCGCCACATGCGTATCCAACCTCCATAAAGGTTTCAGCTCACAACAGTCAAATGGCCATCAGCAAAAGTCTACAAACTATAAATGCTGAAGGTGTTTTAGAGAAATGTGTACCTTCTATCTGCTGCTGGGATGTAAAGTGGTAACAGCACTAACGCAAACTGAATGGAGCCGCTTGAAAAGGTAGAAATTGAGCTACCATATGATGCGGCAGGGCACCTCTCGGGCTTATAACCTAAGACCACCAGAATCGGAAGGACACAGGCAGTCAAATGTGCACTGCAGCAATACTGAAATAGCCAAGACATGGAAGCAAAAAAAGGTCCATAAACAGATGAATGGACAGAGAAGAAGTGGTATATGGACAGAATGGAATAGTAGCCTCGGGAAAAAAATGAACAATGCCGTTTTCAGGACTACAGTAGAGCCTAGAAATAATAATATAAGGTTAAGTAAGTCAAAAGGGTATGACAAATATCCTATGATATCATTTATACATGTTATCCTAAGATTGCTACCAATGAACATATTTCCACAGAAAAAGACACTCACAGACTTATGAAATAAACTAATGGTTAGCCAAAATGAAAGGGGGGAGGATGGGTAATTTAGGACTATGGGATTAACATAAATATACTAATGTATGTTACATGCATATAAACATATAACAGATAAACTATATGAATTATATAATCACCAATACCTTTAAAATATACATTCTGTATTCACATACATGGTAACAGAATCCGAAGATGAACAGACATATGTAGGAATCATTGAGCAGATTCTGTACAGCCAGACAATCAAAAAACTCTAATCAAATTTACTCCAAAAAGAAATAGAATTAAATTTAAAAAACAAACATAAGTAAGGAGACATAAACTTCTGGGGGCTCGTCCCAGCACATTCCACTCTAATTTACAACCACGGAACACTACCTCCAGGAAGATTCTGTTGCCCTAGTAACAAGAGATGAGAACGTAATAATGCTGCCGCCTTGTGGCTGTTTCCCACAACAGCAGCATTAAACCCAGTGCTAATGGTTGCTTAATAGTCACAAGGACTGCAGGGCTCTAAATGACACCTGCCCTGAAAAATGCCCTGGGGTAGGGAATAGGCAAGAAAATTCAACACATGAGAAATTTTTCAAGAAGTCAATAAGAGGAGGGAAGTTGTACTCACTCTTTAAAAAAAAAGGAAAAGAAAAAAAAGGACATGCCTAAAGCTCAGTATAAGGAATTATTAGACACATGCAAATTCAAATTCAACAAGGTTTCAGCTCACACCAGTCATTTCCATCAGCAAAATGTCTATAAACTATAAATGCTGAAGGGGTTTTAGAGAACTGTGTACCTTCTAGCTGCTGGTGGGATGTAAAGTGGTAACAGCACTAACGCAAACTGAATGGAGCTTCTTGAAAAGGTAAAAATTGAGCTACCATATGATGCAGCAGGTCACCCTTTGGGCCTATAACCTAAGACCACCTGAATCGGAAAGACACAGGCAGGCAAATGAGCACTGCAGCAATATTGAAATAGCCAAGACATGGAAGCAGAAAAAAGGTTCATAAACAGATGAATGGACAAAGAAGAAGTAGTATACGTACCAAATAGAATAGTAGCCTGGGGAAAAAAATGAACAACGCCGTTTTCAGGACTACAGTTGAGCCTAGAAATAATCATATAAGGTTAAGTAACTCAAAAGGGTACGACAAATATCCTATGATAACATTTATACATGTTATCCTAAGATTGCTACCAATGAACATATTTCCACAGAAAAAGACACTCACAGACTTATGAAATAAACTAATGGTTAGCAAAATGAAAGGTGGGAGGATGGGTAAATTAGGACTATGGGGTTAACATACATATACTAATGTATGTTAAGTGTATAACAACATATAACAGATAAACTGTATGAATTATATAATCTCCAATACCTTTAAAATATACATTTTGTAATCACATACATGGTAACAGGACCCTAAGATGAACAGACATATGTATGAATCATTGAGCAGATCCTGTACAGCCAGGCAATCAAAACACTCTAATCAAATTTACGCTGATAAGAAATAGAAATGAAATTTAAAAAACAAACATAAGTAAGGAGACATAAACTTCTGGGGGCTTGTCCCAGCACATTCCACTCTAATTTACAACCTCAGAACACTACCTCCAGGAAGATTCTGTTGCCCTAGTAACAAGAGTTGAGAACGTAATAATGCTGCCGCCTTGTGGCTGTTTCCCACAACAGCAGCTTTAAACCCAGTGCTAATGGTTGCTTAATAGTCACAACGACTGCAGGGGTCTAAATGACACCTGCCCTCAAAAAGTGCCCTTGGGTAGGGAATAGGCAAGAAAATTCAACACATGAGAAATTTTTCAAAAAGTGAATATGAAGAGGGAAGTTGTACTCACACTTTAACAAAAAAAGGAAAAGAAGAAAAAGGATATGCCTAAAGATCAGTATAAGGAATTATTCGCCACATGCGTATCCAACCTCCATAAAGGTTTCAGCTCACAACAGTCAAATGGCCATCAGCAAAAGTCTACAAACTATAAATGCTGAAGGTGTTTTAGAGAAATGTGTACCTTCTATCTGCTGCTGGGATGTAAAGTGGTAACAGCACTAACGCAAACTGAATGGAGCCGCTTGAAAAGGTAGAAATTGAGCTACCATATGATGCGGCAGGGCACCTCTCGGGCTTATAACCTAAGACCACCAGAATCGGAAGGACACAGGCAGTCAAATGTGCACTGCAGCAATACTGAAATAGCCAAGACATGGAAGCAAAAAAAGGTCCATAAACAGATGAATGGACAGAGAAGAAGTGGTATATGGACAGAATGGAATAGTAGCCTCGGGAAAAAAATGAACAATGCCGTTTTCAGGACTACAGTAGAGCCTAGAAATAATAATATAAGGTTACGTAAGTCAAAAGGGTATGACAAATATCCTATGATATCATTTATACATGTTATCCTAAGATTGCTACCAATGAACATATTTCCACAGAAAAAGACACTCACAGACTTATGAAATAAACTAATGGTTAGCCAAAATGAAAGGGGGGAGGATGGGTAATTTAGGACTATGGGATTAACATAAATATACTAATGTATGTTACATGCATATAAACATATAACAGATAAACTATATGAATTATATAATCACCAATACCTTTAAAATATACATTCTGTATTCACATACATGGTAACAGAATCCGAAGATGAACAGACATATGTAGGAATCATTGAGCAGATTCTGTACAGCCAGACAATCAAAAAACTCTAATCAAATTTACTCCAAAAAGAAATAGAATTAAATTTAAAAAACAAACATAAGTAAGGAGACATAAACTTCTGGGGGCTCGTCCCAGCACATTCCACTCTAATTTACAACCACGGAACACTACCTCCAGGAAGATTCTGTTGCCCTAGTAACAAGAGATGAGAACGTAATAATGCTGCCGCCTTGTGGCTGTTTCCCACAACAGCAGCATTAAACCCAGTGCTAATGGTTGCTTAATAGTCACAAGGACTGCAGGGCTCTAAATGACACCTGCCCTGAAAAATGCCCTGGGGTAGGGAATAGGCAAGAAAATTCAACACATGAGAAATTTTTCAAGAAGTCAATAAGAGGAGGGAAGTTGTACTCACTCTTTAAAAAAAAAGGAAAAGAAAAAAAAGGACATGCCTAAAGCTCAGTATAAGGAATTATTAGACACATGCAAATTCAAATTCAACAAGGTTTCAGCTCACACCAGTCATTTCCATCAGCAAAATGTCTATAAACTATAAATGCTGAAGGGGTTTTAGAGAACTGTGTACCTTCTAGCTGCTGGTGGGATGTAAAGTGGTAACAGCACTAACGCAAACTGAATGGAGCTTCTTGACAAGGTAAAAATTGAGCTACCATATGATGCAGCAGGTCACCCTTTGGGCCTATAACCTAAGACCACCTGAATCGGAAAGACACAGGCAGGCAAATGAGCACTGCAGCAATATTGAAATAGCCAAGACATGGAAGCAGAAAAAAGGTTCATAAACAGATGAATGGACAAAGAAGAAGTAGTATACGTACCAAATAGAATAGTAGCCTGGGGAAAAAAATGAACAACGCCGTTTTCAGGACTACAGTTGAGCCTAGAAATAATCATATAAGGTTAAGTAACTCAAAAGGGTACGACAAATATCCTATGATAACATTTATACATGTTATCCTAAGATTGCTACCAATGAACATATTTCCACAGAAAAAGACACTCACAGACTTATGAAATAAACTAATGGTTAGCAAAATGAAAGGTGGGAGGATGGGTAAATTAGGACTATGGGGTTAACATACATATACTAATGTATGTTAAGTGTATAACAACATATAACAGATAAACTGTATGAATTATATAATCACCAATACCTTTAAAATATACATTTTGTAATCACATACATGGTAACAGGACCCGAAGATGAACAGACATATGTATGAATCATTGAGCAGATCCTGTACAGCCAGGCAATCAAAACACTCTAATCAAATTTACGCTGATAAGAAATAGAAATGAAATTTAAAAAACAAACATAAGTAAGGAGACATAAACTTCTGGGGGCTTGTCCCAGCACATTCCACTCTAATTTACAACCTCAGAACACTACCTCCAGGAAGATTCTGTTGCCCTAGTAACAAGAGTTGAGAACGTAATAATGCTGCCGCCTTGTGGCTGTTTCCCACAACAGCAGCTTTAAACCCAGTGCTAATGGTTGCTTAATAGTCACAACGACTGCAGGGGTCTAAATGACACCTGCCCTCAAAAAGTGCCCTTGGGTAGGGAATAGGCAAGAAAATTCAACACATGAGAAATTTTTCAAAAAGTGAATATGAAGAGGGAAGTTGTACTCACACTTTAACAAAAAAAGGAAAAGAAGAAAAAGGATATGCCTAAAGATCAGTATAAGGAATTATTCGCCACATGCGTATCCAACCTCCATAAAGGTTTCAGCTCACAACAGTCAAATGGCCATCAGCAAAAGTCTACAAACTATAAATGCTGAAGGTGTTTTAGAGAAATGTGTACCTTCTATCTGCTGCTGGGATGTAAAGTGGTAACAGCACTAACGCAAACTGAATGGAGCCGCTTGAAAAGGTAGAAATTGAGCTACCATATGATGCGGCAGGGCACCTCTCGGGCTTATAACCTAAGACCACCAGAATCGGAAGGACACAGGCAGTCAAATGTGCACTGCAGCAATACTGAAATAGCCAAGACATGGAAGCAAAAAAAGGTCCATAAACAGATGAATGGACAGAGAAGAAGTGGTATATGGACAGAATGGAATAGTAGCCTCGGGAAAAAAATGAACAATGCCGTTTTCAGGACTACAGTAGAGCCTAGAAATAATAATATAAGGTTACGTAAGTCAAAAGGGTATGACAAATATCCTATGATATCATTTATACATGTTATCCTAAGATTGCTACCAATGAACATATTTCCACAGAAAAAGACACTCACAGACTTATGAAATAAACTAATGGTTAGCCAAAATGAAAGGGGGGAGGATGGGTAATTTAGGACTATGGGATTAACATAAATATACTAATGTATGTTACATGCATATAAACATATAACAGATAAACTATATGAATTATATAATCACCAATACCTTTAAAATATACATTCTGTATTCACATACATGGTAACAGAATCCGAAGATGAACAGACATATGTAGGAATCATTGAGCAGATTCTGTACAGCCAGACAATCAAAAAACTCTAATCAAATTTACTCCAAAAAGAAATAGAATTAAATTTAAAAAACAAACATAAGTAAGGAGACATAAACTTCTGGGGGCTCGTCCCAGCACATTCCACTCTAATTTACAACCACGGAACACTACCTCCAGGAAGATTCTGTTGCCCTAGTAACAAGAGATGAGAACGTAATAATGCTGCCGCCTTGTGGCTGTTTCCCACAACAGCAGCATTAAACCCAGTGCTAATGGTTGCTTAATAGTCACAAGGACTGCAGGGCTCTAAATGACACCTGCCCTGAAAAATGCCCTGGGGTAGGGAATAGGCAAGAAAATTCAACACATGAGAAATTTTTCAAGAAGTCAATAAGAGGAGGGAAGTTGTACTCACTCTTTAAAAAAAAAGGAAAAGAAAAAAAAGGACATGCCTAAAGCTCAGTATAAGGAATTATTAGACACATGCAAATTCAAATTCAACAAGGTTTCAGCTCACACCAGTCATTTCCATCAGCAAAATGTCTATAAACTATAAATGCTGAAGGGGTTTTAGAGAACTGTGTACCTTCTAGCTGCTGGTGGGATGTAAAGTGGTAACAGCACTAACGCAAACTGAATGGAGCTTCTTGACAAGGTAAAAATTGAGCTACCATATGATGCAGCAGGTCACCCTTTGGGCCTATAACCTAAGACCACCTGAATCGGAAAGACACAGGCAGGCAAATGAGCACTGCAGCAATATTGAAATAGCCAAGACATGGAAGCAGAAAAAAGGTTCATAAACAGATGAATGGACAAAGAAGAAGTAGTATACGTACCAAATAGAATAGTAGCCTGGGGAAAAAAATGAACAACGCCGTTTTCAGGACTACAGTTGAGCCTAGAAATAATCATATAAGGTTAAGTAACTCAAAAGGGTACGACAAATATCCTATGATAACATTTATACATGTTATCCTAAGATTGCTACCAATGAACATATTTCCACAGAAAAAGACACTCACAGACTTATGAAATAAACTAATGGTTAGCAAAATGAAAGGTGGGAGGATGGGTAAATTAGGACTATGGGGTTAACATACATATACTAATGTATGTTAAGTGTATAACAACATATAACAGATAAACTGTATGAATTATATAATCACCAATACCTTTAAAATATACATTTTGTAATCACATACATGGTAACAGGACCCGAAGATGAACAGACATATGTATGAATCATTGAGCAGATCCTGTACAGCCAGGCAATCAAAACACTCTAATCAAATTTACGCTGATAAGAAATAGAAATGAAATTTAAAAAACAAACATAAGTAAGGAGACATAAACTTCTGGGGGCTTGTCCCAGCACATTCCACTCTAATTTACAACCTCAGAACACTACCTCCAGGAAGATTCTGTTGCCCTAGTAACAAGAGTTGAGAACGTAATAATGCTGCCGCCTTGTGGCTGTTTCCCACAACAGCAGCTTTAAACCCAGTGCTAATGGTTGCTTAATAGTCACAACGACTGCAGGGGTCTAAATGACACCTGCCCTCAAAAAGTGCCCTTGGGTAGGGAATAGGCAAGAAAATTCAACACATGAGAAATTTTTCAAAAAGTGAATATGAAGAGGGAAGTTGTACTCACACTTTAACAAAAAAAGGAAAAGAAGAAAAAGGATATGCCTAAAGATCAGTATAAGGAATTATTCGCCACATGCGTATCCAACCTCCATAAAGGTTTCAGCTCACAACAGTCAAATGGCCATCAGCAAAAGTCTACAAACTATAAATGCTGAAGGTGTTTTAGAGAAATGTGTACCTTCTATCTGCTGCTGGGATGTAAAGTGGTAACAGCACTAACGCAAACTGAATGGAGCCGCTTGAAAAGGTAGAAATTGAGCTACCATATGATGCGGCAGGGCACCTCTCGGGCTTATAACCTAAGACCACCAGAATCGGAAAGACACAGGCAGTCAAATGTGCACTGCAGCAATACTGAAATAGCCAAGACATGGAAGCAAAAAAAGGTCCATAAACAGATGAATGGACAGAGAAGAAGTGGTATATGGACAGAATGGAATAGTAGCCTCGGGAAAAAAATGAACAATGCCGTTTTCAGGACTACAGTGGAGCCTAGAAATAATAATATAAGGTTAAGTAAGTCAAAAGGGTATGACAAATATCCTATGATATCATTTGTACATGTTATCCTAAGATTGCTACCAATGAACATATTTCCACAGAAAAAGACACTCACAGACTTATGAAATAAACTAATGGTTAGCCAAAATGAAAGGGGGGAGGATGGGTAAATTAGGACTATGGGATTAACATAAATATACTAATGTATGTTACATGCATATAAACATATAACAGATAAACTATATGAATTACATAATCACCAATACCTTTAAAATATACATTCTGTATTCACATACATGGTAACAGAATCCGAAGATGAACAGACATATGTAGGAATCATTGAGCAGATTCTGTACAGCCAGACAATCAAAAAACTCTAATCAAATTTACTCCAAAAAGAAATAGAATTAAATTTAAAAAACAAACATAAGTAAGGAGACATAAACTTCTGGGGGCTCGTCCCAGCACATTCCACTCTAATTTACAACCACGGAACACTACCTCCAGGAAGATTCTGTTGCCCTAGTAACAAGAGATGAGAACGTAATAATGCTGCCGCCTTGTGGCTCTTTCCCACAACAGCAGCTTTAAACCCAGTGCTAATGGTTGCTTAATAATCACATGGACTGCAGGGCTCTAAATGACACCTGCCCTGAAAAATGCCCTGGGGTAAGGAATAGGCAAGAATATTCAACACATGAGAAATTTTTCAAGAAATCAATAAGAGGAGGGAAGTTGTACTCACTCTTTAAAAAAAAAGGAAAAGAAAAAAAAGGACATGCCTAAACCTCAGTAGAATGAATTATTAGACACATGCAAATTCAAATGGAAAAAGGTTTCAGCTCACACCAATCGTTTCCATCAGCAAAATGTCTACAAACTATAAATGCTGAAGGGGTTTTAGAGAACTGTGTACCTTCTAGCTGCTGGTGGGATGTAAAGTGGTAACAGCACTAACACAAACTGAATGGAGCTGCTTGAAAAGATAAAAATAGAGCTACCATATGATGCGGCAGGTCACCTTTTGGGCCTATAACCTAAGACCACCTGAATCGGAAAGACACAGGCAGGCAAATGAGCACTGCAGCAATATTGAAATAGCCAAGACATGGAAGCAGAAAAAAGGTTCATAAACAGATGAATGGACAAAGAAGAAGTGGTATACGTACCAAATAGAATAGTAGCCTCGGGAAAAAAATGAACAATGCCGTTTTCAGGACTACAGTTGAGCCTAGAAATAATCATATAACGTTAAGTAACTCAAAAGGGTACGACAAATATCCTATGATAACATTTATACATGTTATCCTAAGATAGCTACCAATGAACATATTTCCACAGAAAAAGACACTCACAGACTTATCAAATAAACTAATGGTTAGCCAAAATGAAAGGTGGGAGGATGGGTTAACTAGGACTATGGGGTTAACATACATATACTAATGTATGTTAAGTGTATAAAAACATATAACAGATAAACTGTATGAATTATATAATCACCAATACCTTTAAAATATACATTTTGTAATCACATACATGGTAACAGGACCCGAGGATGAACAGACATATGTATGAATCATTGTGCAGATTCTGTACAGCCAGGCAATCAAAACACTAAAATCAAATTTACTCCGATAAGAAATAGAAATTAAATTGAAAAAACAAACATAAGTAAGGAGACATAAACTTCTGGAGGCTTGTCCCAGCACATTCCACTCTAATTTACAACCTCGGAACACTACCTCCAGGAAGACTCTGTTGCCATAGTAACAAGAGTTGAGAACATAATAATGCTGCCGCCTTGTGGCTGTTTCCCACAACAGCAGCTTTAAACCCAGTGTTAATGGTTGCTTAATAGTCAAAACGACTGCAGGGGTCTAAATGACACCTGCCCTCAAAAAATACCCTGGGGTAGGGAATAGGCAAGAAAATTCAACACATGAGAAATTTTTCAAGAAGTCAATAAGAGGAGGGAAGTTGTACTCACTCTTTAAAAAAAAGGAAAAGAAAAAAAAGGACATGCCTAAAGCTCAGTATAAGGAATTATTAGACACATGCAAATTCAAATTCAAAAAGGTTTCAGCTCACACCAGTCATTTCCATCAGCAAAATGTCTATAAACTATAAATGCTGAAGGGGTTTTAGAGAACTGTGTACCTTCTAGCTGCTGGTGGGATGTAAAGTGGTAACAGCACTAACGCAAACTGAATGGAGCTTCTTGACAAGGTAAAAATTGAGCTACCATATGATGCAGCAGGTCACCCTTTGGGCCTATAACCTAAGACCACCTGAATCGGAAAGACACAGGCAGGCAAATGAGCACTGCAGCAATATTGAAATAGCCAAGACATGGAAGCAGAAAAAAGGTTCATAAACAGATGAATGGACAAAGAAGAAGTAGTATACGTACCAAATAGAATAGTAGCCTGGGGAAAAAAATGAACAACGCCGTTTTCAGGACTACAGTTGAGCCTAGAAATAATCATATAAGGTTAACTAACTCAAAAGGGTACGACAAATATCCTATGATAATATTTATACATGTTATCCTAAGATTGCTACCAATGAACATATTTCCACAGAAAAAGACACTCACAGACTTATGAAATAAACTAATGGTTAGCAAACTGAAAGGTGGGAGGATGGGTAAATTAGGACTATGGGGTTAACATACATATACTAATGTATGTTAAGTGTATAACAACATATAACAGATAAACTGTATGAATTATATAATCACCAATACCTTTAAAATATACATTTTGTAATCACATACATGGTAACAGGACCCGAAGATGAACAGACATATGTATGAATCATTGAGCAGATCCTGTACAGCCAGGCAATCAAAACACTCTAATCAAATTTACGCTGATAAGAAATAGAAATGAAATTTAAAAAACAAACATAAGTAAGGAGACATAAACTTCTGGGGGCTTGTCCCAGCACATTCCACTCTAATTTACAACCTCAGAACACTACCTCCAGGAAGATTCTGTTGCCCTAGTAACAAGAGTTGAGAACGTAATAATGCTGCCGCCTTGTGGCTGTTTCCCACAACAGCAGCTTTAAACCCAGTGCTAATGGTTGCTTAATAGTCACAACGACTGCAGGGGTCTAAATGACACCTGCCCTCAAAAAGTGCCCTTGGGTAGGGAATAGGCAAGAAAATTCAACACATGAGAAATTTTTCAAAAAGTGAATATGAAGAGGGAAGTTGTACTCACACTTTAACAAAAAAAGGAAAAGAAGAAAAAGGATATGCCTAAAGATCAGTATAAGGAATTATTCGCCACATGCGTATCCAACCTCCATAAAGGTTTCAGCTCACAACAGTCAAATGGCCATCAGCAAAAGTCTACAAACTATAAATGCTGAAGGTGTTTTAGAGAAATGTGTACCTTCTATCTGCTGCTGGGATGTAAAGTGGTAACAGCACTAACGCAAACTGAATGGAGCCGCTTGAAAAGGTAGAAATTGAGCTACCATATGATGCGGCAGGGCACCTCTCGGGCTTATAACCTAAGACCACCAGAATCGGAAAGACACAGGCAGTCAAATGTGCACTGCAGCAATACTGAAATAGCCAAGACATGGAAGCAAAAAAAGGTCCATAAACAGATGAATGGACAGAGAAGAAGTGGTATATGGACAGAATGGAATAGTAGCCTCGGGAAAAAAATGAACAATGCCGTTTTCAGGACTACAGTGGAGCCTAGAAATAATAATATAAGGTTAAGTAAGTCAAAAGGGTATGACAAATATCCTATGATATCATTTGTACATGTTATCCTAAGATGGCTACCAATGAACATATTTCCACAGAAAAAGACACTCACAGACTTATGAAATAAACTAATGGTTAGCCAAAATGAAAGGGGGGAGGATGGGTAAATTAGGACTATGGGATTAACATAAATATACTAATGTATGTTACATGCATATAAACATATAACAGATAAACTATATGAATTATATAATCACCAATACCTTTAAAATATACATTCTGTATTCACATACATGGTAACAGAATCCGAAGATGAACAGACATATGTAGGAATCATTGAGCAGATTCTGTACAGCCAGACAATCAAAAAACTCTAATCAAATTTACTCCAAAAAGAAATAGAATTAAATTTAAAAAACAAACATAAGTAAGGAGACATAAACTTCTGGGGGCTCGTCCCAGCACATTCCACTCTAATTTACAACCACGGAACACTACCTCCAGGAAGATTCTGTTGCCCTAGTAACAAGAGATGAGAACGTAATAATGCTGCCGCCTTGTGGCTGTTTCCCACAACAGCAGCATTAAACCCAGTGCTAATGGTTGCTTAATAGTCACAAGGACTGCAGGGCTCTAAATGACACCTGCCCTGAAAAATGCCCTGGGGTAGGGAATAGGCAAGAAAATTCAACACATGAGAAATTTTTCAAGAAGTCAATAAGAGGAGGGAAGTTGTACTCACTCTTTAAAAAAAAAGGAAAAGAAAAAAAAGGACATGCCTAAAGCTCAGTATAAGGAATTATTAGACACATGCAAATTCAAATTCAAGAAGGTTTCAGCTCACACCAGTCATTTCCATCAGCAAAATGTCTATAAACTATAAATGCTGAAGGGGTTTTAGAGAACTGTGTACCTTCTAGCTGCTGGTGGGATGTAAAGTGGTAACAGCACTAACGCAAACTGAATGGAGCTGCTTGAAAAGGTAAAAATTGAGCTACCATATGATGCAGCAGGGCACCTCATGGGCTTATAACCTAAGACTACCAGAATCGGAAAGACACAGGCAGTCAAATGTGCACTGCAGCAATACTGAAATAGCAAAGACATGGAAGCAAAAAAAATGTCCATAAACAGATGAATGGACAGAGAAGAAGTGGTATATGGACAGAATGGAATAGTAGCCTCGGGGAAAAAATGAACAATGCCGTTTTCAGGACTACAGTAGAGCCTAGAAATAATCATATAAGGTTAAGTAAGTCAAAAGGGTATGACAATTATCCTATGATATCATTTATACATGTTATCCTAAGATTGCTACCAATGAACATATTTCCACAGAAAAAGACACTCACAGACTTATGAAATAAACTAATTGTTAGCCAAAATGAAAGGTGGGAGGATGGGTAAATTAGGACTATGGGGTTAACATACATATACTAATGTATGTTAAGTGTATAAAAACATATAACAGATAAACTGTATGAATTGTATAATCACCAATACCTTTTAAATATATATTCTGTAATCACATACATGGTAACAGAATCCGAAGATGAACAGACATATGTAGGAATCATTGAGCAGTTTCTGTACAGCCAGACAATCAAAACACTCTAATCAAATTTACTCCGATAAGAAATAGAAATTACATTTAAAAAACAAACCTAAGTAAGGAGACATAAACTTCTGGAGGCTTGTCCCAGCACATTCCACTCTAATTTACAACCTCGGAACACTACCTCCAGGAAGATTCTGTTGCCCTAGTAACAAGAGATGAGAACGTAATAATGCTGCCGCCTTGTGGCTCTTTCTCACAACAGCAGCTTTAAACCCAGTGCTAATGGTTGCTTAATAGTCACATGGACTGCAGGGCTCTAAATGACACCTGCCCTGAAAAATGCCCTGGGGTAAGGAATAGGCAAGAATATTCAACACATGAGAAATTTTTCAAGAAATCAATAAGAGGAGGGAAGTTGTACTCACTCTTTAAAAAAAAAGGAAAAGAAAAAAAAGGACATGCCTAAAGCTCAGTAGAATGAATTATTAGACACATGCAAATTCAAATGGAAAAAGGTTTCAGCTCACACCAATCGTTTCCATCAGCAAAATGTCTACAAACTATAAATGCTGAAGGGGTTTTAGAGAACTGTGTACCTTCTAGCTGCTGGTGGGATGTAAAGTGGTAACAGCACTAACACAAACTGAATGGAGCTGCTTGAAAAGATAAAAATTGAGGTACCATATGATGCGGCAGGTCACCTTTTGGGCCTATAACCTAAGACCACCTGAATCGGAAAGACACAGGCAGGCAAATGAGCACTGCAGCAATATTGAAATAGCCAAGACATGGAAGCAGAAAAAAGGTTCATAAACAGATGAATGGACAAAGAAGAAGTGGTATACGTACCAAATAGAATAGTAGCCTCGGGAAAAAAATGAACAATGCCGTTTTCAGGACTACAGTTGAGCCTAGAAATAATCATATAACGTTAAGTAACTCAAAAGGGTACGACAAATATCCTATGATAACATTTATACATGTTATCCTAAGATTGCTACCAATGAACATATTTCCACAGAAAAAGACACTCACAGACTTATCAAATAAACTAATGGTTAGCCAAAATGAAAGGTGGGAGGATGGGTTAACTAGGACTATGGGGTTAACATACATATACTAATGTATGTTAAGTGTATAAAAACATATAACAGATAAACTGTATGAATTATATAATCACCAATACCTTTAAAATATACATTTTGTAATCACATACATGGTAACAGGACCCGAGGATGAACAGACATATGTATGAATCATTGAGCAGATTCTGTACAGCCAGGCAATCAAAACACTAAAATCAAATTTACTCCGATAAGAAATAGAAATTAAATTTAAAAAACAAACATAAGTAAGGAGACATAAACTTCTGGAGGCTTGTCCCAGCACATTCCACTCTAATTTACAACCTCGGAACACTACCTCCAGGAAGACTCTGTTGCCATAGTAACAAGAGTTGAGAACGTAATAATGCTGCCGCCTTGTGGCTGTTTCCCACAACAGCAGCTTTAAACCCAGTGCTAATGGTTGCTTAATAGTCAAAACGACTGCAGGGGTCTAAATGACACCTGCCCTCAAAAAATGCCCTGGGGTAGGGAATACGCAAGAAAATTCAACACATGAGAAATTTTTCAAAAAGTGAATATGAAGAGGGCAGTTGTACTCACACTTTAACAAAAAAAGGAAAAGAAGAAAAAGGATATGCCTAAAGATCAGTATAAGGAATTATTCGCCACATGCGTATCCAACCTCCAAAAAGGTTTCAGCTCACACCAGTCAAATGGCCATCAGCAAAAAGTCTACAAACTATAAATGCTGAAGGGGTTTTAGAGAAATGTATACCTTCTATCTGCTGCTGGGATGAAAAGTGGTAACAGCACTAATGCAAACTGAATGGAGCTGCTTGAAAAGGTAAAAATTGAGCTACCATATGATGCGGCAGGGCACCTCTTCGGCTTATAACCTAAGACTACCAGAATTGGAAAGACACAGGCAGTCAAATGTGCACTGCAGCAATATGGAAATAGCAAAGACATGGAAGCAAAAAAAATGTCCATAAACAGATGAATGGACAAAGAAGAAGTGGTATACGTACCAAATAGAATAGTAGCCTCGGGAAAAAAATGAACAATGCCGTTTTCAGGACTACAGTTGAGCCTAGAAATAATCATATAAGGTTAAGTAACTCAAAAGGGTACGACAAATATCCTATGTTAACATTTATACATGTTATCCTAAGATAGCTACCAATGAACATATTTCCACAGAAAAAGACACTCACAGACTTATGAAATAAACTAATGGTTAGACAAAATGAAAGGTGGGAGGATGGGTAAACTAGGACTATGGGGTTAACATACATATACTAATGTATGTTAAGTGTATAAAAACATATAACAGATAAACTGTATGAATTATATAATCACCAATACCTTTAAAATATACATTCTGTAATCACATACATGGTAACAGAATCCGAAGATGAACAGACATATGTAGGAATCATTGAGCAGTTTCTGTACAGCCAGACAATCAAAACACTCTAATCAAATTTACTCCGATAAGAAATAGAAATTACATTTAAAAAACAAACCTAAGTAAGGAGACATAAACTTCTGGGGGCTTGTCCCAGCACATTCCACTCTAATTTACAACCTCGGAACACTACCTCCAGGAAGATTCTGTTGCCCTAGTAACAAGAGATGAGAACGTAATAATGCTGCCGCCTTGTGGCTCTTTCCCACAACAGCAGCTTTAAACCCAGTGCTAATGGTTGCTTAATAGTCACATGGACTGCAGGGCTCTAAATGACACCTGCCCTGAAAAATGCCCTGGGGTAGGGAATAGGCAAGAATATTCAACACATGAGAAATTTTTCAAGAAGTCAATAAGAGGAGGGAAGTTGTACTCACTCTTTAAAAAAAAAGGAAAAGAAAAAAATGGACATGCCTAAAGCTCAGTAGAATGAATTATTAGACACATGCAAATTCAAATTCAAAAAGGTTTCAGCTCACACCAGTCGTTTCCATCAGCCAAATGTCTACAAACTATAAATGCTGAAGGGGTTTTAGAGAACTGTGTACCTTCTAGCTGCTGGTGGGATGTAAAGTGGTAACAGCACTAACGCAAACTGAATGGAGCTGCTTGAAAAGATAAAAATTGAGCTACCATATGATGCGGCAGGTCACCTTTTGGGCCTATAACCTAAGACCACCTGAATCGGAAAGACACAGGCAGGCAAATGAGCACTGCAGCAATATTGAAATAGCCAAGACATGGAAGCAGAAAAAAGGTTCATAAACAGATGAATGGACAAAGAAGAAGTGGTATACGTACCAAATACAATAGTAGCCTCGGGAAAAAAATGAACAATGCCGTTTTCAGGACTACAGTTGAGCCTAGAAATAATCATATAAGGTTAAGTAACTCAAAAGTGTATGACAAATATCCTATGAAAACATTTATACATGTTATCCTAAGATTGCTACCAATGAACATATTTCCACAGAAAAAGACACTCACAGACTTATCAAATAAACTAATGGTTAGCCAAAATGAAAGGTGGGAGGATGGGTAAATTAGGACTATGGGGTTAACATACATATACTAATGTATGTTAAGTGTATAAAAACATATAACAGATAAACTGTATGAATTATATAATCACCAATACCTTTAAAATATACATTTTGTAATCACATACATGGTAAGAGGACCCGAAGATGAACAGACATATGTATGAATCATTGAGCAGATTCTGTACAGCCAGGCAATCAAAACACTCTAATCAAATTTACTCTGATAAGAAATAGAAAATAAATTTAAAAAACAAACATAAGTAAGGAGACATAAACTTCTGGGGGCTTGTCCCAGCACATTCCACTCTAATTTACAACCTCGGAACACTACCTCCAGGAAGACTCTGTTGCCGTAGTAACAAGAGTTGAGAACGTAATAATGCTGCGGCCTTCTGGCTGTTTCCCACAACAGCAGCTTTAAACCCAGTACTAATAGTTGCTTAATAGTCACAAGGACTGCAGGGCTCTAAATGACACCTGCCCTCAAAAAATGCCCTGGGGTAGGGAATAGGCAAGAAAATTCAACACATGAGAAATTTTTCAAGAAGTCAATAAGAGGAGGGAAGTTGTACTCACTCTTTAAAAAAAAGGAAAAGAAAAAAAAGGACATGCCTAAAGCTCAGTATAAGGAATTATTAGACACATGCAAATTCAAATTCAAAAAGGTTTCAGCTCACACCAGTCATTTCCATCAGCAAAATGTCTATAAACTATAAATGCTGAAGGGGTTTTAGAGAACTGTGTACCTTCTAGCTGCTGGTGGGATGTAAAGTGGTAACAGCACTAACGCAAACTGAATGGAGCTTCTTGACAAGGTAAAAATTGAGCTACCATATGATGCAGCAGGTCACCCTTTGGGCCTATAACCTAAGACCACCTGAATCGGAAAGACACAGGCAGGCAAATGAGCACTGCAGCAATATTGAAATAGCCAAGACATGGAAGCAGAAAAAAGGTTCATAAACAGATGAATGGACAAAGAAGAAGTAGTATACGTACCAAATAGAATAGTAGCCTGGGGAAAAAAATGAACAACGCCGTTTTCAGGACTACAGTTGAGCCTAGAAATAATCATATAAGGTTAACTAACTCAAAAGGGTACGACAAATATCCTATGATAATATTTATACATGTTATCCTAAGATTGCTACCAATGAACATATTTCCACAGAAAAAGACACTCACAGACTTATGAAATAAACTAATGGTTAGCAAAATGAAAGGTGGGAGGATGGGTAAATTAGGACTATGGGGTTAACATACATATACTAATGTATGTTAAGTGTATAACAACATATAACAGATAAACTGTATGAATTATATAATCACCAATACCTTTAAAATATACATTTTGTAATCACATACATGGTAACAGGACCCGAAGATGAACAGACATATGTATGAATCATTGAGCAGATCCTGTACAGCCAGGCAATCAAAACACTCTAATCAAATTTACGCTGATAAGAAATAGAAATGAAATTTAAAAAACAAACATAAGTAAGGAGACATAAACTTCTGGGGGCTTGTCCCAGCACATTCCACTCTAATTTACAACCTCAGAACACTACCTCCAGGAAGATTCTGTTGCCCTAGTAACAAGAGTTGAGAACGTAATAATGCTGCCGCCTTGTGGCTGTTTCCCACAACAGCAGCTTTAAACCCAGTGCTAATGGTTGCTTAATAGTCACAACGACTGCAGGGGTCTAAATGACACCTGCCCTCAAAAAGTGCCCTTGGGTAGGGAATAGGCAAGAAAATTCAACACATGAGAAATTTTTCAAAAAGTGAATATGAAGAGGGAAGTTGTACTCACACTTTAACAAAAAAAGGAAAAGAAGAAAAAGGATATGCCTAAAGATCAGTATAAGGAATTATTCGCCACATGCGTATCCAACCTCCATAAAGGTTTCAGCTCACAACAGTCAAATGGCCATCAGCAAAAGTCTACAAACTATAAATGCTGAAGGTGTTTTAGAGAAATGTGTACCTTCTATCTGCTGCTGGGATGTAAAGTGGTAACAGCACTAACGCAAACTGAATGGAGCCGCTTGAAAAGGTAGAAATTGAGCTACCATATGATGCGGCAGGGCACCTCTCGGGCTTATAACCTAAGACCACCAGAATCGGAAAGACACAGGCAGTCAAATGTGCACTGCAGCAATACTGAAATAGCCAAGACATGGAAGCAAAAAAAGGTCCATAAACAGATGAATGGACAGAGAAGAAGTGGTATATGGACAGAATGGAATAGTAGCCTCGGGAAAAAAATGAACAATGCCGTTTTCAGGACTACAGTAGAGCCTAGAAATAATAATATAAGGTTAAGTAAGTCAAAAGGGTATGACAAATATCCTATGATATCATTTATACATGTTATCCTAAGATTGCTACCAATGAACATATTTCCACAGAAAAAGACACTCACAGACTTATGAAATAAACTAATGGTTAGCCAAAATGAAAGGGGGGAGGATGGGTAAATTAGGACTATGGGATTAACATAAATATACTAATGTATGTTACATGCATATAAACATATAACAGATAAACTATATGAATTATATAATCACCAATACCTTTAAAATATACATTCTGTATTCACATACATGGTAACAGAATCCGAAGATGAACAGACATATGTAGGAATCATTGAGCAGATTCTGTACAGCCAGACAATCAAAAAACTCTAATCAAATTTACTCCAAAAAGAAATAGAATTAAATTTAATAAACAAACATAAGTAAGGAGACATAAACTTCTGGGGGCTCGTCCCAGCACATTCCACTCTAATTTACAACCACGGAACACTACTTCCAGGAAGATTCTGTTGCCCTAGTAACAAGAGATGAGAACGTAATAATGCTGCCGCCTTGTGGCTGTTTCCCACAACAGCAACATTAAACCCAGTGCTAATGGTTGCTTAATAGTCACAAGGACTGCAGGGCTCTAAATGACACCTGCCCTGAAAAATGCCCTGGGGTAGGGAATAGGCAAGAAAATTCAACACATGAGAAATTTTTCAAGAAGTCAATAAGAGGAGGGAAGTTGTACTCACTCTTTAAAAAAAAAGGAAAAGAAAAAAAAGGACATGCCTAAAGCTCAGTATAAGGAATTATTAGACACATGCAAATTCAAATTCAAAAAGGTTTCAGCTCACACCAGTCATTTCCATCAGCAAAATGTCTATAAACTATAAATGCTGAAGGGGTTTTAGAGAACTGTGTACCTTCTAGCTGCTGGTGGGATGTAAAGTGGTAACAGCACTAACGCAAACTGAATGGAGCTGCTTGAAAAGGTAAAAATTGAGCTACCATATGATGCGGCAGGGCACCTCTTGGGCTTATAACCTAAGACTACCAGAATCGGAAAGACACAGGCAGTCAAATGTGCACTGCAGCAATATTGAAATAGCAAAGACATGGAAGCAAAAAAAATGTCCATAAACAGATGAATGGACAGAGAAGAAGTGGTATATGGACAGAATGGAATAGTAGCCTCGGGGAAAAAATGAACAATGCCGTTTTCAGGACTACAGTAGAGCCTAGAAATAATCATATAAGGTTAAGTAAGTCAAAAGGGTATGACAATTATCCTATGATATCATTTATACATGTTATCCTAAGATTGCTACCAATGAACATATTTCCACAGAAAAAGACACTCACAGACTTATGAAATAAACTAATTGTTAGCCAAAATGAAAGGTGGGAGGACGGGTAAATTAGGACTATGGGGTTAACATACATATACTAATGTATGTTAAGTGTATAAAAACATATAACAGATAAACTGTATGAATTGTATAATCACCAATACCTTTTAAATATACATTCTGTAATCACATACATGGTAACAGAATCCGAAGATGAACAGACATATGTAGGAATCATTGAGCAGTTTCTGTACAGCCAGACAATCAAAACACTCTAATCAAATTTACTCCGATAAGAAATAGAAATTACATTTAAAAAACAAACCTAAGTAAGGAGACATAAACTTCTGGGGGCTTGTCCCAGCACATTCCACTCTAATTTACAACCTCGGAACACTACCTCCAGGAAGATTCTGTTGCCCTAGTAACAAGAGATGAGAACGTAATAATGCTGCCGCCTTGTGGCTCTTTCTCACAACAGCAGCTTTAAACCCAGTGCTAATGGTTGCTTAATAGTCACATGGACTGCAGGGCTCTAAATGACACCTGCCCTGAAAAATGCCCTGGGGTAAGGAATAGGCAAGAATATTCAACACATGAGAAATTTTTCAAGAAATCAATAAGAGGAGGGAAGTTGTACTCACTCTTTAAAAAAAAAGGAAAAGAAAAAAAAGGACATGCCTAAAGCTCAGTAGAATGAATTATTAGACACATGCAAATTCAAATGGAAAAAGGTTTCAGCTCACACCAATCGTTTCCATCAGCAAAATGTCTACAAACTATAAATGCTGAAGGGGTTTTAGAGAACTGTGTACCTTCTAGCTGCTGGTGGGATGTAAAGTGGTAACAGCACTAACACAAACTGAATGGAGCTGCTTGAAAAGATAAAAATTGAGGTACCATATGATGCGGCAGGTCACCTTTTGGGCCTATAACCTAAGACCACCTGAATCGGAAAGACACAGGCAGGCAAATGAGCACTGCAGCAATATTGAAATAGCCAAGACATGGAAGCAGAAAAAAGGTTCATAAACAGATGAATGGACAAAGAAGAATTGGTATACGTACCAAATAGAATAGTAGCCTCGGGAAAAAAATGAACAATGCCGTTTTCAGGACTACAGTTGAGCCTAGAAATAATCATATAACGTTAAGTAACTCAAAAGGGTACGACAAATATCCTATGATAACATTTATACATGTTATCCTAAGATTGCTACCAATGAACATATTTCCACAGAAAAAGACACTCACAGACTTATCAAATAAACTAATGGTTAGCCAAAATGAAAGGTGGGAGGATGGGTTAACTAGGACTATGGGGTTAACATACATATACTAATGTATGTTAAGTGTATAAAAACATATAACAGATAAACTGTATGAATTATATAATCACCAATACCTTTAAAATATACATTTTGTAATCACATACATGGTAACAGGACCCGAGGATGAACAGACATATGTATGAATCATTGAGCAGATTCTGTACAGCCAGGCAATCAAAACACTAAAATCAAATTTACTCCGATAAGAAATAGAAATTAAATTTAAAAAACAAACATAAGTAAGGAGACATAAACTTCTGGAGGCTTGTCCCAGCACATTCCACTCTAATTTACAACCTCGGAACACTACCTCCAGGAAGACTCTGTTGCCATAGTAACAAGAGTTGAGAACGTAATAATGCTGCCGCCTTGTGGCTGTTTCCCACAACAGCAGCTTTAAACCCAGTGCTAATGGTTGCTTAATAGTCAAAACGACTGCAGGGGTCTAAATGACACCTGCCCTCAAAAAATGCCCTGGGGTAGGGAATACGCAAGAAAATTCAACACATGAGAAATTTTTCAAAAAGTGAATATGAAGAGGGCAGTTGTACTCACACTTTAACAAAAAAAGGAAAAGAAGAAAAAGGATATGCCTAAAGATCAGTATAAGGAATTATTCGCCACATGCGTATCCAACCTCCAAAAAGGTTTCAGCTCACACCAGTCAAATGGCCATCAGCAAAAAGTCTACAAACTATAAATGCTGAAGGGGTTTTAGAGAAATGTATACCTTCTATCTGCTGCTGGGATGAAAAGTGGTAACAGCACTAATGCAAACTGAATGGAGCTGCTTGAAAAGGTAAAAATTGAGCTACCATATGATGCGGCAGGGCACCTCTTCGGCTTATAACCTAAGACTACCAGAATCGGAAAGACACAGGCAGTCAAATGTGCACTGCAGCAATATGGAAATAGCAAAGACATGGAAGCAAAAAAAATGTCCATAAACAGATGAATGGACAAAGAAGAAGTGGTATACGTACCAAATAGAATAGTAGCCTCGGGAAAAAAATGAACAATGCCGTTTTCAGGACTACAGTTGAGCCTAGAAATAATCATATAAGGTTAAGTAACTCAAAAGGGTACGACAAATATCCTATGTTAACATTTATACATGTTATCCTAAGATAGCTACCAATGAACATATTTCCACAGAAAAAGACACTCACAGACTTATGAAATAAACTAATGGTTAGACAAAATGAAAGGTGGGAGGATGGGTAAACTAGGACTATGGGGTTAACATACATATACTAATGTATGTTAAGTGTATAAAAACATATAACAGATAAACTGTATGAATTATATAATCACCAATACCTTTAAAATATACATTCTGTAATCACATACATGGTAACAGAATCCGAAGATGAACAGACATATGTAGGAATCATTGAGCAGTTTCTGTACAGCCAGACAATCAAAACACTCTAATCAAATTTACTCCGATAAGAAATAGAAATTACATTTAAAAAACAAACCTAAGTAAGGAGACATAAACTTCTGGGGGCTTGTCCCAGCACATTCCACTCTAATTTACAACCTCGGAACACTACCTCCAGGAAGATTCTGTTGCCCTAGTAACAAGAGATGAGAACGTAATAATGCTGCCGCCTTGTGGCTCTTTCCCACAACAGCAGCTTTAAACCCAGTGCTAATGGTTGCTTAATAGTCACATGGACTGCAGGGCTCTAAATGACACCTGCCCTGAAAAATGCCCTGGGGTAGGGAATAGGCAAGAATATTCAACACATGAGAAATTTTTCAAGAAGTCAATAAGAGGAGGGAAGTTGTACTCACTCTTTAAAAAAAAAGGAAAAGAAAAAAATGGACATGCCTAAAGCTCAGTAGAATGAATTATTAGACACATGCAAATTCAAATTCAAAAAGGTTTCAGCTCACACCAGTCGTTTCCATCAGCAAAATGTCTACAAACTATAAATGCTGAAGGGGTTTTAGAGAACTGTGTACCTTCTAGCTGCTGGTGGGATGTAAAGTGGTAACAGCACTAACACAAACTGAATGGAGCTGCTTGAAAAGATAAAAATTGAGCTACCATATGATGCGGCAGGTCACCTTTTGGGCCTATAACCTAAGACCACCTGAATCGGAAAGACACAGGCAGGCAAATGAGCACTGCAGCAATATTGAAATAGCCAAGACATGGAAGCAGAAAAAAGGTTCATAAACAGATGAATGGACAAAGAAGAAGTGGTATACGTACCAAATACAATAGTAGCCTCGGGAAAAAAATGAACAATGCCGTTTTCAGGACTACAGTTGAGCCTAGAAATAATCATATAAGGTTAAGTAACTCAAAAGTGTATGACAAATATCCTATGAAAACATTTATACATGTTATCCTAAGATTGCTACCAATGAACATATTTCCACAGAAAAAGACACTCACAGACTTATCAAATAAACTAATGGTTAGCCAAAATGAAAGGTGGGAGGATGGGTAAATTAGGACTATGGGGTTAACATACATATACTAATGTATGTTAAGTGTATAAAAACATATAACAGATAAACTGTATGAATTATATAATCACCAATACCTTTAAAATATACATTTTGTAATCACATACATGGTAAGAGGACCCGAAGATGAACAGACATATGTATGAATCATTGAGCAGATTCTGTACAGCCAGGCAATCAAAACACTCTAATCAAATTTACTCTGATAAGAAATAGAAATTAAATTTAAAAAACAAACATAAGTAAGGAGACATAAACTTCTGGGGGCTTGTCCCAGCACATTCCACTCTAATTTACAACCTCGGAACACTACCTCCAGGAAGACTCTGTTGCCGTAGTAACAAGAGTTGAGAACGTAATAATGCTGCGGCCTTGTGGCTGTTTCCCACAACAGCAGCTTTAAACCCAGTACTAATAGTTGCTTAATAGTCACAAGGACTGCAGGGCTCTAAATGACACCTGCCCTCAAAAAATGCCCTGGGGTAGGGAATAGGCAAGAAAATTCAACACATGAGAAATTTTTCAAGAAGTCAATAAGAGGAGGGAAGTTGTACTCACTCTTTAAAAAAAAGGAAAAGAAAAAAAAGGGCATGCCTAAAGCTCAGTATAAGGAATTATTAGACACATGCAAATTCAAATTCAAAAAGGTTTCAGCTCACACCAGTCATTTCCATCAGCAAAATGTCTATAAACTATAAATGCTGAAGGGGTTTTAGAGAACTGTGTACCTTCTAGCTGCTGGTGGGATGTAAAGTGGTAACAGCACTAACGCAAACTGAATGGAGCTTCTTGACAAGGTAAAAATTGAGCTACCATATGATGCAGCAGGTCACCCTTTGGGCCTATAACCTAAGACCACCTGAATCGGAAAGACACAGGCAGGCAAATGAGCACTGCAGCAATATTGAAATAGCCAAGACATGGAAGCAGAAAAAAGGTTCATAAACAGATGAATGGACAAAGAAGAAGTAGTATACGTACCAAATAGAATAGTAGCCTGGGGAAAAAAATGAACAACGCCGTTTTCAGGACTACAGTTGAGCCTAGAAATAATCATATAAGGTTAACTAACTCAAAAGGGTACGACAAATATCCTATGATAATATTTATACATGTTATCCTAAGATTGCTACCAATGAACATATTTCCACAGAAAAAGACACTCACAGACTTATGAAATAAACTAATGGTTAGCAAAATGAAAGGTGGGAGGATGGGTAAATTAGGACTATGGGGTTAACATACATATACTAATGTATGTTAAGTGTATAACAACATATAACAGATAAACTGTATGAATTATATAATCACCAATACCTTTAAAATATACATTTTGTAATCACATACATGGTAACAGGACCCGAAGATGAACAGACATATGTATGAATCATTGAGCAGATCCTGTACAGCCAGGCAATCAAAACACTCTAATCAAATTTACGCTGATAAGAAATAGAAATGAAATTTAAAAAACAAACATAAGTAAGGAGACATAAACTTCTGGGGGCTTGTCCCAGCACATTCCACTCTAATTTACAACCTCAGAACACTACCTCCAGGAAGATTCTGTTGCCCTAGTAACAAGAGTTGAGAACGTAATAATGCTGCCGCCTTGTGGCTGTTTCCCACAACAGCAGCTTTAAACCCAGTGCTAATGGTTGCTTAATAGTCACAACGACTGCAGGGGTCTAAATGACACCTGCCCTCAAAAAGTGCCCTTGGGTAGGGAATAGGCAAGAAAATTCAACACATGAGAAATTTTTCAAAAAGTGAATATGAAGAGGGAAGTTGTACTCACACTTTAACAAAAAAAGTAAAAGAAGAAAAAGGATATGCCTAAAGATCAGTATAAGGAATTATTCGCCACATGCGTATCCAACCTCCATAAAGGTTTCAGCTCACAACAGTCAAATGGCCATCAGCAAAAGTCTACAAACTATAAATGCTGAAGGTGTTTTAGAGAAATGTGTACCTTCTATCTGCTGCTGGGATGTAAAGTGGTAACAGCACTAACGCAAACTGAATGGAGCCGCTTGAAAAGGTAGAAATTGAGCTACCATATGATGCGGCAGGGCACCTCTCGGGCTTATAACCTAAGACCACCAGAATCGGAAAGACACAGGCAGTCAAATGTGCACTGCAGCAATACTGAAATAGCCAAGACATGGAAGCAAAAAAAGGTCCATAAACAGATGAATGGACAGAGAAGAAGTGGTATATGGACAGAATGGAATAGTAGCCTCGGGAAAAAAATGAACAATGCCGTTTTCAGGACTACAGTAGAGCCTAGAAATAATAATATAAGGTTAAGTAAGTCAAAAGGGTATGACAAATATCCTATGATATCATTTATACATGTTATCCTAAGATTGCTACCAATGAACATATTTCCACAGAAAAAGACACTCACAGACTTATGAAATAAACTAATGGTTAGCCAAAATGAAAGGGGGGAGGATGGGTAAATTAGGACTATGGGATTAACATAAATATACTAATGTATGTTACATGCATATAAACATATAACAGATAAACTATATGAATTATATAATCACCAATACCTTTAAAATATACATTCTGTATTCACATACATGGTAACAGAATCCGAAGATGAACAGACATATGTAGGAATCATTGAGCAGATTCTGTACAGCCAGACAATCAAAAAACTCTAATCAAATTTACTCCAAAAAGAAATAGAATTAAATTTAATAAACAAACATAAGTAAGGAGACATAAACTTCTGGGGGCTCGTCCCAGCACATTCCACTCTAATTTACAACCACGGAACACTACTTCCAGGAAGATTCTGTTGCCCTAGTAACAAGAGATGAGAACGTAATAATGCTGCCGCCTTGTGGCTGTTTCCCACAACAGCAACATTAAACCCAGTGCTAATGGTTGCTTAATAGTCACAAGGACTGCAGGGCTCTAAATGACACCTGCCCTGAAAAATGCCCTGGGGTAGGGAATAGGCAAGAAAATTCAACACATGAGAAATTTTTCAAGAAGTCAATAAGAGGAGGGAAGTTGTACTCACTCTTTAAAAAAAAAGGAAAAGAAAAAAAAGGACATGCCTAAAGCTCAGTATAAGGAATTATTAGACACATGCAAATTCAAATTCAAAAAGGTTTCAGCTCACACCAGTCATTTCCATCAGCAAAATGTCTATAAACTATAAATGCTGAAGGGGTTTTAGAGAACTGTGTACCTTCTAGCTGCTGGTGGGATGTAAAGTGGTAACAGCACTAACGCAAACTGAATGGAGCTGCTTGAAAAGGTAAAAATTGAGCTACCATATGATGCGGCAGGGCACCTCTTGGGCTTATAACCTAAGACTACCAGAATCGGAAAGACACAGGCAGTCAAATGTGCACTGCAGCAATATTGAAATAGCAAAGACATGGAAGCAAAAAAAATGTCCATAAACAGATGAATGGACAGAGAAGAAGTGGTATATGGACAGAATGGAATAGTAGCCTCGGGGAAAAAATGAACAATGCCGTTTTCAGGACTACAGTAGAGCCTAGAAATAATCATATAAGGTTAAGTAAGTCAAAAGGGTATGACAATTATCCTATGATATCATTTATACATGTTATCCTAAGATTGCTACCAATGAACATATTTCCACAGAAAAAGACACTCACAGACTTATGAAATAAACTAATTGTTAGCCAAAATGAAAGGTGGGAGGACGGGTAAATTAGGACTATGGGGTTAACATACATATACTAATGTATGTTAAGTGTATAAAAACATATAACAGATAAACTGTATGAATTATATAATCACCAATACCTTTAAAATATACATTCTGTAATCACATACATGGTAACAGAATCCGAAGATGAACAGACATATGTAGGAATCATTGAGCAGTTTCTGTACAGCCAGACAATCAAAACACTCTAATCAAATTTACTCCGATAAGAAATAGAAATTAAATTTAAAAAACAAACCTAAGTAAGGAGACATAAACTTCTGGGGGCTTGTCCCAGCACATTCCACTCTAATTTACAACCTCGGAACACTACCTCCAGGAAGATTCTGTTGCCCTAGTAACAAGAGATGAGAACGTAATAATGCTGCCGCCTTGTGGCTCTTTCCCACAACAGCAGCTTTAAACCCAGTGCTAATGGTTGCTTAATAATCACATGGACTGCAGGGCTCTAAATGACACCTGCCCTGAAAAATGCCCTGGGGTAAGGAATAGGCAAGAATATTCAACACATGAGAAATTTTTCAAGAAATCAATAAGAGGAGGGAAGTTGTACTCACTCTTTAAAAAAAAAGGAAAAGAAAAAAAAGGACATGCCTAAACCTCAGTAGAATGAATTATTAGACACATGCAAATTCAAATGGAAAAAGGTTTCAGCTCACACCAATCGTTTCCATCAGCAAAATGTCTACAAACTATAAATGCTGAAGGGGTTTTAGAGAACTGTGTACCTTCTAGCTGCTGGTGGGATGTAAAGTGGTAACAGCACTAACACAAACTGAATGGAGCTGCTTGAAAAGATAAAAATAGAGCTACCATATGATGCGGCAGGTCACCTTTTGGGCCTATAACCTAAGACCACCTGAATCGGAAAGACACAGGCAGGCAAATGAGCACTGCAGCAATATTGAAATAGCCAAGACATGGAAGCAGAAAAAAGGTTCATAAACAGATGAATGGACAAAGAAGAAGTGGTATACGTACCAAATAGAATAGTAGCCTCGGGAAAAAAATGAACAATGCCGTTTTCAGGACTACAGTTGAGCCTAGAAATAATCATATAACGTTAAGTAACTCAAAAGGGTACGACAAATATCCTATGATAACATTTATACATGTTATCCTAAGATAGCTACCAATGAACATATTTCCACAGAAAAAGACACTCACAGACTTATCAAATAAACTAATGGTTAGCCAAAATGAAAGGTGGGAGGATGGGTTAACTAGGACTATGGGGTTAACATACATATACTAATGTATGTTAAGTGTATAAAAACATATAACAGATAAACTGTATGAATTATATAATCACCAATACCTTTAAAATATACATTTTGTAATCACATACATGGTAACAGGACCCGAGGATGAACAGACATATGTATGAATCATTGTGCAGATTCTGTACAGCCAGGCAATCAAAACACTAAAATCAAATTTACTCTGATAAGAAATAGAAATTAAATTTAAAAAACAAACATAAGTAAGGAGACATAAACTTCTGGAGGCTTGTCCCAGCACATTCCACTCTAATTTACAACCTCGGAACACTACCTCCAGGAAGACTCTGTTGCCATAGTAACAAGAGTTGAGAACGTAATAATGCTGCCGCCTTGTGGCTGTTTCCCACAACAGCAGCTTTAAACCCAGTGTTAATGGTTGCTTAATAGTCAAAACGACTGCAGGGGTCTAAATGACACCTGCCCTCAAAAAATACCCTGGGGTAGGGAATAGGCAAGAAAATTCAACACATGAGAAATTTTTCAAGAAGTCAATAAGAGGAGGGAAGTTGTACTCACTCTTTAAAAAAAAGGAAAAGAAAAAAAAGGACATGCCTAAAGCTCAGTATAAGGAATTATTAGACACATGCAAATTCAAATTCAAAAAGGTTTCAGCTCACACCAGTCATTTCCATCAGCAAAATGTCTATAAACTATAAATGCTGAAGGGGTTTTAGAGAACTGTGTACCTTCTAGCTGCTGGTGGGATGTAAAGTGGTAACAGCACTAACGCAAACTGAATGGAGCTTCTTGACAAGGTAAAAATTGAGCTACCATATGATGCAGCAGGTCACCCTTTGGGCCTATAACCTAAGACCACCTGAATCGGAAAGACACAGGCAGGCAAATGAGCACTGCAGCAATATTGAAATAGCCAAGACATGGAAGCAGAAAAAAGGTTCATAAACAGATGAATGGACAAAGAAGAAGTAGTATACGTACCAAATAGAATAGTAGCCTGGGGAAAAAAATGAACAACGCCGTTTTCAGGACTACAGTTGAGCCTAGAAATAATCATATAAGGTTAACTAACTCAAAAGGGTACGACAAATATCCTATGATAATATTTATACATGTTATCCTAAGATTGCTACCAATGAACATATTTCCACAGAAAAAGACACTCACAGACTTATGAAATAAACTAATGGTTAGCAAAATGAAAGGTGGGAGGATGGGTAAATTAGGACTATGGGGTTAACATACATATACTAATGTATGTTAAGTGTATAACAACATATAACAGATAAACTGTATGAATTATATAATCACCAATACCTTTAAAATATACATTTTGTAATCACATACATGGTAACAGGACCCGAAGATGAACAGACATATGTATGAATCATTGAGCAGATCCTGTACAGCCAGGCAATCAAAACACTCTAATCAAATTTACGCTGATAAGAAATAGAAATGAAATTTAAAAAACAAACATAAGTAAGGAGACATAAACTTCTGGGGGCTTGTCCCAGCACATTCCACTCTAATTTACAACCTCAGAACACTACCTCCAGGAAGATTCTGTTGCCCTAGTAACAAGAGTTGAGAACGTAATAATGCTGCCGCCTTGTGGCTGTTTCCCACAACAGCAGCTTTAAACCCAGTGCTAATGGTTGCTTAATAGTCACAACGACTGCAGGGGTCTAAATGACACCTGCCCTCAAAAAGTGCCCTTGGGTAGGGAATAGGCAAGAAAATTCAACACATGAGAAATTTTTCAAAAAGTGAATATGAAGAGGGAAGTTGTACTCACACTTTAACAAAAAAAGGAAAAGAAGAAAAAGGATATGCCTAAAGATCAGTATAAGGAATTATTCGCCACATGCGTATCCAACCTCCATAAAGGTTTCAGCTCACAACAGTCAAATGGCCATCAGCAAAAGTCTACAAACTATAAATGCTGAAGGTGTTTTAGAGAAATGTGTACCTTCTATCTGCTGCTGGGATGTAAAGTGGTAACAGCACTAACGCAAACTGAATGGAGCCGCTTGAAAAGGTAGAAATTGAGCTACCATATGATGCGGCAGGGCACCTCTCGGGCTTATAACCTAAGACCACCAGAATCGGAAAGACACAGGCAGTCAAATGTGCACTGCAGCAATACTGAAATAGCCAAGACATGGAAGCAAAAAAAGGTCCATAAACAGATGAATGGACAGAGAAGAAGTGGTATATGGACAGAATGGAATAGTAGCCTCGGGAAAAAAATGAACAATGCCGTTTTCAGGACTACAGTGGAGCCTAGAAATAATAATATAAGGTTAAGTAAGTCAAAAGGGTATGACAAATATCCTATGATATCATTTGTACATGTTATCCTAAGATTGCTACCAATGAACATATTTCCACAGAAAAAGACACTCACAGACTTATGAAATAAACTAATGGTTAGCCAAAATGAAAGGGGGGAGGATGGGTAAATTAGGACTATGGGATTAACATAAATATACTAATGTATGTTACATGCATATAAACATATAACAGATAAACTATATGAATTATATAATCACCAATACCTTTAAAATATACATTCTGTATTCACATACATGGTAACAGAATCCGAAGATGAACAGACATATGTAGGAATCATTGAGCAGATTCTGTACAGCCAGACAATCAAAAAACTCTAATCAAATTTACTCCAAAAAGAAATAGAATTAAATTTAAAAAACAAACATAAGTAAGGAGACATAAACTTCTGGGGGCTCGTCCCAGCACATTCCACTCTAATTTACAACCACGGAACACTACCTCCAGGAAGATTCTGTTGCCCTAGTAACAAGAGATGAGAACGTAATAATGCTGCCGCCTTGTGGCTGTTTCCCACAACAGCAGCATTAAACCCAGTGCTAATGGTTGCTTAATAGTCACAAGGACTGCAGGGCTCTAAATGACACCTGCCCTGAAAAATGCCCTGGGGTAGGGAATAGGCAAGAAAATTCAACACATGAGAAATTTTTCAAGAAGTCAATAAGAGGAGGGAAGTTGTACTCACTCTTTAAAAAAAAAGGAAAAGAAAAAAAAGGACATGCCTAAAGCTCAGTATAAGGAATTATTAGACACATGCAAATTCAACTTCAAGAAGGTTTCAGCTCACACCAGTCATTTCCATCAGCAAAATGTCTATAAACTATAAATGCTGAAGGGGTTTTAGAGAACTGTGTACCTTCTAGCTGCTGGTGGGATGTAAAGTGGTAACAGCACTAACGCAAACTGAATGGAGCTGCTTGAAAAGGTAAAAATTGAGCTACCATATGATGCAGCAGGGCACCTCATGGGCTTATAACCTAAGACTACCAGAATCGGAAAGACACAGGCAGTCAAATGTGCACTGCAGCAATACTGAAATAGCAAAGACATGGAAGCAAAAAAAATGTCCATAAACAGATGAATGGACAGAGAAGAAGTGGTATATGGACAGAATGGAATAGTAGCCTCGGGGAAAAAATGAACAATGCCGTTTTCAGGACTACAGTAGAGCCTAGAAATAATCATATAAGGTTAAGTAAGTCAAAAGGGTATGACAATTATCCTATGATATCATTTATACATGTTATCCTAAGATTGCTACCAATGAACATATTTCCACAGAAAAAGACACTCACAGACTTATGAAATAAACTAATTGTTAGCCAAAATGAAAGGTGGGAGGATGGGTAAATTAGGACTATGGGGTTAACATACATATACTAATGTATGTTAAGTGTATAAAAACATATAACAGATAAACTGTATGAATTATATAATCACCAATACCTTTAAAATATACATTCTGTAATCACATACATGGTAACAGAATCCGAAGATGAACAGACATATGTAGGAATCATTGAGCAGTTTCTGTACAGCCAGACAATCAAAACACTCTAATCAAATTTACTCCGATAAGAAATAGAAATTACATTTAAAAAACAAACCTAAGTAAGGAGACATAAACTTCTGGGGGCTTGTCCCAGCACATTCCACTCTAATTTACAACCTCGGAACACTACCTCCAGGAAGATTCTGTTGCCCTAGTAACAAGAGATGAGAACGTAATAATGCTGCCGCCTTGTGGCTCTTTCTCACAACAGCAGCTTTAAACCCAGTGCTAATGGTTGCTTAATAGTCACATGGACTGCAGGGCTCTAAATGACACCTGCCCTGAAAAATGCCCTGGGGTAAGGAATAGGCAAGAATATTCAACACATGAGAAATTTTTCAAGAAATCAATAAGAGGAGGGAAGTTGTACTCACTCTTTAAAAAAAAAGGAAAAGAAAAAAAAGGACATGCCTAAAGCTCAGTAGAATGAATTATTAGACACATGCAAATTCAAATGGAAAAAGGTTTCAGCTCACACCAATCGTTTCCATCAGCAAAATGTCTACAAACTATAAATGCTGAAGGGGTTTTAGAGAACTGTGTACCTTCTAGCTGCTGGTGGGATGTAAAGTGGTAACAGCACTAACACAAACTGAATGGAGCTGCTTGAAAAGATAAAAATTGAGGTACCATATGATGCGGCAGGTCACCTTTTGGGCCTATAACCTAAGACCACCTGAATCGGAAAGACACAGGCAGGCAAATGAGCACTGCAGCAATATTGAAATAGCCAAGACATGGAAGCAGAAAAAAGGTTCATAAACAGATGAATGGACAAAGAAGAATTGGTATACGTACCAAATAGAATAGTAGCCTCGGGAAAAAAATGAACAATGCCGTTTTCAGGACTACAGTTGAGCCTAGAAATAATCATATAACGTTAAGTAACTCAAAAGGGTACGACAAATATCCTATGATAACATTTATACATGTTATCCTAAGATTGCTACCAATGAACATATTTCCACAGAAAAAGACACTCACAGACTTATGAAATAAACTAATGGTTAGCCAAAATGAAAGGTGGGAGGATGGGTTAACTAGGACTATGGGGTTAACATACATATACTAATGTATGTTAAGTGTATAAAAACATATAACAGATAAACTGTATGAATTATATAATCACCAATACCTTTAAAATATACATTTTGTAATCACATACATGGTAACAGGACCCGAGGATGAACAGACATATGTATGAATCATTGAGCAGATTCTGTACAGCCAGGCAATCAAAACACTAAAATCAAATTTACTCCGATAAGAAATAGAAATGAAATTTAAAAAACAAACATAAGTAAGTAGACATAAACTTCTGGAGGCTTGTCCCAGCACATTCCACTCTAATTTACAACCTCGGAACACTACCTCCAGGAAGACTCTGTTGCCATAGTAACAAGAGTTGAGAACGTAATAATGCTGCCGCCTTGTGCCTGTTTCCCACAACAGCAGCTTTAAACCCAGTGCTAATGGTTGCTTAATAGTCAAAACGACTGCAGGGGTCTAAATGACACCTGCCCTCAAAAAATGCCCTGGGGTAGGGAATACGCAAGAAAATTCAACACATGAGAAATTTTTCAAAAAGTGAATATGAAGAGGGCAGTTGTACTCACACTTTAACAAAAAAAGGAAAAGAAGAAAAAGGATATGCCTAAAGATCAGTATAAGGAATTATTCGCCACATGCGTATCCAACCTCCAAAAAGGTTTCAGCTCACACCAGTCAAATGGCCATCAGCAAAAAGTCTACAAACTATAAATGCTGAAGGGGTTTTAGAGAAATGTATACCTTCTATCTGCTGCTGGGATGAAAAGTGGTAACAGCACTAATGCAAACTGAATGGAGCTGCTTGAAAAGGTAAAAATTGAGCTACCATATGATGCGGCAGGTCACCTCTTCGGCTTATAACCTAAGACTACCAGAATCGGAAAGACACAGGCAGTCAAATGTGCACTGCAGCAATATGGAAATAGCAAAGACATGGAAGCAAAAAAAATGTCCATAAACAGATGAATGGACAAAGAAGAAGTGGTATACGTACCAAATAGAATAGTAGCCTCGGGAAAAAAATGAACAATGCCGTTTTCAGGACTACAGTTGAGCCTAGTAATAATCATATAAGGTTAAGTAACTCAAAAGGGTACGACAAATATCCTATGTTAACATTTATACATGTTATCCTAAGATAGCTACCAATGAACATATTTCCACAGAAAAAGACACTCACAGACTTATGAAATAAACTAATGGTTAGACAAAATGAAAGGTGGGAGGATGGGTAAACTAGGACTATGGGGTTAACATACATATACTAATGTATGTTAAGTGTATAAAAACATATAACAGATAAACTGTATGAATTATATAATCACCAATACCTTTAAAATATACATTCTGTAATCACATACATGGTAACAGAATCCGAAGATGAACAGACATATGTAGGAATCATTGAGCAGTTTCTGTACAGCCAGACAATCAAAACACTCTAATCAAATTTACTCCGATAAGAAATAGAAATTACATTTAAAAAACAAACCTAAGTAAGGAGACATAAACTTCTGGGGGCTTGTCCCAGCACATTCCACTCTAATTTACAACCTCGGAACACTACCTCCAGGAAGATTCTGTTGCCCTAGTAACAAGAGATGAGAACGTAATAATGCTGCCGCCTTGTGGCTCTTTCCCACAACAGCAGCTTTAAACCCAGTGCTAATGGTTGCTTAATAGTCACATGGACTGCAGGGCTCTAAATGACACCTGCCCTGAAAAATGCCCTGGGGTAGGGAATAGGCAAGAATATTCAACACATGAGAAATTTTTCAAGAAGTCAATAAGAGGAGGGAAGTTGTACTCACTCTTTAAAAAAAAAGGAAAAGAAAAAAATGGACATGCCTAAAGCTCAGTAGAATGAATTATTAGACACATGCAAATTCAAATTCAAAAAGGTTTCAGCTCACACCAGTCGTTTCCATCAGCAAAATGTCTACAAACTATAAATGCTGAAGGGGTTTTAGAGAACTGTGTACCTTCTAGCTGCTGGTGGGATGTAAAGTGGTAACAGCACTAACACAAACTGAATGGAGCTGCTTGAAAAGATAAAAATTGAGCTACCATATGATGCGGCAGGTCACCTTTTGGGCCTATAACCTAAGACCACCTGAATCGGAAAGACACAGGCAGGCAAATGAGCACTGCAGCAATATTGAAATAGCCAAGACATGGAAGCAGAAAAAAGGTTCATAAACAGATGAATGGACAAAGAAGAAGTGGTATACGTACCAAATAGAATAGTAGCCTCGGGAAAAAAATGAACAATGCCGTTTTCAGGACTACAGTTGAGCCTAGAAATAATCATATAAGGTTAAGTAACTCAAAAGTGTACGACAAATATCCTATGAAAACATTTATACATGTTATCCTAAGATTGCTACCAATGAACATATTTCCACAGAAAAAGACACTCACAGACTTATCAAATAAACTAATGGTTAGCCAAAATGAAAGGTGGGAGGATGGGTAAATTAGGACTATGGGGTTAACATACATATACTAATGTATGTTAAGTGTATAAAAACATATAACAGATAAACTGTATGAATTATATAATCACCAATACCTTTAAAATATACATTTTGTAATCACATACATGGTAAGAGGACCCGAAGATGAACAGACATATGTATGAATCATTGAGCAGATTCTGTACAGCCAGGCAATCAAAACACGCTAATCAAATTTACTCTGATAAGAAATAGAAATTAAATTTAAAAAACAAACATAAGTAAGGAGACATAAACTTCTGGGGGCTTGTCCCAGCACATTCCACTCTAATTTACAACCTCGGAACACTACCTCCAGGAAGACTCTGTTGCCGTAGTAACAAGAGTTGAGAACGTAATAATGCTGCGGCCTTGTGGCTGTTTCCCACAACAGCAGCTTTAAACCCAGTACTAATAGTTGCTTAATAGTCACAAGGACTGCAGGGCTCTAAATGACACCTGCCCTCAAAAAATGCCCTGGGGTAGGGAATAGGCAAGAAAATTCAACACATGAGAAATTTTTCAAGAAGTCAATAAGAGGAGGGAAGTTGTACTCACTCTTTAAAAAAAAGGAAAAGAAAAAAAAGGACATGCCTAAAGCTCAGTATAAGGAATTATTAGACACATGCAAATTCAAATTCAAAAAGGTTTCAGCTCACACCAGTCATTTCCATCAGCAAAATGTCTATAAACTATAAATGCTGAAGGGGTTTTAGAGAACTGTGTACCTTCTAGCTGCTGGTGGGATGTAAAGTGGTAACAGCACTAACGCAAACTGAATGGAGCTTCTTGACAAGGTAAAAATTGAGCTACCATATGATGCAGCAGGTCACCCTTTGGGCCTATAACCTAAGACCACCTGAATCGGAAAGACACAGGCAGGCAAATGAGCACTGCAGCAATATTGAAATAGCCAAGACATGGAAGCAGAAAAAAGGTTCATAAACAGATGAATGGACAAAGAAGAAGTAGTATACGTACCAAATAGAATAGTAGCCTGGGGAAAAAAATGAACAACGCCGTTTTCAGGACTACAGTTGAGCCTAGAAATAATCATATAAGGTTAACTAACTCAAAAGGGTACGACAAATATCCTATGATAATATTTATACATGTTATCCTAAGATTGCTACCAATGAACATATTTCCACAGAAAAAGACACTCACAGACTTATGAAATAAACTAATGGTTAGCAAACTGAAAGGTGGGAGGATGGGTAAATTAGGACTATGGGGTTAACATACATATACTAATGTATGTTAAGTGTATAACAACATATAACAGATAAACTGTATGAATTATATAATCACCAATACCTTTAAAATATACATTTTGTAATCACATACATGGTAACAGGACCCGAAGATGAACAGACATATGTATGAATCATTGAGCAGATCCTGTACAGCCAGGCAATCAAAACACTCTAATCAAATTTACGCTGATAAGAAATAGAAATGAAATTTAAAAAACAAACATAAGTAAGGAGACATAAACTTCTGGGGGCTTGTCCCAGCACATTCCACTCTAATTTACAACCTCAGAACACTACCTCCAGGAAGATTCTGTTGCCCTAGTAACAAGAGTTGAGAACGTAATAATGCTGCCGCCTTGTGGCTGTTTCCCACAACAGCAGCTTTAAACCCAGTGCTAATGGTTGCTTAATAGTCACAACGACTGCAGGGGTCTAAATGACACCTGCCCTCAAAAAGTGCCCTTGGGTAGGGAATAGGCAAGAAAATTCAACACATGAGAAATTTTTCAAAAAGTGAATATGAAGAGGGAAGTTGTACTCACACTGTAACAAAAAAAGGAAAAGAAGAAAAAGGATATGCCTAAAGATCAGTATAAGGAATTATTCGCCACATGCGTATCCAACCTCCATAAAGGTTTCAGCTCACAACAGTCAAATGGCCATCAGCAAAAGTCTACAAACTATAAATGCTGAAGGTGTTTTAGAGAAATGTGTACCTTCTATCTGCTGCTGGGATGTAAAGTGGTAACAGCACTAACGCAAACTGAATGGAGCCGCTTGAAAAGGTAGAAATTGAGCTACCATATGATGCGGCAGGGCACCTCTCGGGCTTATAACCTAAGACCACCAGAATCGGAAAGACACAGGCAGTCAAATGTGCACTGCAGCAATACTGAAATAGCCAAGACATGGAAGCAAAAAAAGGTCCATAAACAGATGAATGGACAGAGAAGAAGTGGTATATGGACAGAATGGAATAGTAGCCTCGGGAAAAAAATGAACAATGCCGTTTTCAGGACTACAGTGGAGCCTAGAAATAATAATATAAGGTTAAGTAAGTCAAAAGGGTATGACAAATATCCTATGATATCATTTGTACATGTTATCCTAAGATTGCTACCAATGAACATATTTCCACAGAAAAAGACACTCACAGACTTATGAAATAAACTAATGGTTAGCCAAAATGAAAGGGGGGAGGATGGGTAAATTAGGACTATGGGATTAACATAAATATACTAATGTATGTTACATGCATATAAACATATAACAGATAAACTATATGAATTATATAATCACCAATACCTTTAAAATATACATTCTGTATTCACATACATGGTAACAGAATCCGAAGATGAACAGACATATGTAGGAATCATTGAGCAGATTCTGTACAGCCAGACAATCAAAAAACTCTAATCAAATTTACTCCAAAAAGAAATAGAATTAAATTTAAAAAACAAACATAAGTAAGGAGACATAAACTTCTGGGGGCTCGTCCCAGCACATTCCATTCTAATTTACAACCACGGAACACTACCTCCAGGAAGATTCTGTTGCCCTAGTAACAAGAGATGAGAACGTAATAATACTGCCGCCTTGTGGCTGTTTCCCACAACAGCAGCATTAAACCCAGTGCTAATGGTTGCTTAATAGTCACAAGGACTGCAGGGCTCTAAATGACACCTGCCCTGAAAAATGCCCTGGGGTAGGGAATAGGCAAGAAAATTCAACACATGAGAAATTTTTCAAGAAGTCAATAAGAGGAGGGAAGTTGTACTCACTCTTTAAAAAAAAAGGAAAAGAAAAAAAAGGACATGCCTAAAGCTCAGTATAAGGAATTATTAGACACATGCAAATTCAAATTCAAGAAGGTTTCAGCTCACACCAGTCATTTCCGTCAGCAAAATGTCTATAAACTATAAATGCTGAAGGGGTTTTAGAGAACTGTGTACCTTCTAGCTGCTGGTGGGATGTAAAGTGGTAACAGCACTAACGCAAACTGAATGGAGCTGCTTGAAAAGGTAAAAATTGAGCTACCATATGATGCAGCAGGGCACCTCATGGGCTTATAACCTAAGACTACCAGAATCGGAAAGACACAGGCAGTCAAATGTGCACTGCAGCAATATTGAAATAGCAAAGACATGGAAGCAAAAAAAATGTCCATAAACAGATGAATGGACAGAGAAGAAGTGGTATATGGACAGAATGGAATAGTAGCCTCGGGGAAAAAATGAACAATGCCGTTTTCAGGACTACAGTAGAGCCTAGAAATAATCATATAAGGTTAAGTAAGTCAAAAGGGTATGACAAATATCCTATGATATCATTTATACATGTTATCCTAAGATTGCTACCAATGAACATATTTCCACAGAAAAAGACACTCACAGACTTATGAAATAAACTAATTGTTAGCCAAAATGAAAGGTGGGAGGATGGGTAAATTAGGACTATGGGGTTAACATACATATACTAATGTATGTTAAGTGTATAAAAACATATAACAGATAAACTGTATGAATTATATAATCACCAATACCTTTAAAATATACATTCTGTAATCACATACATGGTAACAGAATCCGAAGATGAACAGACATATGTAGGAATCATTGAGCAGTTTCTGTACAGCCAGACAATCAAAACACTCTAATCAAATTTACTCCGATAAGAAATAGAAATTACATTTAAAAAACAAACCTAAGTAAGGAGACATAAACTTCTGGGGGCTTGTCCCAGCACATTCCACTCTAATTTACAACCTCGGAACACTACCTCCAGGAAGATTCTGTTGCCCTAGTAACAAGAGATGAGAACGTAATAATGCTGCCGCCTTGTGGCTCTTTCTCACAACAGCAGCTTTAAACCCAGTGCTAATGGTTGCTTAATAGTCACATGGACTGCAGGGCTCTAAATGACACCTGCCCTGAAAAATGCCCTGGGGTAAGGAATAGGCAAGAATATTCAACACATGAGAAATTTTTCAAGAAATCAATAAGAGGAGGGAAGTTGTACTCACTCTTTAAAAAAAAAGGAAAAGAAAAAAAAGGACATGCCTAAAGCTCAGTAGAATGAATTATTAGACACATGCAAATTCAAATGGAAAAAGGTTTCAGCTCACACCAATCGTTTCCATCAGCAAAATGTCTACAAACTATAAATGCTGAAGGGGTTTTAGAGAACTGTGTACCTTCTAGCTGCTGGTGGGATGTAAAGTGGTAACAGCACTAACACAAACTGAATGGAGCTGCTTGAAAAGATAAAAATTGAGGTACCATATGATGCGGCAGGTCACCTTTTGGGCCTATAACCTAAGACCACCTGAATCGGAAAGACACAGGCAGGCAAATGAGCACTGCAGCAATATTGAAATAGCCAAGACATGGAAGCAGAAAAAAGGTTCATAAACAGATGAATGGACAAAGAAGAAGTGGTATACGTACCAAATAGAATAGTAGCCTCGGGAAAAAAATGAACAATGCCGTTTTCAGGACTACAGTTGAGCCTAGAAATAATCATATAACGTTAAGTAACTCAAAAGGGTACGACAAATATCCTATGATAACATTTATACATGTTATCCTAAGATTGCTACCAATGAACATATTTCCACAGAAAAAGACACTCACAGACTTATCAAATAAACTAATGGTTAGCCAAAATGAAAGGTGGGAGGATGGGTTAACTAGGACTATGGGGTTAACATACATATACTAATGTATGTTAAGTGTATAAAAACATATAACAGATAAACTGTATGAATTATATAATCACCAATACCTTTAAAATATACATTTTGTAATCACATACATGGTAACAGGACCCGAGGATGAACAGACATATGTATGAATCATTGAGCAGATTCTGTACAGCCAGGCAATCAAAACACTAAAATCAAATTTACTCTGATAAGAAATAGAAATTAAATTTAAAAAACAAACATAAGTAAGGAGACATAAACTTCTGGAGGCTTGTCCCAGCACATTCCACTCTAATTTACAACCTCGGAACACTACCTCCAGGAACACTCTGTTGCCATAGTAACAAGAGTTGAGAACATAATAATGCTGCTGCCTTGTGGCTGTTTCCCACAACAGCAGCTTTAAACCCAGTGCTAATGGTTGCTTAATAGTCACAACGACTGCAGGGGTCTAAATGACACCTGCCCTCAAAAAATGCCCTGGGGTAGGGAATACGCAAGAAAATTCAACACATGAGAAATTTTTCAAAAAGTGAATATGAAGAGGGAAGTTGTACTCACACTTTAACAAAAAAAGGAAAAGAAGAAAAAGGATATGCCTAAAGATCAGTATAAGGAATTATTCGCCACATGCGTATCCAACCTCCAAAAAGGTTTCAGCTCACACCAGTCAAATGGCCATCAGCAAAAAGTCTACAAACTATAAATGCTGAAGGGGTTTTAGAGAAATGTATACCTTCTATCTGCTGCTGGGATGTAAAGTGGTAACAGCACTAACGCAAACTGAATGGAGCTGCTTGAAAAGGTAAAAATTGAGCTACCATATGATGCGGCAGGTCACCTTTTGGGCCTATAACCTAAGACCACCTGAATCAGAAAGACACAGGCAGGCAAATGAGCACTGCAGCAATATTGAAATAGCCAAGACATGGAAGCAGAAAAAAGGTTCATAAACAGATGAATGGACAAAGAAGAAGTGGTATACGTACCAAATAGAATAGTAGCCTCGGGAAAAAAATGAACAATGCCGTTTTCAGGACTACAGTTGAGCCTAGAAATAATCATATAAGCTTAAGTAACTCAAAAGGGTACGACAAATATCCTATGATAACATTTATACATGTTATCCTAAGATAGCTACCAATGAACATATTTCCACAGAAAAAGACACTCACAGACTTATGAAATAAACTAATGGTTAGACAAAATGAAAGGTGGGAGGATGGGTAAACTAGGGCTATGGGGTTAACATACATATACTAATGTATGTTAAGTGTATAAAAACATATAACAGATAAACTGTATGAATTATATAATCACCAATACCTTTAAAATATACATTCTGTAATCACATTCATGGTAACAGAATCCGAAGATGAACAGACATATGTAGGAATCATTGAGCAGTTTCTGTACAGCCAGACAATCAAAACACTCTAATCAAATTTACTCAGATAAGAAATAGAAATTAAATTTAAAAAACAAACCTAAGTAAGGAGACATAAACTTCTGGGGGCTTGTCCCAGCACATTCCACTCTAATTTACAACCTCGGAACACTACCTCCAGGAAGATTCTGTTGCCCTAGTAACAAGAGATGAGAACGTAATAATGCTGCCGCCTTGTGGCTCTTTCCCACAACAGCAGCTTTAAACCCAGTGCTAATGGTTGCTTAATAGTCACATGGACTGCAGGGCTCTAAATGAAACCTGCCCTGAAAAATGCCCTGGGGTAGGGAATAGGCAATAATATTCAACACATGAGAAATTTTTTAAGAAGTCAATAAGAGGAGGGAAGTTGTACTCACTCTTTAAATAAAAAGGAAAAGAAAAAAAAGGACATGCCTAAAGCTCAGTAGAATGAATTATTAGACACATGCAAATTCAAATTCAAAAAGGTTTCAGCTCATACCAGTCGTTTCCATCAGCAAAATGTCTACAAACTATAAATGCTGAAGGGGTTTTAGAGAACTGTGTACCTTCTAGCTGCTGGTGGGATGTAAAGTGGTAACAGCACTAACGCAAACTGAATGGAGCTGCTTGAAAAGATAAAAATTGAGCTACCATATGATGCGGCAGGTCACCTTTTGGGCCTATAACCTAAGACCACCTGAATCGGAAAGACACAGGCAGGCAAATGAGCACTGCAGCAATATTGAAATAGCCAAGACATGGAAGCAGAAAAAAGGTTCATAAACAGATGAATGGACAAAGAAGAAGTGGCATACGTACCAAATAGAATAGTAGACTCGGGAAAAAAATGAACAATGCCGTTTTCAGGACTACAGTTGAGCCTAGAAATAATCATATAACGTTAAGTAACTCAAAAGGGTACGACAAAATCCTATGAAAACATTTATACATGTTATCCTAAGATTGCTACCAATTAACATATTTCCACAGAAACAGACACTCACAGACTTATGAAATAAACTAATGGTTAGCCAAAATGAAAGGGGGGAGGATGGGTAAATTAGGACTATGGGGTTAACATACATATACTAATGTATGTTAAGTGTATAAAAACATATAACAGATAAACTGTATGAATTATATAATCACCAATACCTTTAAAATATACATTTTGTAATCACATACATGGTAACAGGACCCGAAGATGAACAGACATATGTATGAATCATTGAGCAGATCCTGTACAGCCAGGCAATCAAAACACTCTAATCAAATTTACGCTGATAAGAAATAGAAATGAAATTTAAAAAACAAACATAAGTAAGGAGACATAAACTTCTGGGGGCTTGTCCCAGCACATTCCACTCTAATTTACAACCTCAGAACACTACCTCCAGGAAGATTCTGTTGCCCTAGTAACAAGAGTTGAGAACGTAATAATGCTGCCGCCTTGTGGCTGTTTCCCACAACAGCAGCTTTAAACCCAGTGCTAATGGTTGCTTAATAGTCACAACGACTGCAGGGGTCTAAATGACACCTGCCCTCAAAAAGTGCCCTTGGGTAGGGAATAGGCAAGAAAATTCAACACATGAGAAATTTTTCAAAAAGTGAATATGAAGAGGGCAGTTGTACTCACACTTTAACAAAAAAAGGAAAAGAAGAAAAAGGATATGCCTAAAGATCAGTATAAGGAATTATTCGCCACATGCGTATCCAACCTCCATAAAGGTTTCAGCTCAGAACGGTCAAATGGCCATCAGGAAAAAGTCTACAAACTATAAATGCTGAAGGGGTTTTAGAGAAATGTGTACCTTCTATGTGCTGCTGGGATGTAAAGTGGTAACAGCACTAACGCAAACTGAATGGAGCCGCTTGAAAAGGTAGAAATTGAGCTACCATATGATGCGGCAGGGCACCTCTCGGGCTTATAACCTAAGACCACCAGAATCGGAAAGACACAGGCAGTCAAATGTGCACTGCAGCAATACTGAAATAGCCAAGACATGGAAGCAAAAAAAGTTCCATAAACAGATGAATGGACAGAGAAGAAGTGGTATATGGACAGAATGGAATAGTAGCCTCGGGGAAAAAATGAACAATGCCGTTTTCAGGACTACAGTAGAGCCTAGAAATAATAATATAAGGTTAAGTAAGTCAAAAGGGTATGACAAATATCCTATGATATCATTTATACATGTTATCCTAAGATTGCTACCAATGAACATATTTCCACAGAAAAAGACACTCACAGACTTATGAAATAAACTAATGGTTAGCCAAAATGAAAGGGGGGAGGATGGGTAAATTAGGACTATGGGATTAACATAAATATACTAATGTATGTTACATGCATATAAACATATAACAGATAAACTATATGAATTATATAATCACCAATACCTTTAAAATATACATTCTGTATTCACATACATGGTAACAGAATCCGAAGATGAACAGACATATGTAGGAATCATTGAGCAGATTCTGTACAGCCAGACAATCAAAAGACTCTAATCAAATTTACTCCAAAAAGAAATAGAATTAAATTTAAAAAACAAACATAAGTAAGGAGACATAAACTTCTGGGGGCTCGTCCCAGCACATTCCACTCTAATTTACAACCACGGAACACTACCTCCAGGAAGATTCTGTTGCCCTAGTAACAAGAGATGAGAACGTAATAATGCTGCTGCCTTGTGGCTGTTTCCCACAACAGCAGCATTAAACCCAGTGCTAATGGTTGCTTAATAGTCACAAGGACTGCAGGGCTCTAAATGACACCTGCCCTGAAAAATGCCCTGGGGTAGGGAAAAGGCAAGAAAATTCAACACATGAGAAATTTTTCAAGAAGTCAATAAGAGGAGGGAAGTTGTACTCACTCTTTAAAAAAAAGGAAAAGAAAAAAAGGGACATGCCTAAAGCTCAGTATAAGGAATTATTAGACACATGCAAATTCAAATTCAACAAGGTTTCAGCTCACACCAGTCATTTCCATCAGCAAAATGTCTATAAACTATAAATGCTGAAGGGGTTTTAGAGAAGTGTGTACCTTCTAGCTGCTGGTGGGATGTAAAGTGGTAACAGCACTAACGCAAACTGAATGGAGCTTCTTGAAAAGGTAAAAATTGAGCTACCATATGATGCAGCAGGTCACCCTTTGGGCCTATAACCTAAGACCACCTGAATCGGAAAGACACAGGCAGGCAAATGAGCACTGCAGCAATATTGAAATAGCCAAGACATGGAAGCAGAAAAAAGGTTCATAAACAGATGAATGGACAAAGAAGAAGTAGTATACGTACCAAATAGAATAGTAGCCTGGGGAAAAAAATGAACAACGCCGTTTTCAGGACTACAGTTGAGCCTAGAAATAATCATATAAGGTTAACTAACTCAAAAGGGTACGACAAAGATCCTATGATAATATTTATACATGTTATCCTAAGATTGCTACCAATGAACATATTTCCACAGAAAAAGACACTCACAGACTTATGAAATAAACTAATGGTTAGCAAAATGAAAGGTGGGAGGATGGGTAAATTAGGACTATGGGGTTAACATACATATACTAATGTATGTTAAGTGTATAAAAACATATAACAGATAAACTGTATGAATTATATAATCACCAATACCTTTAAAATATACATTTTGTAATCACATACATGGTAACAGGACCCGAAGATGAACAGACATATGTATGAATCATTGAACAGATCCTGTACAGCCAGGCAATCAAAACACTCTAATCAAATTTACGCTGATAAGAAATAGAAATGAAATTCAAAAAACAAACATAAGTAAGGAGACATAAACTTCTGGGGGCTTGTCCCAGCACATTCCACTCTAATTTACAACCTCAGAACACTACCTCCAGGAAGATTCTGTTGCCCTAGTAACAAGAGTTGAGAACGTAATAATGCTGCCACCTTGTGGCTGTTTCCCACAACAGCAGCTTTAAACCCAGTGCTAATGGTTGCTTAATAGTCACAACGACTGCAGGGGTCTAAATGACACCTGCCCTCAAAAAGTGCCCTTGGGTAGGCAATAGGCAAGAAAATTCAACACATGAGAAATTTTTCAAAAAGTGAATATGAAGAGGGAAGTTGTACTCACACTTTAACAAAAAAAGGAAAAGAAGAAAAAGGATATGCCTAAAGATCAGTATAAGGAATTATTCGCCACATGCGTATCCAACCTCCATAAAGGTTTCAGCTCACAACAGTCAAATGGCCATCAGCAAAAAGTCTACAAACTATAAATGCTGAAGGTGTTTTAGAGAAATGTGTACCTTCTATCTGCTGCTGGGATGTAAAGTGGTAACAGCACTAACGCAAACTGAATGGAGCTGCTTGAAAAGGTAGAAATTGAGCTACCATATGATGCGGCAGGGCACCTCTCGGGCTTATAACCTAAGACCACCAGAATCGGAAAGACACAGGCAGTCAAATGTGCACTGCAGCAATACTGAAATAGCCAAGACATGGAAGCAGAAAAAAGGTTCATAAACAGATGAATGGACAGAGAAGAAGTGGTATATGGACAGAATGGAATAGTATCCTCGGGGAAAAAATGAACAATGCCGTTTTCAGGACTACAGTTGAGCCTAGAAATAATCATATAAGGTTAAGTAAGTCAAAAGGGTATGACAATTATCCTATGATATCATTTATACATGTTATCCTAAGATTGCTACCAATGAACATATTTCCACAGAAAAAGACACTCACAGACTTATGAAATAAACCAATTGTTAGCCAAAATGAAAGGTGGGAGGACGGGTAAATTAGGACTATGGGGTTAACATACATATACTAATGTATGTTAAGTGTATAAAAACATATAACAGATAAACTGTATGAATTATATAATCACCAATACCTTTAAAATATACATTCTGTAATCACATACATGGTAACAGAATCCGAAGATGAACAGACATATGTAGGAATCATTGAGCAGTTTCTGTACAGCCAGACAATCAAAACACTCTAATCAAATTTACTCCGATAAGAAATAGAAATTAAATTTAAAAAACAAACCTAAGTAAGGAGACATAAACTTCTGGGGGCTTGTCCCAGCACATTCCACTCTAATTTACAACCTCGGAACACTACCTCCAGGAAGATTCTGTTGCCCTAGTAACAAGAGATGAGAACGTAATAATGCTGCCGCCTTGTGGCTCTTTCCCACAACAGCAGCTTTATACCCAGTGCTAATGGTTGCTTAATAGTCACATGGACTGCAGGGCTCTAAATGACACCTGCCCTGAAAAATGCCCTGGGGTAGGGAATAGGCAAGAATATTCAACACATGAGAAATTTTTCAAGAAGTCAATAAGAGGAGGGAAGTTGTACTCACTCTTTAAAAAAAAAGGAAAAGAAAAAAAAGGACATGCCTAAAGCTCAGTAGAATGAATTTTTAGACACATGCAAATTCAAATTCAAAAAGGTTTCAGCTCACACCAGTCGTTTCCATCAGCAAAATGTCTACAAACTATAAATGCTGAAGGGGTTTTAGAGAACTGTGTACCTTCTAGCTGCTGGTGGGATGTAAAGTGGTAACAGCACTAACACAAACTGAATGGAGCTGCATGAAAAGATAAAAATTGAGCTACCATATGATGCGGCAGGTCACCTTTTGGGCCTATAACCTAAGACCACCTGAATCGGAAAGACACAGGCAGGCAAATGAGCACTGCAGCAATAATGAAATAGCCAAGACATGGAAGCAGAAAAAAGGTTCATAAACAGATGAATGGACAAAGAAGAAGTGGTATACGTACCAAATAGAATAGTAGCCTCGGGAAAAAAATGAACAATGCCGTTTTCAGGACTACAGTTGAGCCTAGAAATAATCATATAACGTTAAGTAACTCAAAAGGGTACGACAAATATCCTATGATAACATTTATACATGTTATCCTAAGATTGCTACCAATGAACATATTTCCACAGAAAAAGACACTCACAGACTTATCAAATAAACTAATGGTTAGCCAAAATGAAAGGTGGGAGGATGGGTTAACTAGGACTATGGGGTTAACATACATATACTAATGTATGTTAAGTGTATAAAAACATATAACAGATAAACTGTATGAATTATATAATCACCAATACCTTTAAAATATACATTTTGCAATCACATACATGGTAACAGGACCCGAGGATGAACAGACATATGTATGAATCATTGAGCAGATTCTGTACAGCCAGGCAATCAAAACACTAAAATCAAATTTACTCCGATAAGAAATAGAAATTAAATTTAAAAAACAAACATAAGTAAGGAGACATAAACTTCTGGAGGCTTCTCCCAGCACATTCCACTCTAATTTACAACCTCGGACCACTACCTCCAGGAAGACTCTGTTGCCATAGTAACAAGAGTTGAGAACGTAATAATGCTGCGGCCTTGTGGCTGTTTCCCACAACAGCAGCTTTAAACCCAGTACTAATGGTTGCTTAATAGTCACAAGGACTGCAGGGCTCTAAATGACACCTGCCCTGAAAAATGCCCTGAGGTAGGGAATAGGCAAGAAAATTCAACACATGAGAAATTTTTCAAGAAGTCAATAAGAGGAGGGAAGTTGTACTCACTCTTTAAAAAAAAGGAAAAGAAAAAAAAGGACATGCCTAAAGCTCAGTATAAGGAATTATTAGACACATGCAAATTCAAATTCAAAAAGGTTTCAGCTCACACCAGTCATTTCCATCAGCAAAATGTCTATAAACTATAAATGCTGAAGGGGTTTTAGAGAACTGTGTACCTTCTAGCTGCTGGTGGGATGTAAAGTGGGAACAGCACTAACGCAAACTGAATGGAGCTTCTTGAAAAGGTAAAAACTGAGCTACCATATGATGCAGCAGGTCACCCTTTGGGCCTATAACCTAAGACCAACTGAATCGGAAAGACACAGGCAGGCAAATGAGCACTGCAGCAATATTGAAATAGCCAAGACATGGAAGCAGAAAAAAGGTTCATAAACAGATGAATGGACAAAGAAGAAGTAGTATACGTACCAAATAGAATAGTAGCCTGGGGAAAAAAATGAACAACGCCGTTTTCAGGACTACAGTTGAGCCTAGAAATAATCATATAAGGTTAACTAACTCAAAAGGGTACGACAAATATCCTATGATAACATTTATACATGTTATCCTAAGATTGCTACCAATGAACATATTTCCACAGAAAAAGACACTCACAGACTTATGAAATAAACTAATGGTTAGCAAAATGAAAGGTGGGAGGATGGGTAAATTAGGACTATGGGGTTAACATACATATACTAATGTATGTTAAGTGTATAACAACATATAACAGATAAACTGTATGAATTATATAATCTCCAATACCTTTAAAATATACATTTTGTAATCACATACATGGTAACAGGACCCTAAGATGAACAGACATATGTATGAATCATTGAGCAGATCCTGTACAGCCAGGCAATCAAAACACTCTAATCAAATTTACGCTGATAAGAAATAGAAATGAAATTTAAAAAACAAAAATAAGTAAGGAGACATAAACTTCTGGGGGCTTATCCCAGCACATTCCACTCTAATTTACAACCTCAGAACACTACCTCCAGGAAGATTCTGTTGCCCTAGTAACAAGAGTTGAGAACGTAATAATGCTGCCGCCTTGTGGCTGTTTCCCACAACAGCAGCTTTAAACCCAGTGCTAATGGTTGCTTAATAGTCACAACGACTGCAGGGGTCTAAATGACACCTGCCCTCAAAAAGTGCCCTTGGGTAGGGAATAGGCAAGAAAATTCAACACATGAGAAATTTTTCAAAAAGTGAATATGAAGAGGGAAGTTGTACTCACACTTTAACAAAAAAAGGAAAAGAAGAAAAAGGATATGCCTAAAGATCAGTATAAGGAATTATTCGCCACATGCGTATCCAACCTCCATAAAGGTTTCAGCTCACAACAGTCAAATGGCCATCAGCAAAAGTCTACAAACTATAAATGCTGAAGGTGTTTTAGAGAAATGTGTACCTTCTATCTGCTGCTGGGATGTAAAGTGGTAACAGCACTAACGCAAACTGAATGGAGCCGCTTGAAAAGGTAGAAATTGAGCTACCATATGATGCGGCAGGGCACCTCTCGGGCTTATAACCTAAGACCACCAGAATCGGAAGGACACAGGCAGTCAAATGTGCACTGCAGCAATACTGAAATAGCCAAGACATGGAAGCAAAAAAAGGTCCATAAACAGATGAATGGACAGAGAAGAAGTGGTATATGGACAGAATGGAATAGTAGCCTCGGGAAAAAAATGAACAATGCCGTTTTCAGGACTACAGTAGAGCCTAGAAATAATAATATAAGGTTAAGTAAGTCAAAAGGGTATGACAAATATCCTATGATATCATTTATACATGTTATCCTAAGATTGCTACCAATGAACATATTTCCACAGAAAAAGACACTCACAGACTTATGAAATAAACTAATGGTTAGCCAAAATGAAAGGGGGGAGGATGGGTAAATTAGGACTATGGGATTAACATAAATATACTAATGTATGTTACATGCATATAAACATATAACAGATAAACTATATGAATTATATAATCACCAATACCTTTAAAATATACATTCTGTATTCACATACATGGTAACAGAATCCGAAGATGAACAGACATATGTAGGAATCATTGAGCAGATTCTGTACAGCCAGACAATCAAAAAACTCTAATCAAATTTACTCCAAAAAGAAATAGAATTAAATTTAAAAAACAAACATAAGTAAGGAGACATAAACTTCTGGGGGCTCGTCCCAGCACATTCCACTCTAATTTACAACCACGGAACACTACCTCCAGGAAGATTCTGTTGCCCTAGTAACAAGAGTTGAGAACGTAATAATGCTGCCGCCTTGTGGCTGTTTCCCACAACAGCAGCTTTAAACCCAGTGCTAATGGTTGCTTAATAGTCACAACGACTGCAGGGGTCTAAATGACACCTGCCCTCAAAAAGTGCCCTTGGGTAGGGAATAGGCAAGAAAATTCAACACATGAGAAATTTTTCAAAAAGTGAATATGAAGAGGGAAGTTGTACTCACACTTTAACAAAAAAAGGAAAAGAAGAAAAAGGATATGCCTAAAGATCAGTATAAGGAATTATTCGCCACATGCGTATCCAACCTCCATAAAGGTTTCAGCTCACAACAGTCAAATGGCCATCAGCAAAAGTCTACAAACTATAAATGCTGAAGGTGTTTTAGAGAAATGTGTACCTTCTATCTGCTGCTGGGATGTAAAGTGGTAACAGCACTAACGCAAACTGAATGGAGCCGCTTGAAAAGGTAGAAATTGAGCTACCATATGATGCGGCAGGGCACCTCTCGGGCTTATAACCTAAGACCACCAGAATCGGAAGGACACAGGCAGTCAAATGTGCACTGCAGCAATACTGAAATAGCCAAGACATGGAAGCAAAAAAAGGTCCATAAACAGATGAATGGACAGAGAAGAAGTGGTATATGGACAGAATGGAATAGTAGCCTCGGGAAAAAAATGAACAATGCCGTTTTCAGGACTACAGTAGAGCCTAGAAATAATAATATAAGGTTAAGTAAGTCAAAAGGGTATGACAAATATCCTATGATATCATTTATACATGTTATCCTAAGATTGCTACCAATGAACATATTTCCACAGAAAAAGACACTCACAGACTTATGAAATAAACTAATGGTTAGCCAAAATGAAAGGGGGGAGGATGGGTAAATTAGGACTATGGGATTAACATAAATATACTAATGTATGTTACATGCATATAAACATATAACAGATAAACTATATGAATTATATAATCACCAATACCTTTAAAATATACATTCTGTATTCACATACATGGTAACAGAATCCGAAGATGAACAGACATATGTAGGAATCATTGAGCAGATTCTGTACAGCCAGACAATCAAAAAACTCTAATCAAATTTACTCCAAAAAGAAATAGAATTAAATTTAAAAAACAAACATAAGTAAGGAGACATAAACTTCTGGGGGCTCGTCCCAGCACATTCCACTCTAATTTACAACCACGGAACACTACCTCCAGGAAGATTCTGTTGCCCTAGTAACAAGAGATGAGAACGTAATAATGCTGCCGCCTTGTGGCTGTTTCCCACAACAGCAGCATTAAACCCAGTGCTAATGGTTGCTTAATAGTCACAAGGACTGCAGGGCTCTAAATGACACCTGCCCTGAAAAATGCCCTGGGGTAGGGAATAGGCAAGAAAATTCAACACATGAGAAATTTTTCAAGAATTCAATAAGAGGAGGGAAGTTGTACTCACTCTTTAAAAACAAAGGAAAGAAAAAAAAGGACATGCCTAAAGCTCAGTATAAGGAATTATTAGACACATGCAAATTCAAATTCAACAAGGTTTCAGCTCACACCAGTCATTTCCATCAGCAAAATGTCTATAAACTATAAATGCTGAAGGGGTTTTAGAGAACTGTGTACCTTCTAGCTGCTGGTGGGATGTAAAGTGGTAACAGCACTAACGCAAACTGAATGGAGCTGCTTGAAAAGGTAAAAATTGAGCTACCATATGATGCGGCAGGGCACCTCTTGGGCTTATAACCTAAGACTACCAGAATCGGAAAGACACAGGCAGTCAAATGTGCACTGCAGCAATATTGAAATAGCAAAGACATGGAAGCAAAAAAAATGTCAATAAACAGATGAATGGACAGAGAAGAAGTGGTATATGGACAGAATGGAATAGTAGCCTCGTGGAAAAAATGAACAATGCCGTTTTCAGGACTACAGTAGAGCCTAGAAATAATCATATAAGGTTAAGTAAGTCAAAAGGGTATGACAATTATCCTATGATATCATTTATACATGTTATCCTAAGATTGCTACCAATGAACATATTTCCACAGAAAAAGACACTCACAGACTTATGAAATAAACTAATTGTTAGCCAAAATGAAAGGTGGGAGGACGGGTAAATTAGGACTATGGGGTTAACATACATATACTAATGTATGTTAAGTGTATAAAAACATATAACAGATAAACTGTATGAATTATATAATCACCAATACCTTTAAAATATACATTCTGTAATCACATACATGGTAACAGAATCCGAAGATGAACAGACATATGTAGGAATCATTGAGCAGTTTCTGTACAGCCAGACAATCAAAACACTCTAATCAAATTTACTCCGATAAGAAATAGAAATTAAATTTAAAAAACAAACCTAAGTAAGGAGACATAAACTTCTGGGGGCTTGTCCCAGCACATTCCACTCTAATTTACAACCTCGGAACACTACCTCCAGGAAGATTCTGTTGCCCTAGTAACAAGAGATGAGAACGTAATAATGCTGCCGCCTTGTGGCTCTTTCTCACAACAGCAGCTTTAAACCCAGTGCTAATGGTTGCTTAATAGTCACATGGACTGCAGGGCTCTAAATGACACCTGCCCTGAAAAATGCCCTGGGGTAAGGAATAGGCAAGAAAATTCAACACATGAGAAATTTTTCAAGAAGTCAATAAGAGGAGGGAGGTTGTACTCACTCTTTAAAAAAAAGGAAAAGAAAAAAAAGGACATGCCTAAAGCTCAGTATAAGGAATTATTAGACACATGCAAATTCAAATTCAAAAAGGTTTCAGCTCACACCAGTCATTTCCATCAGCAAAATGTCTATAAACTATAAATGCTGAAGGGGTTTTAGAGAACTGTGTACCTTCTAGCTGCTGGTGGGATGTAAAGTGGTAACAGCACTAACGCAAACTGAATGGAGCTTCTTGAAAAGGTAAAAATTGAGCTACCATATGATGCAGCAGGTCACCCTTTGGGCCTATAACCTAAGACCACCTGAATCGGAAAGACACAGGCAGGCAAATGAGCACTGCAGCAATATTGAAATAGCCAAGACATGGAAGCAGAAAAAAGGTTCATAAACAGATGAATGGACAAAGAAGAAGTAGTATACGTACCAAATAGAATAGTAGCCTGGGGAAAAAAATGAACAACGCCGTTTTCAGGACTACAGTTGAGCCTAGAAATAATCATATAAGGTTAAGTAACTCAAAAGGGTACGACAAATATCCTATGATAACATTTATACATGTTATCCTAAGATTGCTACCAATGAACATATTTCCACAGAAAAAGACACTCACAGACTTATGAAATAAACTAATGGTTAGCAAAATGAAAGGTGGGAGGATGGGTAAATTAGGACTATGGGGTTAACATACATATACTAATGTATGTTAAGTGTATAACAACATATAACAGATAAACTGTATGAATTATATAATCTCCAATACCTTTAAAATATACATTTTGTAATCACATACATGGTAACAGGACCCTAAGATGAACAGACATATGTATGAATCATTGAGCAGATCCTGTACAGCCAGGCAATCAAAACACTCTAATCAAATTTACGCTGATAAGAAATAGAAATGAAATTTAAAAAACAAACATAAGTAAGGAGACATAAACTTCTGGGGGCTTGTCCCAGCACATTCCACTCTAATTTACAACCTCAGAACACTACCTCCAGGAAGATTCTGTTGCCCTAGTAACAAGAGTTGAGAACGTAATAATGCTGCCGCCTTGTGGCTGTTTCCCACAACAGCAGCTTTAAACCCAGTGCTAATGGTTGCTTAATAGTCACAACGACTGCAGGGGTCTAAATGACACCTGCCCTCAAAAAGTGCCCTTGGGTAGGGAATAGGCAAGAAAATTCAACACATGAGAAATTTTTCAAAAAGTGAATATGAAGAGGGAAGTTGTACTCACACTTTAACAAAAAAAGGAAAAGAAGAAAAAGGATATGCCTAAAGATCAGTATAAGGAATTATTCGCCACATGCGTATCCAACCTCCATAAAGGTTTCAGCTCACAACAGTCAAATGGCCATCAGCAAAAGTCTACAAACTATAAATGCTGAAGGTGTTTTAGAGAAATGTGTACCTTCTATCTGCTGCTGGGATGTAAAGTGGTAACAGCACTAACGCAAACTGAATGGAGCCGCTTGAAAAGGTAGAAATTGAGCTACCATATGATGCGGCAGGGCACCTCTCGGGCTTATAACCTAAGACCACCAGAATCGGAAAGACACAGGCAGTCAAATGTGCACTGCAGCAATACTGAAATAGCCAAGACATGGAAGCAAAAAAAGGTCCATAAACAGATGAATGGACAGAGAAGAAGTGGTATATGGACAGAATGGAATAGTAGCCTCGGGAAAAAAATGAACAATGCCGTTTTCAGGACTACAGTAGAGCCTAGAAATAATAATATAAGGTTAAGTAAGTCAAAAGGGTATGACAAATATCCTATGATATCATTTATACATGTTATCCTAAGATTGCTACCAATGAACATATTTCCACAGAAAAAGACACTCACAGACTTATGAAATAAACTAATGGTTAGCCAAAATGAAAGGGGGGAGGATGGGTAAATTAGGACTATGGGATTAACATAAATATACTAATGTATGTTACATGCATATAAACATATAACAGATAAACTATATGAATTATATAATCACCAATACCTTTAAAATATACATTCTGTATTCACATACATGGTAACAGAATCCGAAGATGAACAGACATATGTAGGAATCATTGAGCAGATTCTGTACAGCCAGACAATCAAAAAACTCTAATCAAATTTACTCCAAAAAGAAATAGAATTAAATTTAAAAAACAAACATAAGTAAGGAGACATAAACTTCTGGGGGCTCGTCCCAGCACATTCCACTCTAATTTACAACCACGGAACACTACCTCCAGGAAGATTCTGTTGCCCTAGTAACAAGAGATGAGAACGTAATAATGCTGCCGCCTTGTGGCTGTTTCCCACAACAGCAGCATTAAACCCAGTGCTAATGGTTGCTTAATAGTCACAAGGACTGCAGGGCTCTAAATGACACCTGCCCTGAAAAATGCCCTGGGGTAGGGAATAGGCAAGAAAATTCAACACATGAGAAATTTTTCAAGAAGTCAATAAGAGGAGGGAAGTTGTACTCACTCTTTAAAAAAAAAGGAAAAGAAAAAAAAGGACATGCCTAAAGCTCAGTATAAGGAATTATTAGACACATGCAAATTCAAATTCAACAAGGTTTCAGCTCACACCAGTCATTTCCATCAGCAAAATGTCTATAAACTATAAATGCTGAAGGGGTTTTAGAGAACTGTGTACCTTCTAGCTGCTGGTGGGATGTAAAGTGGTAACAGCACTAACGCAAACTGAATGGAGCTTCTTGAAAAGGTAAAAATTGAGCTACCATATGATGCAGCAGGTCACCCTTTGGGCCTATAACCTAAGACCACCTGAATCGGAAAGACACAGGCAGGCAAATGAGCACTGCAGCAATATTGAAATAGCCAAGACATGGAAGCAGAAAAAAGGTTCATAAACAGATGAATGGACAAAGAAGAAGTAGTATACGTACCAAATAGAATAGTAGCCTGGGGAAAAAAATGAACAACGCCGTTTTCAGGACTACAGTTGAGCCTAGAAATAATCATATAAGGTTAAGTAACTCAAAAGGGTATGACAAATATCCTATGATAACATTTATACATGTTATCCTAAGATTGCTACCAATGAACATATTTCCACAGAAAAAGACACTCACAGACTTATGAAATAAACTAATGGTTAGCAAAATGAAAGGTGGGAGGATGGGTAAATTAGGACTATGGGGTTAACATACATATACTAATGTATGTTAAGTGTATAACAACATATAACAGATAAACTGTATGAATTATATAATCTCCAATACCTTTAAAATATACATTTTGTAATCACATACATGGTAACAGGACCCTAAGATGAACAGACATATGTATGAATCATTGAGCAGATCCTGTACAGCCAGGCAATCAAAACACTCTAATCAAATTTACACTGATAAGAAATAGAAATGAAATTTAAAAACAAACATAAGTAAGGAGACATAAACTTCTGGGGGCTTGTCCCAGCACATTCCACTCTAATTTACAACCTCAGAACACTACCTCCAGGAAGATTCTGTTGCCCTAGTAACAAGAGTTGAGAACGTAATAATGCTGCCGCCTTGTGGCTGTTTCCCACAACAGCAGCTTTAAACCCAGTGCTAATGGTTGCTTAATAGTCACAACGACTGCAGGGGTCTAAATGACACCTGCCCTCAAAAAGTGCCCTTGGGTAGGGAATAGGCAAGAAAATTCAACACATGAGAAATTTTTCAAAAAGTGAATATGAAGAGGGAAGTTGTACTCACACTTTAACAAAAAAAGGAAAAGAAGAAAAAGGATATGCCTAAAGATCAGTATAAGGAATTATTCGCCACATGCGTATCCAACCTCCATAAAGGTTTCAGCTCACAACAGTCAAATGGCCATCAGCAAACGTCTACAAACTATAAATGCTGAAGGTGTTTTAGAGAAATGTGTACCTTCTATCTGCTGCTGGGATGTAAAGTGGTAACAGCACTAACGCAAACTGAATGGAGCCGCTTGAAAAGGTAGAAATTGAGCTACCATATGATGCGGCAGGGCACCTCTCGGGCTTATAACCTAAGACCACCAGAATCGGAAGGACACAGGCAGTCAAATGTGCACTGCAGCAATACTGAAATAGCCAAGACATGGAAGCAAAAAAAGGTCCATAAACAGATGAATGGACAGAGAAGAAGTGGTATATGGACAGAATGGAATAGTAGCCTCGGGAAAAAAATGAACAATGCCGTTTTCAGGACTACAGTAGAGCCTAGAAATAATAATATAAGGTTAAGTAAGTCAAAAGGGTATGACAAATATCCTATGATATCATTTATACATGTTATCCTAAGATTGCTACCAATGAACATATTTCCACAGAAAAAGACACTCACAGACTTATGAAATAAACTAATGGTTAGCCAAAATGAAAGGGGGGAGGATGGGTAAATTAGGACTATGGGGTTAACATAAATATACTAATGTATGTTACATGCATATAAACATATAACAGATAAACTATATGAATTATATAATCACCAATACCTTTAAAATATACATTCTGTATTCACATACATGGTAACAGAATCCGAAGATGAACAGACATATGTAGGAATCATTGAGCAGATTCTGTACAGCCAGACAATCAAAAAACTCTAATCAAATTTACTCCAAAAAGAAATAGAATTAAATTTAAAAAACAAACATAAGTAAGGAGACATAAACTTCTGGGGGCTCGTCCCAGCACATTCCACTCTAATTTACAACCACGGAACACTACCTCCAGGAAGATTCTGTTGCCCTAGTAACAAGAGATGAGAACGTAATAATGCTGCCGCCTTGTGGCTGTTTCCCACAACAGCAGCATTAAACCCAGTGCTAATGGTTGCTTAATAGTCACAAGGACTGCAGGGCTCTAAATGACACCTGCCCTGAAAAATGCCCTGGGGTAGGGAATAGGCAAGAAAATTCAACACATGAGAAATTTTTCAAGAAGTCAATAAGAGGAGGGAAGTTGTACTCACTCTTTAAAAAAAAAGGAAAAGAAAAAAAAGGACATGCCTAAAGCTCAGTATAAGGAATTATTAGACACATGCAAATTCAAATTCAACAAGGTTTCAGCTCACACCAGTCATTTCCATCAGCAAAATGTCTATAAACTATAAATGCTGAAGGGGTTTTAGAGAACTGTGTACCTTCTAGCTGCTGGTGGGATGTAAAGTGGTAACAGCACTAACGCAAACTGAATGGAGCTGCTTGAAAAGGTAAAAATTGAGCTACCATATGATGCGGCAGGGCACCTCTTGGGCTTATAACCTAAGACTACCAGAATCGGAAAGACACAGGCAGTCAAATGTGCACTGCAGCAATATTGAAATAGCAAAGACATGGAAGCAAAAAAAATGTCAATAAACAGATGAATGGACAGAGAAGAAGTGGTATATGGACAGAATGGAATAGTAGCCTCGTGGAAAAAATGAACAATGCCGTTTTCAGGACTACAGTAGAGCCTAGAAATAATCATATAAGGTTAAGTAAGTCAAAAGGGTATGACAATTATCCTATGATATCATTTATACATGTTATCCTAAGATTGCTACCAATGAACATATTTCCACAGAAAAAGACACTCACAGACTTATGAAATAAACTAATGGTTAGCCAAAATGAAAGGTGGGAGGACGGGTAAATTAGGACTATGGGGTTAACATACATATACTAATGTATGTTAAGTGTATAAAAACATATAACAGATAAACTGTATGAATTATATAATCACCAATACCTTTAAAATATACATTCTGTAATCACATACATGGTAACAGAATCCGAAGATGAACAGACATATGTAGGAATCATTGAGCAGTTTCTGTACAGCCAGACAATCAAAACACTCTAATCAAATTTACTCCGATAAGAAATAGAAATTAAATTTAAAAAACAAACCTAAGTAAGGAGACATAAACTTCTGGGGGCTTGTCCCAGCACATTCCACTCTAATTTACAACCTCGGAACACTACCTCCAGGAAGATTCTGTTGCCCTAGTAACAAGAGATGAGAACGTAATAATGCTGCCGCCTTGTGGCTCTTTCTCACAACAGCAGCTTTAAACCCAGTGCTAATGGTTGCTTAATAGTCACATGGACTGCAGGGCTCTAAATGACACCTGCCCTGAAAAATGCCCTGGGGTAAGGAATAGGCAAGAATATTCAACACATGAGAAATTTTTCAAGAAATCAATAAGAGGAGGGAAGTTGTACTCACTCTTTAAAAAAAAAGGAAAAGAAAAAAAGGACATGCCTAAAGCTCAGTAGAATGAATTATTAGACACATGCAAATTCAAATGGAAAAAGGTTTCAGCTCACACCAATCGTTTCCATCAGCAAAATGTCTACAAACTATAAATGCTGAAGGGGTTTTAGAGAACTGTGTACCTTCTAGCTGCTGGTGGGATGTAAAGTGGTAACAGCACTAACACAAACTGAATGGAGCTGCTTGAAAAGATAAAAATTGAGCTACCATATGATGCGGCAGGTCACCTTTTGGGCCTATAACCTAAGACCACCTGAATCGGAAAGACACAGGCAGGCAAATGAGCACTGCAGCAATATTGAAATAGCCAAGACATGGAAGCAGAAAAAAGGTTCATAAACAGATGAATGGACAAAGAAGAAGTGGTATACGTACCAAATAGAATAGTAGCCTCGGGAAAAAAATGAACAATGCCGTTTTCAGGACTACAGTTGAGCCGAGAAATAATCATATAAGCTTAAGTAACTCAAAAGGGTACGACAAATATCCTATGATAACATTTATACATGTTATCCTAAGATTGCTACCAATGAACATATTTCCACAGAAAAAGACACTCACAGACTTATGAAATAAACTAATGGTTAGCCAAAATGAAAGGTGGGAGGATGGGTTAACTAGGACTATGGGGTTAACATACATATACTAATGTATGTTAAGTGTATAAAAACATATAACAGATAAACTGTATGAATTATATAATCACCAATACCTTTAAAATATACATTTTGTAATCACATACATGGTAACAGGACCCGAGGATGAACAGACATATGTATGAATCATTGAGCAGATTCTGTACAGCCAGGCAATCAAAACACTAAAATCAAATTTACTCTGATAAGAAATAGAAATTAAATTTAAAAAACAAACCTAAGTAAAGAGACATAAACTTCTGGAGGCTTGTCCCAGCACATTCCACTCTAATTTACAACCTCGGAACACTACCTCCAGGAAGACTCTGTTGCCATAGTAACAAGAGTTGAGAACGTAATAATGCTGCCGCCTTGTGGCTGTTTCCCACAACAGCAGCTTTAAACCCAGTGCTAATGGTTGCTTAATAGTCAAAACGACTGCAGGGGTCTAAATGACACCTGCCCTCAAAAAATGCCCTGGGGTAGGGAATACGCAAGAAAATTCAACACATGAGAAATTTTTCAAAAAGTGAATATGAAGAGGGAAGTTGTACTCACACTTTAACAAAAAAAGGAAAAGAAGAAAAAGGATATGCCTAAAGATCAGTATAAGGAATTATTCGCCACATGCGTATCCAACCTCCAAAAAGGTTTCAGCTCACACCAGTCAAATGGCCATCAGCAAAAAGTCTACAAACTATAAATGCTGAAAGGGTTTTAGAGAAATGTATACCTTCTATCTGCTGCTGGGATGTAAAGTGGTAACAGCACTAACGCAAACTGAATGGAGCTGCTTGAAAAGGTAAAAATTGAGCTACCATATGATGCGGCAGGGCACCTCTTGGGCTTATAACCTAAGACTACCAGAATCGGAAAGACACAGGCAGTCAAATGTGCACTGCAGCAATATGGAAATAGCAAAGACATGGAAGCAAAAAAAATGTCCATAAACAGATGAATGGACAGAGAAGAAGCGGTATATGGACAGAATGCAATAGTAGCCTCGGAGAAAAAATGAACAATGCCGTTTTAAGGACTAGAGTTGAGCCTAGAAATAATCATATAAGGTTAAGTAAGTCAAAAGGGTATGACAAATATCCTATGATATCATTTATACATGTTATCCTAAGATTGCTACCAATGAACATATTTCCACAGAAAAAGACACTCACAGACTTATGAAATAAACTAATTGTTAGCCAAAATGAAAGGTGGGAGGATGGGTAAATTAGGACTATGGGGTTAACATACATATACTAATGTATGTTAAGTGTATAAAAACATATAACAGATAAACTGTATGAATTATATAATCACCAATACCTTTAAAATATACATTCTGTAATAACATACATGGTAACAGAATCCAAAGATGAACAGACATATGTAGGAATCATTGAGCAGTTTCTGTACAGCCAGACAATCAAAACACTCTAATCAAAGTTACTCCGATAAGAAATAGAAATTTAATTTAAAAAACAAACCTAAGTAAGGAGACATAAACTTCTGGGGGCTTGTCCCAGCACATTCCACTCTAATTTACAACTTCGGAACACTACCTCCAGGAAGATTCTGTTGCCCTAGTAACAAGAGATGAGAACGTAATAATGCTGCCGCCTTGTGGCTCTTTCCCACAACAGCAGCATTAAACCCAGTGCTAATGGTTGCTTAATAGTCACAAGGACTGCAGGGATCTAAATGACACCTGGCCTGAAAAATGCCCTGGGGTAGGGAATAGGCAAGAAAATTCAACACATGAGAAATTTTTCAAGAAGTCAATAAGAGGAGGGAAGTTGTACTCATTCTTTAAAAAAAAAGGAAAAGAAAAAAAAGGACATGCCTAAAGCTCAGTATAAGGAATTATTAGACACATGCAAATTCAAATTCAAAAAGGTTTCAGCTCACACCAGTCATTTCCATCAGCAAAATGTCTACAAACTATAAATGCTGAAGGGGTTTTAGAGAACTGTGTACCTTCTAGCTGCTGGTGGGATGTAAAGTGGTAACAGCACTAACGCAAACTGAATGGAGTTTCTTGAAAAGGTAAAAATTGAGCTACCATATGATGCGGCAGGTCACCTTTTGGGCCTATAACCTAAGACCACCTAAATCGGAAAGACACAGGCAGGCAAATGTGCACTGCAGCAATATTGAAATAGCCAAGACATGGAAGCAGAAAAAGGGTTCATAAACAGATGAATGGACAAAGAAGAAGTGGTATACGTACCAAAGAGCATAGTAGCCTCGTGGAAAAAATGAACAATGCCGTTTTCAGGACTACAGTTGAGCCTAGAAATAATCATATAAGGTTAAGTAACTCAAAAGGGTACGACAAATATCCTATGATAACATTTATACATGTTATCCTACGATTGCTACCAATGAACATATTTCCACAGAAAAAGCCACTCACAGACTTATGAAATAAACTAATGGTTAGCCAAAATGAAAGGTGGGAGGATGGGTAAATTAGGACTATGGGGTTAACATACATATACTAATGTATGTTAAGTGTATAAAAACATGTAACAGATAAACTGTATGAATTATATAATCACCAATACCTTTAAAATATACATTTTGTAATCACATACATGGTAAGAGGACCCGAAGATGAACAGACATATGTATGAATCACTGAGCAGATCCTGTACAGCCAGGCAATCAAAACACTCTAATCAAATTTACTCCGATAAGAAATAGAAATTAAATTTAAAAAAACAAACATAAGTAAGGAGACATAAACTTCTGGGGGCTTGTCCCAGCACATTCCACTCTAATTTACAACCTCGGAACACTACCTCCAGGAAGAGTCTGTTGCCCTAGTAACAAGAGATGAGAACGTAATAATGCTGCCGCCTTGTGGCTCTTTCCCACAACAGCAGCTTTAAACCCAGTGCTAATGTTTGCTTAATAGTCACAAGGACTGCAGGGCGCTAAATGACACCTGCCCTGAAAAATGCCCTGGGGTAGGGAATAGGCAAGAAAATTCAACACATTAGAAATTTTTCAAGAAGTCAATAAGAGGAGGGAAGTTGTACTCACTCTTTAATAAAAAAGGAAAAGAAAAAAAAAGGACATGCCTAAACCTCAGTATAAGGAATTATTAGACACATGCAAATGCAAATTCAAAAAGGTTTCAGCTCACACCAGTCATTTCCATCAGCAAAATGTCTACAAACTATAAATGCTGAAAGAGTTTTAGAGAACTGTGTACCTTCTAGATCCTGGTTGGATGTAAAGTGGTAACAGCACTAACGCAAACTGAATTGAGCTGTTGAAAAGGTAAAAATTGAGCTACCATATGATGCGGCAGGTCACCTTTTGGGCCTATAACCTAAGACCACCTGAATCGGAAAGACACAGGCAGGCAAATGAGCACTGAAGCAATATTGAAATAGCCAAGACATGGAAGCAGAAAAAAGGTTCATAAACAGATGAATGGACAGAGAAGAAGTGGTATATGGACAGAATGCAATAGTAGCCTCGGGGAAAAAATGAACAATGCCGTTTTAAGGACTAGAGTTGAGCCTAGAAATAATCATATAAGGTTCAGTAAGTCAAAAGGGTATGACAAATATCCTATGATATCATTTATACATGTTATCCTAAGATTGCTACCAATGAACATATTTCCACAGAAAAAGACACTCACAGACTTATGAAATAAACTAATGGTTAGACAAAATGAAAGGTGGGAGGATGGGTAAACTAGGACTATGGGGTTAACATACATATACTAATGTATGTTAAGTGTATAAAAACATATAACAGATAAACTGTATGAATTATATAATCACCAATACCTTTAAAATATACATTCTGTAATCACATACATGGTAACAGAATCCGAAGATGAACAGACATATGTAGGAATCATTGAGCAGTTTCTGTACAGCCAGACAATCAAAACACTCTAATCAAATTTACTCAGATAAGAAATAGAAATTATATTTAAAAAACAAACCTAAGTAAGGAGACATAAACTTCTGGGGGCTTGTCCCAGCACATTCCACTCTAATTTACAACCTCGGAACACTACCTCCAGGAAGATTCTGTTGCCCTAGTAACAAGAGATGAGAACGTAATAATGCTGCCGCCTTGTGGCTCTTTCCCACAACAGCAGCTTTAAACCCAGTGCTAATGGTTGCTTAATAGTCACATGGACTGCAGGGCTCTAAATGACACCTGCCTGAAAAATGCCCTGGGGTAGGGAATAGGCAAGAAAATTCAACACATGAGAAATTTTTCAAGAAGTCAATAAGAGGAGGGAAGTTGTACTCACTCTTTAAAAAAAAGGAAAAGAAAAAAAAGGACATGCCTAAAGCTCAGTATAAGGAATTATTAGACACATGCAAATTCAAATTCAAAAAGGTTTCAGCTCACACCAGTCATTTCCATCAGCAAAATGTCTATAAACTATAAATGCTGAAGGGGTTTTAGAGAACTGTGTACCTTCTAGCTGCTGGTGGGATGTAAAGTGGTAACAGCACTAACGCAAACTGAATGGAGCTTCTTGAAAAGGTAAAAATTGAGCTACCATATGATGCAGCAGGTCACCCTTTGGGCCTATAACCTAAGACCACCTGAATCGGAAAGAAACAGGCAGGCAAATGAGCACTGCAGCAATATTGAAATAGCCAAGACATGGAAGCAGAAAAAAGGTTCATAAACAGATGAATGGACAAAGAAGAAGTAGTATACGTACCAAATAGAATAGTAGCCTGGGGAAAAAAATGAACAACGCCGTTTTCAGGACTACAGTTGAGCCTAGAAATAATCATATAAGGTTAAGTAACTCAAAAGGGTACGACAAATATCCTATGATAACATTTATACATGTTATCCTAAGATTGCTACCAATGAACATATTTCCACAGAAAAAGACACTCACAGACTTATGAAATAAACTAATGGTTAGCAAAATGAAAGGTGGGAGGATGGGTAAATTAGGACTATGGGGTTAACATACATATACTAATGTATGTTAAGTGTATAACAACATATAACAGATAAACTGTATGAATTATATAATCTCCAATACCTTTAAAATATACATTTTGTAATCACATACATGGTAACAGGACCCTAAGATGAACAGACATATGTATGAATCATTGAGCAGATCCTGTACAGCCAGGCAATCAAAACACTCTAATCAAATTTACGCTGATAAGAAATAGAAATGAAATTTAAAAAACAAACATAAGTAAGGAGACATAAACTTCTGGGGGCTTGTCCCAGCACATTCCACTCTAATTTACAACCTCAGAACACTACCTCCAGGAAGATTCTGTTGCCCTAGTAACAAGAGTTGAGAACGTAATAATGCTGCCGCCTTGTGGCTGTTTCCCACAACAGCAGCTTTAAACCCAGTGCTAATGGTTGCTTAATAGTCACAACGACTGCAGGGGTCTAAATGACACCTGCCCTCAAAAAGTGCCCTTGGGTAGGGAATAGGCAAGAAAATTCAACACATGAGAAATTTTTCAAAAAGTGAATATGAAGAGGGAAGTTGTACTCACACTTTAACAAAAAAAGGAAAAGAAGAAAAAGGATATGCCTAAAGATCAGTATAAGGAATTATTCGCCACATGCGTATCCAACCTCCATAAAGGTTTCAGCTCACAACAGTCAAATGGCCATCAGCAAACGTCTACAAACTATAAATGCTGAAGGTGTTTTAGAGAAATGTGTACCTTCTATCTGCTGCTGGGATGTAAAGTGGTAACAGCACTAACGCAAACTGAATGGAGCCGCTTGAAAAGGTAGAAATTGAGCTACCATATGATGCGGCAGGGCACCTCTCGGGCTTATAACCTAAGACCACCAGAATCGGAAGGACACAGGCAGTCAAATGTGCACTGCAGCAATACTGAAATAGCCAAGACATGGAAGCAAAAAAAGGTCCATAAACAGATGAATGGACAGAGAAGAAGTGGTATATGGACAGAATGGAATAGTAGCCTCGGGAAAAAAATGAACAATGCCGTTTTCAGGACTACAGTAGAGCCTAGAAATAATAATATAAGGTTAAGTAAGTCAAAAGGGTATGACAAATATCCTATGATATCATTTATACATGTTATCCTAAGATTGCTACCAATGAACATATTTCCACAGAAAAAGACACTCACAGACTTATGAAATAAACTAATGGTTAGCCAAAATGAAAGGGGGGAGGATGGGTAAATTAGGACTATGGGGTTAACATAAATATACTAATGTATGTTACATGCATATAAACATATAACAGATAAACTATATGAATTATATAATCACCAATACCTTTAAAATATACATTCTGTATTCACATACATGGTAACAGAATCCGAAGATGAACAGACATATGTAGGAATCATTGAGCAGATTCTGTACAGCCAGACAATCAAAAAACTCTAATCAAATTTACTCCAAAAAGAAATAGAATTAAATTTAAAAAACAAACATAAGTAAGGAGACATAAACTTCTGGGGGCTCGTCCCAGCACATTCCACTCTAATTTACAACCACGGAACACTACCTCCAGGAAGATTCTGTTGCCCTAGTAACAAGAGATGAGAACGTAATAATGCTGCCGCCTTGTGGCTGTTTCCCACAACAGCAGCATTAAACCCAGTGCTAATGGTTGCTTAATAGTCACAAGGACTGCAGGGCTCTAAATGACACCTGCCCTGAAAAATGCCCTGGGGTAGGGAATAGGCAAGAAAATTCAACACATGAGAAATTTTTCAAGAAGTCAATAAGAGGAGGGAAGTTGTACTCACTCTTTAAAAAAAAAGGAAAAGAAAAAAAAGGACATGCCTAAAGCTCAGTATAAGGAATTATTAGACACATGCAAATTCAAATTCAACAAGGTTTCAGCTCACACCAGTCATTTCCATCAGCAAAATGTCTATAAACTATAAATGCTGAAGGGGTTTTAGAGAACTGTGTACCTTCTAGCTGCTGGTGGGATGTAAAGTGGTAACAGCACTAACGCAAACTGAATGGAGCTGCTTGAAAAGGTAAAAATTGAGCTACCATATGATGCGGCAGGGCACCTCTTGGGCTTATAACCTAAGACTACCAGAATCGGAAAGACACAGGCAGTCAAATGTGCACTGCAGCAATATTGAAATAGCAAAGACATGGAAGCAAAAAAAATGTCAATAAACAGATGAATGGACAGAGAAGAAGTGGTATATGGACAGAATGGAATAGTAGCCTCGTGGAAAAAATGAACAATGCCGTTTTCAGGACTACAGTAGAGCCTAGAAATAATCATATAAGGTTAAGTAAGTCAAAAGGGTATGACAATTATCCTATGATATCATTTATACATGTTATCCTAAGATTGCTACCAATGAACATATTTCCACAGAAAAAGACACTCACAGACTTATGAAATAAACTAATGGTTAGCCAAAATGAAAGGTGGGAGGACGGGTAAATTAGGACTATGGGGTTAACATACATATACTAATGTATGTTAAGTGTATAAAAACATATAACAGATAAACTGTATGAATTATATAATCACCAATACCTTTAAAATATACATTCTGTAATCACATACATGGTAACAGAATCCGAAGATGAACAGACATATGTAGGAATCATTGAGCAGTTTCTGTACAGCCAGACAATCAAAACACTCTAATCAAATTTACTCCGATAAGAAATAGAAATTAAATTTAAAAAACAAACCTAAGTAAGGAGACATAAACTTCTGGGGGCTTGTCCCAGCACATTCCACTCTAATTTACAACCTCGGAACACTACCTCCAGGAAGATTCTGTTGCCCTAGTAACAAGAGATGAGAACGTAATAATGCTGCCGCCTTGTGGCTCTTTCTCACAACAGCAGCTTTAAACCCAGTGCTAATGGTTGCTTAATAGTCACATGGACTGCAGGGCTCTAAATGACACCTGCCCTGAAAAATGCCCTGGGGTAAGGAATAGGCAAGAATATTCAACACATGAGAAATTTTTCAAGAAATCAATAAGAGGAGGGAAGTTGTACTCACTCTTTAAAAAAAAAGGAAAAGAAAAAAAGGACATGCCTAAAGCTCAGTAGAATGAATTATTAGACACATGCAAATTCAAATGGAAAAAGGTTTCAGCTCACACCAATCGTTTCCATCAGCAAAATGTCTACAAACTATAAATGCTGAAGGGGTTTTAGAGAACTGTGTACCTTCTAGCTGCTGGTGGGATGTAAAGTGGTAACAGCACTAACACAAACTGAATGGAGCTGCTTGAAAAGATAAAAATTGAGCTACCATATGATGCGGCAGGTCACCTTTTGGGCCTATAACCTAAGACCACCTGAATCGGAAAGACACAGGCAGGCAAATGAGCACTGCAGCAATATTGAAATAGCCAAGACATGGAAGCAGAAAAAAGGTTCATAAACAGATGAATGGACAAAGAAGAAGTGGTATACGTACCAAATAGAATAGTAGCCTCGGGAAAAAAATGAACAATGCCGTTTTCAGGACTACAGTTGAGCCGAGAAATAATCATATAAGCTTAAGTAACTCAAAAGGGTACGACAAATATCCTATGATAACATTTATACATGTTATCCTAAGATTGCTACCAATGAACATATTTCCACAGAAAAAGACACTCACAGACTTATGAAATAAACTAATGGTTAGCAAAATGAAAGGTGGGAGGATGGGTAAATTAGGACTATGGGGTTAACATACATATACTAATGTATGTTAAGTGTATAACAACATATAACAGATAAACTGTATGAATTATATAATCACCAATACCTTTAAAATATACATTTTGTAATCACATACATGGTAACAGGACCCGAAGTTGAACAGACATATGTATGAATCATTGAGCAGATCCTGTACAGCCAGGCAATCAAAACACTCTAATCAATTTTACGCTGATAAGAAATAGAAATGAAATTTAAAAAACAAACATAAGTAAGGAGACATAAACTTCTGGGGGCTTGTCCCAGCACATTCCACTCTAATTTACAACCTCAGAACACTACCTCCAGGAAGATTCTGTTGCCCTAGTAACAAGAGTTGAGAACGTAATAATGCTGCCGCCTTGTGGCTGTTTCCCACAACAGCAGCTTTAAACCCAGTGCTAATGGTTGCTTAATAGTCACAACGACTGCAGGGGTCTAAATGACACCTGCCCTCAAAAAGTGCCCTTGGGTAGGGAATAGGCAAGAAAATTCAACACATGAGAAATTTTTCAAAAAGTGTATATGAAGAGGGCAGTTGTACTCACACTTTAACAAAAAAAGGAAAAGAAGAAAAAGGATATGCCTAAAGATCAGTATAAGGAATTATTCGCCACATGCGTATCCAACCTCCATAAAGGTTTCAGCTCACAACAGTCAAATGGCCATCAGCAAAAAGTCTACAAACTATAAATGCTGAAGGTGTTTTAGAGAAATGTGTACCTTCTATCTGCTGCTGGGATGTAAAGTGGTAACAGCACTAACGCAAACTGAATGGAGCCGCTTGAAAAGGTAGAAATTGAGCTACCATATGATGCGGCAGGGCACCTCTCGGGCTTATAACCTAAGACCACCAGAATCGGAAAGACACAGGCAGTCAAATGTGCACTGCAGCAATACTGAAATAGCCAAGACATGGAAGCAAAAAAAGGTCCATAAACAGATGAATGGACAGAGAAGAAGTGGTATATGGACAGAATGGAATAGTAGCCTCGGGAAAAAAATGAACAATGCCGTTTTCAGGACTACAGTAGAGCCTAGAAATAATAATATAAGGTTAAGTAAGTCAAAAGGGTATGACAAATATCCTATGATATCATTTATACATGTTATCCTAAGATTGCTACCAATGAACATATTTCCAGAGAAAAAGACACTCACAGACTTATGAAATAAACTAATGGTTAGCCAAAATGAAAGGGGGGAGGATGGGTAAATTAGGACTATGGGATTAACATAAATATACTAATGTATGTTACATGCATATAAACATATAACAGATAAATTATATGAATTATATAATCACCAATACCTTTAAAATATACATTCTGTATTCACATACATGGTAACAGAATCCGAAGATGAACAGACATATGTAGGAATCATTGAGCAGATTCTGTACAGCCAGACAATCAAAAGACTCTAATCAAATTTACTCCAAAAAGAAATAGAATTAAATTTAAAAAACAAACATAAGTAAGGAGACATAAACTTCTGGGGGCTCGTCCCAGCACATTCCACTCTAATTTACAACCACGGAACACTACCTCCAGGAAGATTCTGTTGCCCTAGTAACAAGAGATGAGAACGTAATAATGCTGCTGCCTTGTGGCTGTTTCCCACAACAGCAGCATTAAACCCAGTGCTAATGGTTGCTTAATAGTCACAAGGACTGCAGGGCTCTAAATGACACCTGCCCTGAAAAATGCCCTGGGGTAGGGAATAGGTAAGAAAATTCAACACATGAGAAATTTTTCAAGAAGTCAATAAGAGGAGGGAAGTTGTACTCACTCTTTAAAAAAAAAGGAAAAGAAAAAAAAGGACATGCCTAAAGCTCAGTATAAGGAATTATTAGACACATGCAAATTCAAATTCAACAAGGTTTCAGCTCACACCAGTCATTTCCATCAGCAAAATGTCTATAAACTATAAATGCTGAAGGGGTTTTAGAGAACTGTGTACCTTCTAGCTGCTGGTGGGATGTAAAGTGGTAACAGCACTAACGCAAACTGAATGGAGCTGCTTGAAAAGGTAAAAATTGAGCTACCATATGATGCGGCAGGTCACCTTTTGGGCCTATAACCTAAGACCACCTGAATCGGAAAGACACAGGCAGGCAAATGAGCACTGCAGCAATATTGAAATAGCCAAGACATGGAAGCAGAAAAAAGGTTCATAAACAGATGAATGGACAAAGAAGAAGTGGTATACGTACCAAACAGAATAGTAGCCTCGGGAAAAAAATGAACAATGCCGTTTTCAGGACTACAGTTGAGCCTAGAAATAATCATATAAGGTTAAGTAACTCAAAAGGGTACGACAAATATCCTATGATAACATTTATACATGTTATCCTAAGATAGCTACCAATGAACATATTTCCACAGAAAAAGACACTCACAGACTTATGAAATAAACTAATGGTTAGCCAAAATGAAAGGTGGGAGGATGGGTTAACTAGGACTATGGGGTTAACATACATATACTAATGTATGTTAAGTGTATAAAAACATATAACAGATAAACTGTATGAATTATATAATCACCAATACCTTTAAAATATACATTTTGTAATCACATACATGGTAACAGGACCCGAGGATGAACAGACATATGTATGAATCATTGAGCAGATTCTGTACAGCCAGGCAATCAAAACACTAAAATCAAATTTACTCCGATAAGAAATAGAAATTAAATTTAAAAAACAAACATAAGTAAGGAGACATAAACTTCTGGAGGCTTGTCCCAGCACATTCCACTCTAATTTACAACCTCGGAACACTACCTCCAGGAAGACTCTGTTGCCATAGTAACAAGAGTTGAGAACGTAATAATGCTGCCGCCTTGTGGCTGTTTCCCACAACAGCAGCTTTAAACCCAGTGCTAATGGTTGCTTAATAGTCAAAACGACTGCAGGGGTCTAAATGACACCTGCCCTCAAAAAATGCCCTGGGGTAGGGAATACGCAAGAAAATTCAACACATGAGAAATTTTTCAAAAAGTGAATATGAAGAGGGAAGTTGTACTCACACTTTAACAAAAAAAGGAAAAGAAGAAAAAGGATATGCCTAAAGATCAGTATAAGGAATTATTCGCCACATGCGTATCCAACCTCCAAAAAGGTTTCAGCTCACACCAGTCAAATGGCCATCAGCAAAAAGTCTACAAACTATAAATGCTGAAGGGGTTTTAGAGAAATGTATACCTTCTATCTGCTGCTGGGATGTAAAGTGGTAACAGCACTAACGCAAACTGAATGGAGCTGCTTGAAAAGGTAAAAATTGAGCTACCATATGATGCGGCAGGGCACCTCTTTGGCTTATAACCTAAGACTACCAGAATCGGAAAGACACAGGCAGTCAAATGTGCACTGCAGCAATATGGAAATAGCAAAGACATGGAAGCAAAAAAAATGTCTATAAACAGATGAATGGACAGAGAAGAAGTGGTATATGGACAGAATGCAATAGTAGCCTCGGGGAAAAAATGAACAATGCCGTTTTAAGGACTAGAGTTGAGCCTAGAAATAATCATATAAGGTTAAGTAAGTCAAAAGGGTATGACAAATATCCTATGATATCATTTATACATGTTATCCTAAGATTGCTACCAATGAACATATTTCCACAGAAAAAGACACTCACAGACTTATAAAATAAACTAATGGTTAGCCAAAATGAAAGGTGGGAGGATGGGTAAATTAGGACTATGGGGTTAACATACATATACTAATGTATGTTAAGTGTATAAAAACATATAACAGATAAACTGTATGAATTATATAATCACCAATACCTTTAAAATATACATTCTGTAATAACATACATGGTAACAGAATCCGAAGATGAACAGACATATGTAGGAATCACTGAGCAGTTTCTGTACAGCCAGACAATCAAAACACTCTAATCAAATTTACTCCGATAAGAAATAGAAATTTAATTTAAAAAACAAACCTAAGTAAGGAGACATAAACTTCTGGGGGCTTGTCCCAGCACATTCCACTCTAATTTACAACCTCGGAACACTACCACCAGGAAGATTCTGTTGCCCTAGTAACAAGAGATGAGAACGTAATAATGCTGCCGCCTTGTGGCTCTTTCCCACAACAGCAGCTTTAAACCCAGTGCTAATGGTTGCTTAATAGTCACATGGACTGCAGGGCTCTAAATGACACCTGCCCTGAAAAATGCCCTGGGGTAGGGAATAGGCAAGAATATTCAACACATGAGAAATTTTTCAAGAAGTCAATAAGAGGAGGGAAGCTGTACTCACTCTTTAAAAAAAAAGGAAAAGAAAAAAAAGGACATGCCTAAAGCTCAGTAGAATGAATTATTAGACACATGCAAATTCAAATTCAAAAAGGTTTCAGCTCACACCAGTCGTTTCCATCAGCAAAATGTCTACAAACTATAAATGCTGAAGGGGTTTTAGAGAACTGTGTACCTTCTAGCTGCTGGTGGGATGTAAAGTGGTAACAGCACTAACGCAAACTGAATGGAGTTTCTTGAAAAGGTAAAAATTGAGCTACCATATGATGCGGCAGGTCACCTTTTGGGCCTATAACCTAAGACCACCTAAATCGGAAAGACACAGGCAGGCAAATGTGCACTGCAGCAATATTGAAATAGCCAAGACATGGAAGCAGAAAAAGGGTTCATAAACAGATGAATGGACAAAGAAGAAGTGGTATACGTACCAAAGAGCATAGTAGCCTCGGGAAAAAAATGAACAATGCCGTTTTCAGGACTACAGTTGAGCCTAGAAATAATCATATAAGGTTAAGTAACTCAAAAGGGTACGACAAATATCCTATGATAATATTTATACATGTTATCCTAAGATTGCTACCAATGAACATATTTCCACAGAAAAAGACACTCACAGACTTATGAAATAAACTAATGGTTAGCAAAATGAAAGGTGGGAGGATGGGTAAATTAGGACTATGGGGTTAACATACATATACTAATGTATGTTAAGTGTATAACAACATATAACAGATAAACTGTATGAATTATATAATCACCAATACCTTTAAAATATACATTTTGTAATCACATACATGGTAACAGGACCCGAAGTTGAACAGACATATGTATGAATCATTGAGCAGATCCTGTACAGCCAGGCAATCAAAACACTCTAATCAATTTTACGCTGATAAGAAATAGAAATGAAATTTAAAAAACAAACATAAGTAAGGAGACATAAACTTCTGGGGGCTTGTCCCAGCACATTCCACTCTAATTTACAACCTCAGAACACTACCTCCAGGAAGATTCTGTTGCCCTAGTAACAAGAGTTGAGAACGTAATAATGCTGCCGCCTTGTGGCTGTTTCCCACAACAGCAGCTTTAAACCCAGTGCTAATGGTTGCTTAATAGTCACAACGACTGCAGGGGTCTAAATGACACCTGCCCTCAAAAAGTGCCCTTGGGTAGGGAATAGGCAAGAAAATTCAACACATGAGAAATTTTTCAAAAAGTGTATATGAAGAGGGCAGTTGTACTCACACTTTAACAAAAAAAGGAAAAGAAGAAAAAGGATATGCCTAAAGATCAGTATAAGGAATTATTCGCCACATGCGTATCCAACCTCCATAAAGGTTTCAGCTCACAACAGTCAAATGGCCATCAGCAAAAAGTCTACAAACTATAAATGCTGAAGGTGTTTTAGAGAAATGTGTACCTTCTATCTGCTGCTGGGATGTAAAGTGGTAACAGCACTAACGCAAACTGAATGGAGCCGCTTGAAAAGGTAGAAATTGAGCTACCATATGATGCGGCAGGGCACCTCTCGGGCTTATAACCTAAGACCACCAGAATCGGAAAGACACAGGCAGTCAAATGTGCACTGCAGCAATACTGAAATAGCCAAGACATGGAAGCAAAAAAAGGTCCATAAACAGATGAATGGACAGAGAAGAAGTGGTATATGGACAGAATGGAATAGTAGCCTCGGGAAAAAAATGAACAATGCCGTTTTCAGGACTACAGTAGAGCCTAGAAATAATAATATAAGGTTAAGTAAGTCAAAAGGGTATGACAAATATCCTATGATATCATTTATACATGTTATCCTAAGATTGCTACCAATGAACATATTTCCAGAGAAAAAGACACTCACAGACTTATGAAATAAACTAATGGTTAGCCAAAATGAAAGGGGGGAGGATGGGTAAATTAGGACTATGGGATTAACATAAATATACTAATGTATGTTACATGCATATAAACATATAACAGATAAACTATATGAATTATATAATCACCAATACCTTTAAAATATACATTCTGTATTCACATACATGGTAACAGAATCCGAAGATGAACAGACATATGTAGGAATCATTGAGCAGATTCTGTACAGCCAGACAATCAAAAGACTCTAATCAAATTTACTCCAAAAAGAAATAGAATTAAATTTAAAAAACAAACATAAGTAAGGAGACATAAACTTCTGGGGGCTCGTCCCAGCACATTCCACTCTAATTTACAACCACGGAACACTACCTCCAGGAAGATTCTGTTGCCCTAGTAACAAGAGATGAGAACGTAATAATGCTGCCGCCTTGTGGCTGTTTCCCACAACAGCAGCATTAAACCCAGTGCTAATGGTTGCTTAATAGTCACAAGGACTGCAGGGCTCTAAATGACACCTGCCCTGAAAAATGCCCTGGGGTAGGGAATAGGTAAGAAAATTCAACACATGAGAAATTTTTCAAGAAGTCAATAAGAGGAGGGAAGTTGTACTCACTCTTTAAAAAAAAAGGAAAAGAAAAAAAAGGACATGCCTAAAGCTCAGTATAAGGAATTATTAGACACATGCAAATTCAAATTCAACAAGGTTTCAGCTCACACCAGTCATTTGCATCAGCAAAATGTCTATAAACTATAAATGCTGAAGGGGTTTTAGAGAACTGTGTACCTTCTAGCTGCTGGTGGGATGTAAAGTGGTAACAGCACTAACGCAAACTGAATGGAGCTGCTTGAAAAGGTAAAAATTGAGCTACCATATGATGCGGCAGGTCACCTTTTGGGCCTATAACCTAAGACCACCTGAATCGGAAAGACACAGGCAGGCAAATGAGCACTGCAGCAATATTGAAATAGCCAAGACATGGAAGCAGAAAAAAGGTTCATAAACAGATGAATGGACAAAGAAGAAGTGGTATACGTACCAAATAGAATAGTAGCCTCGGGAAAAAAATGAACAATGCCGTTTTCAGGACTACAGTTGAGCCTAGAAATAATCATATAAGGTTAAGTAACTCAAAAGGGTACGACAAATATCCTATGATAACATTTATACATGTTATCCTAAGATAGCTACCAATGAACATATTTCCACAGAAAAAGACACTCACAGACTTATGAAATAAACTAATGGTTAGCAAAATGAAAGGTGGGAGGATGGGTAAATTAGGACTATGGGGTTAACATACATATACTAATGTATGTTAAGTGTATAACAACATATAACAGATAAACTGTATGAATTATATAATCACCAATACCTTTAAAATATACATTTTGTAATCACATACATGGTAACAGGACCCGAAGATGAACAGACATATGTATGAATCATTGAGCAGATCCTGTACAGCCAGGCAATCAAAACACTCTAATCAAATTTACGCTGATAAGAAATAGAAATGAAATTTAAAAAACAAACATAAGTAAGGAGACATAAACTTCTGGGGGCTTGTCCCAGCACATTCCACTCTAATTTACAACCTCAGAACACTACCTCCAGGAAGATTCTGTTGCCCTAGTAACAAGAGTTGAGAACGTAATAATGCTGCCGCCTTGTGGCTGTTTCCCACAACAGCAGCTTTAAACCCAGTGCTAATGGTTGCTTAATAGTCACAACGACTGCAGGGGTCTAAATGACACCTGCCCTCAAAAAGTGCCCTTGGGTAGGGAATAGGCAAGAAAATTCAACACATGAGAAATTTTTCAAAAAGTGAATATGAAGAGGGAAGTTGTACTCACACTTTAACAAAAAAAGGAAAAGAAGAAAAAGGATATGCCTAAAGATCAGTATAAGGAATTATTCGCCACATGCGTATCCAACCTCCATAAAGGTTTCAGCTCACAACAGACAAATGGCCATCAGCAAAAGTCTACAAACTATAAATGCTGAAGGTGTTTTAGAGAAATGTGTACCTTCTATCTGCCGCTGGGATGTAAAGTGGTAACAGCACTAACGCAAACTGAATGGAGCCGCTTGAAAAGGTAGAAATTGAGCTACCATATGATGCGGCAGGGCACCTCTCGGGCTTATAACCTAAGACCACCAGAATCGGAAAGACACAGGCAGTCAAATGTGCACTGCAGCAATACTGAAATAGCCAAGACATGGAAGCAAAAAAAGGTCCATAAACAGATGAATGGACAGAGAAGAAGTGGTATATGGACAGAATGGAATAGTAGCCTCGGGAAAAAAATGAACAATGCCGTTTTCAGGACTACAGTTGAGCCTAGAAATAATCATATAACGTTAAGTAACTCAAAAGGGTACGACAAATATCCTATGAAAACATTTATACATGTTATCCTAAGATTGCTACCAATGAACATATTTCCACAGAAAAAGACACTCACAGACTTATGAAATAAACTAATGCTTAGCCAAAATGAAAGGGGGGAGGATGGGTAAATTAGGACTATGGGATTAACATAAATATACTAATGTATGTTACATGCATATAAACATATAACAGATAAACTATATGAATTATATAATCACCAATACCTTTAAAATATACATTCTGTATTCACATACATGGTAACAGAATCCGAAGATGAACAGACATATGTAGGAATCATTGAGCAGATTCTGTACAGCCAGACAATCAAAAAACTCTAATCAAATTTACTCCAAAAAGAAATAGAATTAAATTTAAAAAACAAACATAAGTAAGGAGACATAAACTTCTGGGGGCTCGTCCCAGCACATTCCACTCTAATTTACAACCACGGAACACTACCTCCAGGAAGATTCTGTTGCCCTAGTAACAAGAGATGAGAACGTAATAATGCTGCCGCCTTGTGGCTGTTTCCCACAACAGCAGCATTAAACCCAGTGCTAATGGTTGCTTAATAGTCACAAGGACTGCAGGGCTCTAAATGACACCTGCCCTGAAAAATGCCCTGGGGTAGGGAATAGGCAAGAAAATTCAACACATGAGAAATTTTTCAAGAAGTCAATAAGAGGAGGGAAGTTGTACTCACTCTTTAAAAAAAAAGGAAAAGAAAAAAAAGGACATGCCTAAAGCTCAGTATAAGGAATTATTAGACACATGCAAATTCAAATTCAACAAGGTTTCAGCTCACACCAGTCATTTCCATCAGCAAAATGTCTATAAACTATAAATGCTGAAGGGGTTTTAGAGAACTGTGTACCTTCTAGCTGCTGGTGGGATGTAAAGTGGGAACAGCACTAACGCAAACTGAATGGAGCTGCTTGAAAAGATAAAAATTGAGCTACCATATGATGCGGCAGGTCACCTTTTGGGCCTATAACCTAAGACCACCTGAATCGGAAAGACACAGGCAGGCAAATGAGCACTGCAGCAATATTGAAATAGCCAAGACATGGAAGCAGAAAAAAGGTTCATAAACAGATGAATGGACAAAGAAGAAGTAGTATACGTACCAAATAGAATAGTAGCCTCGGGAAAAAAATGAACAATGCCGTTTTCAGGACTACAGTTGAGCCTAGAAATAATCATATAAGCTTAAGTAACTCAAAAGGGTACGACAAATATCCTATGATAACATTTATACATGTTATCCTAAGATTGCTACCAATGAACATATTTCCACAGAAAAAGACACTCACAGACTTATGAAATAAACTAATGGTTAGCCAAAATGAAAGGTGGGAGGATGGGTTAACTAGGACTATGGGGTTAACATACATATACTAATGTATGTTAAGTGTATAAAAACATATAACAGATAAACTGTATGAATTATATAATCACCAATACCTTTAAAATATACATTTTGTAATCACATACATGGTAACAGGACCCGAGGATGAACAGACATATGTATGAATCATTGAGCAGATTCTGTACAGCCAGGCAATCAAAACACTAAAATCAAATTTACTCCGATAAGAAATAGAAATTAAATTTAAAAAACAAACATAAGTAAGGAGACATAAACTTCTGGAGGCTTGTCCCAGCACATTCCACTCTAATTTACAACCTCGGAACACTACCTCCAGGAAGACTCTGTTGCCATAGTAACAAGAGTTGAGAACGTAATAATGCTGCCGCCTTGTGGCTGTTTCCCACAACAGCAGCTTTAAACCCAGTGCTAATGGTTGCTTAATAGTCAAAACGACTGCAGGGGTCTAAATGACACCTGCCCTCAAAAAATGCCCTGGGGTAGGGAATACGCAAGAAAATTCAACACATGAGAAATTTTTCAAAAAGTGAATATGAAGAGGGAAGTTGTACTCACACTTTAACAAAAAAAGGAAAAGAAGAAAAAGGATATGCCTAAAGATCAGTATAAGGAATTATTCGCCACATGCGTATCCAACCTCCAAAAAGGTTTCAGCTCACACCAGTCAAATGGCCATCAGCAAAAAGTCTACAAACTATAAATGCTGAAGGGGTTTTAGAGAAATGTATACCTTCTATCTGCTGCTGGGATGTAAAGTGGTAACAGCACTAACGCAAACTGAATGGAGCTGCTTGAAAAGGTAAAAATTGAGCTACCATATGATGCGGCAGGTCACCTTTTGGGCCTATAACCTAAGACCACCTGAATCGGAAAGACACAGGCAGGCAAATGTGCACTGCAGCAATATTGAAATAGCCAAGACATGGAAGCAGAAAAAAGGTTCATAAACAGATGAATGGACAAAGAAGAAGTGGTATACGTACCAAATAGAATAGTAGCCTTGGGAAAAAAATGAACAATGCCGTTTTCAGGACTACAGTTGAGCCTAGAAATAATCATATAAGGTTAAGTAACTCAAAAGGGTACGACAAATATCCTATGATAACATTTATACATGTTATCCTAAGATAGCTACCAATGAACATATTTCCACAGAAAAAGACACTCACAGACTTATGAAATAAACTAATGGTTAGACAAAATGAAAGGTGGGAGGACGGGTAAATTAGGACTATGGGGTTAACATACATATACTAATGTATGTTAAGTGTATAAAAACATATAACAGATAAACTGTATGAATTATATAATCACCAATACCTTTAAAATATACATTCTGTAATAACATACATGGTAACAGAATCCGAAGATGAACAGACATATGTAGGAATCATTGAGCAGTTTCTGTACAGCCAGACAATCAAAACACTCTAATCAAATTTACTCCGATAAGAAATAGAAATTAAATTTAAAAAACAAACCTAAGTAAGGAGACATAAACTTCTGGGGGCTTGTCCCAGCACATTCCACTCTAACTTACAACCTCGGAACACTACCTCCAGGAAGATTCTGTTGCCCTAGTAACAAGAGATGAGAACGTAATAATGCTGCCGCCTTGTGGCTCTTTCCCACAACAGCAGCTTTAAACCCAGTGCTAATGGTTGCTTAATAGTCACCTGGACTGCAGGTTTCTAAATGACACCTGCCCTGAAAAATGCCCTGGGGTAAGGAATAGGCAAGAATATTCAACACATGAGAAATTTTTCAAGAAATCAATAAGAGGAGGGAAGTTGTACTCACTCTTTAAAAAAAAAGGAAAAGAAAAAAAAGGACATGCCTAAAGCTCAGTAGAATGAATTATTAGACACATGCAAATTCAAATGGAAAAAGGTTTCAGCTCACACCAATCGTTTCCATCAGCAAAATGTCTACAAACTATAAATGCTGAAGGGGTTTTAGAGAACTGTGTACCTTCTAGCTGCTGGTGGGATGTAAAGTGGTAACAGCACTAACGCAAACTGAATGGAGCTTCTTGAAAAGGTAAAAATTGAGCTACCATATGATGCAGCAGGTCACCCTTTGGGCCTATAACCTAAGACCACCTGAATTGGAAAGACACAGGCAGGCAAATGAGCACTGCAGCAATATTGAAATAGCCAAGACATGGAAGCAGAAAAAAGGTTCATAAACAGATGAATGGACAAAGAAGAAGTAGTATACGTACCAAATAGAATAGTAGCCTGGGGAAAAAAATGAACAACGCCGTTTTCAGGACTACAGTTGAGCCTAGAAATAATCATATAAGGTTAAGTAACTCAAAAGGGTACGACAAATATCCTATGATAATATTTATACATGTTATCCTAAGATTGCTACCAATGAACATATTTCCACAGAAAAAGACACTCACAGACTTATGAAATAAACTAATGGTTAGCAAAATGAAAGGTGGGAGGATGGGTAAATTAGGACTATGGGGTTAACATACATATACTAATGTATGTTAAGTGTATAACAACATATAACAGATAAACTGTATGAATTATATAATCACCAATACCTTTAAAATATACATTTTGTAATCACATACATGGTAACAGGACCCGAAGTTGAACAGACATATGTATGAATCATTGAGCAGATCCTGTACAGCCAGGCAATCAAAACACTCTAATCAATTTTACGCTGATAAGAAATAGAAATGAAATTTAAAAAACAAACATAAGTAAGGAGACATAAACTTCTGGGGGCTTGTCCCAGCACATTCCACTCTAATTTACAACCTCAGAACACTACCTCCAGGAAGATTCTGTTGCCCTAGTAACAAGAGTTGAGAACGTAATAATGCTGCCGCCTTGTGGCTGTTTCCCACAACAGCAGCTTTAAACCCAGTGCTAATGGTTGCTTAATAGTCACAACGACTGCAGGGGTCTAAATGACACCTGCCCTCAAAAAGTGCCCTTGGGTAGGGAATAGGCAAGAAAATTCAACACATGAGAAATTTTTCAAAAAGTGTATATGAAGAGGGCAGTTGTACTCACACTTTAACAAAAAAAGGAAAAGAAGAAAAAGGATATGCCTAAAGATCAGTATAAGGAATTATTCGCCACATGCGTATCCAACCTCCATAAAGGTTTCAGCTCACAACAGTCAAATGGCCATCAGCAAAAAGTCTACAAACTATAAATGCTGAAGGTGTTTTAGAGAAATGTGTACCTTCTATCTGCTGCTGGGATGTAAAGTGGTAACAGCACTAACGCAAACTGAATGGAGCCGCTTGAAAAGGTAGAAATTGAGCTACCATATGATGCGGCAGGGCACCTCTCGGGCTTATAACCTAAGACCATCAGAATCGGAAAGACACAGGCAGTCAAATGTGCACTGCAGCAATACTGAAATAGCCAAGACATGGAAGCAAAAAAAGGTCCATAAACAGATGAATGGACAGAGAAGAAGTGGTATATGGACAGAATGGAATAGTAGCCTCGGGAAAAAAATGAACAATGCCGTTTTCAGGACTACAGTAGAGCCTAGAAATAATAATATAAGGTTAAGTAAGTCAAAAGGGTATGACAAATATCCTATGATATCATTTATACATGTTATCCTAAGATTGCTACCAATGAACATATTTCCAGAGAAAAAGACACTCACAGACTTATGAAATAAACTAATGGTTAGCCAAAATGAAAGGGGGGAGGATGGGTAAATTAGGACTATGGGATTAACATAAATATACTAATGTATGTTACATGCATATAAACATATAACAGATAAATTATATGAATTATATAATCACCAATACCTTTAAAATATACATTCTGTAATAACATACATGGTAACAGAATCCGAAGATGAACAGACATATGTAGGAATCATTGAGCAGTTTCTGTACAGCCAGACAATCAAAACACTCTAATCAAATTTACTCCGATAAGAAATAGAAATTTAATTTAAAAAACAAACCTAAGTAAGGAGACATAAACTTCTGGGGGCTTGTCCCAGCACATTCCACTCTAATTTACAACCTCGGAACACTACCACCAGGAAGATTCTGTTGCCCTAGTAACAAGAGATGAGAACGTAATAATGCTGCCGCCTTGTGGCTCTTTCCCACAACAGCAGCTTTAAACCCAGTGCTAATGGTTGCTTAATAGTCACATGGACTGCAGGGCTCTAAATGACACCTGCCCTGAAAAATGCCCTGGGGTAGGGAATAGGCAAGAATATTCAACACATGAGAAATTTTTCAAGAAGTCAATAAGAGGAGGGAAGCTGTACTCACTCTTTAAAAAAAAGGAAAAGAAAAAAAAGGACATGCCTAAAGCTCAGTAGAATGAATTATTAGACACATGCAAATTCAAATTCAAAAAGGTTTCAGCTCACACCAGTCGTTTCCATCAGCAAAATGTCTACAAACTATAAATGCTGAAGGGGTTTTAGAGAACTGTGTACCTTCTAGCTGCTGGTGGGATGTAAAGTGGTAACAGCACTAACGCAAACTGAATGGAGTTTCTTGAAAAGGTAAAAATTGAGCTACCATATGATGCGGCAGGTCACCTTTTGGGCCTATAACCTAAGACCACCTAAATCGGAAAGACACAGGCAGGCAAATGTGCACTGCAGCAATATTGAAATAGCCAAGACATGGAAGCAGAAAAAGGGTTCATAAACAGATGAATGGACAAAGAAGAAGTGGTATACGTACCAAAGAGCATAGTAGCCTCGGGAAAAAAATGAACAATGCCGTTTTCAGGACTACAGTTGAGCCTAGAAATAATCATATAAGGTTAAGTAACTCAAAAGGGTACGACAAATATCCTATGATAATATTTATACATGTTATCCTAAGATTGCTACCAATGAACATATTTCCACAGAAAAAGACACTCACAGACTTATGAAATAAACTAATGGTTAGCAAAATGAAAGGTGGGAGGATGGGTAAATTAGGACTATGGGGTTAACATACATATACTAATGTATGTTAAGTGTATAACAACATATAACAGATAAACTGTATGAATTATATAATCACCAATACCTTTAAAATATACATTTTGTAATCACATACATGGTAACAGGACCCGAAGTTGAACAGACATATGTATGAATCATTGAGCAGATCCTGTACAGCCAGGCAATCAAAACACTCTAATCAATTTTACGCTGATAAGAAATAGAAATGAAATTTAAAAAACAAACATAAGTAAGGAGACATAAACTTCTGGGGGCTTGTCCCAGCACATTCCACTCTAATTTACAACCTCAGAACACTACCTCCAGGAAGATTCTGTTGCCCTAGTAACAAGAGTTGAGAACGTAATAATGCTGCCGCCTTGTGGCTGTTTCCCACAACAGCAGCTTTAAACCCAGTGCTAATGGTTGCTTAATAGTCACAACGACTGCAGGGGTCTAAATGACACCTGCCCTCAAAAAGTGCCCTTGGGTAGGGAATAGGCAAGAAAATTCAACACATGAGAAATTTTTCAAAAAGTGTATATGAAGAGGGCAGTTGTACTCACACTTTAACAAAAAAAGGAAAAGAAGAAAAAGGATATGCCTAAAGATCAGTATAAGGAATTATTCGCCACATGCGTATCCAACCTCCATAAAGGTTTCAGCTCACAACAGTCAAATGGCCATCAGCAAAAAGTCTACAAACTATAAATGCTGAAGGTGTTTTAGAGAAATGTGTACCTTCTATCTGCTGCTGGGATGTAAAGTGGTAACAGCACTAACGCAAACTGAATGGAGCCGCTTGAAAAGGTAGAAATTGAGCTACCATATGATGCGGCAGGGCACCTCTCGGGCTTATAACCTAAGACCACCAGAATCGGAAAGACACAGGCAGTCAAATGTGCACTGCAGCAATACTGAAATAGCCAAGACATGGAAGCAAAAAAAGGTCCATAAACAGATGAATGGACAGAGAAGAAGTGGTATATGGACAGAATGGAATAGTAGCCTCGGGAAAAAAATGAACAAGGCCGTTTTCAGGACTACAGTAGAGCCTAGAAATAATAATATAAGGTTAAGTAAGTCAAAAGGGTATGACAAATATCCTATGATATCATTTATACATGTTATCCTAAGATTGCTACCAATGAACATATTTCCAGAGAAAAAGACACTCACAGACTTATGAAATAAACTAATGGTTAGCCAAAATGAAAGGGGGGAGGATGGGTAAATTAGGACTATGGGATTAACATAAATATACTAATGTATGTTACATGCATATAAACATATAACAGATAAATTATATGAATTATATAATCACCAATACCTTTAAAATATACATTCTGTATTCACATACATGGTAACAGAATCCGAAGATGAACAGACATATGTAGGAATCATTGAGCAGATTCTGTACAGCCAGACAATCAAAAGACTCTAATCAAATTTACTCCAAAAAGAAATAGAATTAAATTTAAAAAACAAACATAAGTAAGGAGACATAAACTTCTGGGGGCTCGTCCCAGCACATTCCACTCTAATTTACAACCACGGAACACTACCTCCAGGAAGATTCTGTTGCCCTAGTAACAAGAGATGAGAACGTAATAATGCTGCTGCCTTGTGGCTGTTTCCCACAACAGCAGCATTAAACCCAGTGCTAATGGTTGCTTAATAGTCACAAGGACTGCAGGGCTCTAAATGACACCTGCCCTGAAAAATGCCCTGGGGTAGGGAATAGGTAAGAAAATTCAACACATGACAAATTTTTCAAGAAGTCAATAAGAGGAGGGAAGTTGTACTCACTCTTTAAAAAAAAAGGAAAAGAAAAAAAAGGACATGCCTAAAGCTCAGTATAAGGAATTATTAGACACATGCAAATTCAAATTCAACAAGGTTTCAGCTCACACCAGTCATTTCCATCAGCAAAATGTCTATAAACTATAAATGCTGAAGGGGTTTTAGAGAACTGTGTACCTTCTAGCTGCTGGTGGGATGTAAAGTGGGAACAGCACTAACGCAAACTGAATGGAGCTGCTTGAAAAGATAAAAATTGAGCTACCATATGATGCGGCAGGTCACCTTTTGGGCCTATAACCTAAGACCACCTGAATCGGAAAGACACAGGCAGGCAAATGAGCACTGCAGCAATATTGAAATAGCCAAGACATGGAAGCAGAAAAAAGGTTCATAAACAGATGAATGGACAAAGAAGAAGTAGTATACGTACCAAATAGAATAGTAGCCTCGGGAAAAAAATGAACAATGCCGTTTTCAGGACTACAGTTGAGCCTAGAAATAATCATATAAGCTTAAGTAACTCAAAAGGGTACGACAAATATCCTATGATAACATTTATACATGTTATCCTAAGATTGCTACCAATGAACATATTTCCACAGAAAAAGACACTCACAGACTTATGAAATAAACTAATGGTTAGCCAAAATGAAAGGTGGGAGGATGGGTTAACTAGGACTATGGGGTTAACATACATATACTAATGTATGTTAAGTGTATAAAAACATATAACAGATAAACTGTATGAATTATATAATCACCAATACCTTTAAAATATACATTTTGTAATCACATACATGGTAACAGGACCCGAGGATGAACAGACATATGTATGAATCATTGAGCAGATTCTGTACAGCCAGGCAATCAAAACACTAAAATCAAATTTACTCCGATAAGAAATAGAAATTAAATTTAAAAAACAAACATAAGTAAGGAGACATAAACTTCTGGAGGCTTGTCCCAGCACATTCCACTCTAATTTACAACCTCGGAACACTACCTCCAGGAAGACTCTGTTGCCATAGTAACAAGAGTTGAGAACGTAATAATGCTGCCGCCTTGTGGCTGTTTCCCACAACAGCAGCTTTAAACCCAGTGCTAATGGTTGCTTAATAGTCAAAACGACTGCAGGGGTCTAAATGACACCTGCCCTCAAAAAATGCCCTGGGGTAGGGAATACGCAAGAAAATTCAACACATGAGAAATTTTTCAAAAAGTGAATATGAAGAGGGAAGTTGTACTCACACTTTAACAAAAAAAGGAAAAGAAGAAAAAGGATATGCCTAAAGATCAGTATAAGGAATTATTCGCCACATGCGTATCCAACCTCCAAAAAGGTTTCAGCTCACACCAGTCAAATGGCCATCAGCAAAAAGTCTACAAACTATAAATGCTGAAGGGGTTTTAGAGAAATGTATACCTTCTATCTGCTGCTGGGATGTAAAGTGGTAACAGCACTAACGCAAACTGAATGGAGCTGCTTGAAAAGGTAAAAATTGAGCTACCATATGATGCGGCAGGTCACCTTTTGGGCCTATAACCTAAGACCACCTGAATCGGAAAGACACAGGCAGGCAAATGTGCACTGCAGCAATATTGAAATAGCCAAGACATGGAAGCAGAAAAAAGGTTCATAAACAGATGAATGGACAAAGAAGAAGTGGTATACGTACCAAATAGAATAGTAGCCTTGGGAAAAAAATGAACAATGCCGTTTTCAGGACTACAGTTGAGCCTAGAAATAATCATATAAGGTTAAGTAACTCAAAAGGGTACGACAAATATCCTATGATAACATTTATACATGTTATCCTAAGATAGCTACCAATGAACATATTTCCACAGAAAAAGACACTCACAGACTTATGAAATAAACTAATGGTTAGACAAAATGAAAGGTGGGAGGACGGGTAAATTAGGACTATGGGGTTAACATACATATACTAATGTATGTTAAGTGTATAAAAACATATAACAGATAAACTGTATGAATTATATAATCACCAATACCTTTAAAATATACATTCTGTAATAACATACATGGTAACAGAATCCGAAGATGAACAGACATATGTAGGAATCATTGAGCAGTTTCTGTACAGCCAGACAATCAAAACACTCTAATCAAATTTACTCCGATAAGAAATAGAAATTAAATTTAAAAAACAAACCTAAGTAAGGAGACATAAACTTCTGGGGGCTTGTCCCAGCACATTCCACTCTAACTTACAACCTCGGAACACTACCTCCAGGAAGATTCTGTTGCCCTAGTAACAAGAGATGAGAACGTAATAATGCTGCCGCCTTGTGGCTCTTTCCCACAACAGCAGCTTTAAACCCAGTGCTAATGGTTGCTTAATAGTCACCTGGACTGCAGGTTTCTAAATGACACCTGCCCTGAAAAATGCCCTGGGGTAAGGAATAGGCAAGAATATTCAACACATGAGAAATTTTTCAAGAAATCAATAAGAGGAGGGAAGTTGTACTCACTCTTTAAAAAAAAAGGAAAAGAAAAAAAAGGACATGCCTAAAGCTCAGTAGAATGAATTATTAGACACATGCAAATTCAAATGGAAAAAGGTTTCAGCTCACACCAATCGTTTCCATCAGCAAAATGTCTACAAACTATAAATGCTGAAGGGGTTTTAGAGAACTGTGTACCTTCTAGCTGCTGGTGGGATGTAAAGTGGTAACAGCACTAACGCAAACTGAATGGAGCTTCTTGAAAAGGTAAAAATTGAGCTACCATATGATGCAGCAGGTCACCCTTTGGGCCTATAACCTAAGACCACCTGAATTGGAAAGACACAGGCAGGCAAATGAGCACTGCAGCAATATTGAAATAGCCAAGACATGGAAGCAGAAAAAAGGTTCATAAACAGATGAATGGACAAAGAAGAAGTAGTATACGTACCAAATAGAATAGTAGCCTGGGGAAAAAAATGAACAACGCCGTTTTCAGGACTACAGTTGAGCCTAGAAATAATCATATAAGGTTAAGTAACTCAAAAGGGTACGACAAATATCCTATGATAATATTTATACATGTTATCCTAAGATTGCTACCAATGAACATATTTCCACAGAAAAAGACACTCACAGACTTATGAAATAAACTAATGGTTAGCAAAATGAAAGGTGGGAGGATGGGTAAATTAGGACTATGGGGTTAACATACATATACTAATGTATGTTAAGTGTATAACAACATATAACAGATAAACTGTATGAATTATATAATCACCAATACCTTTAAAATATACATTTTGTAATCACATACATGGTAACAGGACCCGAAGTTGAACAGACATATGTATGAATCATTGAGCAGATCCTGTACAGCCAGGCAATCAAAACACTCTAATCAATTTTACGCTGATAAGAAATAGAAATGAAATTTAAAAAACAAACATAAGTAAGGAGACATAAACTTCTGGGGGCTTGTCCCAGCACATTCCACTCTAATTTACAACCTCAGAACACTACCTCCAGGAAGATTCTGTTGCCCTAGTAACAAGAGTTGAGAACGTAATAATGCTGCCGCCTTGTGGCTGTTTCCCACAACAGCAGCTTTAAACCCAGTGCTAATGGTTGCTTAATAGTCACAACGACTGCAGGGGTCTAAATGACACCAGCCCTCAAAAAGTGCCCTTGGGTAGGGAATAGGCAAGAAAATTCAACACATGAGAAATTTTTCAAAAAGTGTATATGAAGAGGGCAGTTGTACTCACACTTTAACAAAAAAAGGAAAAGAAGAAAAAGGATATGCCTAAAGATCAGTATAAGGAATTATTCGCCACATGCGTATCCAACCTCCATAAAGGTTTCAGCTCACAACAGTCAAATGGCCATCAGCAAAAAGTCTACAAACTATAAATGCTGAAGGTGTTTTAGAGAAATGTGTACCTTCTATCTGCTGCTGGGATGTAAAGTGGTAACAGCACTAACGCAAACTGAATGGAGCCGCTTGAAAAGGTAGAAATTGAGCTACCATATGATGCGGCAGGGCACCTCTCGGGCTTATAACCTAAGACCATCAGAATCGGAAAGACACAGGCAGTCAAATGTGCACTGCAGCAATACTGAAATAGCCAAGACATGGAAGCAAAAAAAGGTCCATAAACAGATGAATGGACAGAGAAGAAGTGGTATATGGACAGAATGGAATAGTAGCCTCGGGAAAAAAATGAACAATGCCGTTTTCAGGACTACAGTAGAGCCTAGAAATAATAATATAAGGTTAAGTAAGTCAAAAGGGTATGACAAATATCCTATGATATCATTTATACATGTTATCCTAAGATTGCTACCAATGAACATATTTCCAGAGAAAAAGACACTCACAGACTTATGAAATAAACTAATGGTTAGCCAAAATGAAAGGGGGGAGGATGGGTAAATTAGGACTATGGGATTAACATAAATATACTAATGTATGTTACATGCATATAAACATATAACAGATAAATTATATGAATTATATAATCACCAATACCTTTAAAATATACATTCTGTATTCACATACATGGTAACAGAATCCGAAGATGAACAGACATATGTAGGAATCATTGAGCAGATTCTGTACAGCCAGACAATCAAAAGACTCTAATCAAATTTACTCCAAAAAGAAATAGAATTAAATTTAAAAAACAAACATAAGTAAGGAGACATAAACTTCTGGGGGCTCGTCCCAGCACATTCCACTCTAATTTACAACCACGGAACACTACCTCCAGGAAGATTCTGTTGCCCTAGTAACAAGAGATGAGAACGTAATAATGCTGCTGCCTTGTGGCTGTTTCCCACAACAGCAGCATTAAACCCAGTGCTAATGGTTGCTTAATAGTCACAAGGACTGCAGGGCTCTAAATGACACCTGCCCTGAAAAATGCCCTGGGGTAGGGAATAGGTAAGAAAATTCAACACATGAGAAATTTTTCAAGAAGTCAATAAGAGGAGGGAAGTTGTACTCACTCTTTAAAAAAAAAGGAAAAGAAAAAAAAGGACATGCCTAAAGCTCAGTATAAGGAATTATTAGACACATGCAAATTCAAATTCAACAAGGTTTCAGCTCACACCACTCATTTCCATCAGCAAAATGTCTATAAACTATAAATGCTGAAGGGGTTTTAGAGAACTGTGTACCTTCTAGCTGCTGGTGGGATGTAAAGTGGTAACAGCACTAACGCAAACTGAATGGAGCTGCTTGAAAAGGTAAAAATTGAGCTACCATATGATGCGGCAGGTCACCTTTTGGGCCTATAACCTAAGACCACCTGAATCGGAAAGACACAGGCAGGCAAATGAGCACTGCAGCAATATTGAAATAGCCAAGACATGGAAGCAGAAAAAAGGTTCATAAACAGATGAATGGACAAAGAAGAAGTGGTATACGTACCAAATAGAATAGTAGCCTCGGGAAAAAAATGAACAATGCCGTTTTCAGGACTACAGTTGAGCCTAGAAATAATCATATAAGGTTAAGTAACTCAAAAGGGTACGACAAATATCCTATGATAACATTTATACATGTTATCCTAAGATAGCTACCAATGAACATATTTCCACAGAAAAAGACACTCACAGACTTATGAAATAAACTAATGGTTAGCCAAAATGAAAGGTGGGAGGATGGGTTAACTAGGACTATGGGGTTAACATACATATACTAATGTATGTTAAGTGTATAAAAACATATAACAGATAAACTGTATGAATTATATAATCACCAATACCTTTAAAATATACATTTTGTAATCACATACATGGTAACAGGACCCGAGGATGAACAGACATATGTATGAATCATTGAGCAGATTCTGTACAGCCAGGCAATCAAAACACTAAAATCAAATTTACTCCGATAAGAAATAGAAATTAAATTTAAAAAACAAACATAAGTAAGGAGACATAAACTTCTGGAGGCTTGTCCCAGCACATTCCACTCTAATTTACAACCTCGGAACACTACCTCCAGGAAGACTCTGTTGCCATAGTAACAAGAGTTGAGAACGTAATAATGCTGCCGCCTTGTGGCTGTTTCCCACAACAGCAGCTTTAAACCCAGTGCTAATGGTTGCTTAATAGTCAAAACGACTGCAGGGGTCTAAATGACACCTGCCCTCAAAAAATGCCCTGGGGTAGGGAATACGCAAGAAAATTCAACACATGAGAAATTTTTCAAAAAGTGAATATGAAGAGGGAAGTTGTACTCACACTTTAACAAAAAAAGGAAAAGAAGAAAAAGGATATGCCTAAAGATCAGTATAAGGAATTATTCGCCACATGCGTATCCAACCTCCAAAAAGGTTTCAGCTCACACCAGTCAAATGGCCATCAGCAAAAAGTCTACAAACTATAAATGCTGAAGGGGTTTTAGAGAAATGTATACCTTCTATCTGCTGCTGGGATGTAAAGTGGTAACAGCACTAACGCAAACTGAATGGAGCTGCTTGAAAAGGTAAAAATTGAGCTACCATATGATGCGGCAGGGCACCTCTTTGGCTTATAACCTAAGACTACCAGAATCGGAAAGACACAGGCAGTCAAATGTGCACTGCAGCAATATGGAAATAGCAAAGACATGGAAGCAAAAAAAATGTCTATAAACAGATGAATGGACAGAGAAGAAGTGGTATATGGACAGAATGCAATAGTAGCCTCGGGGAAAAAATGAACAATGCCGTTTTAAGGACTAGAGTTGAGCCTAGAAATAATCATATAAGGTTAAGTAAGTCAAAAGGGTATGACAAATATCCTATGATATCATTTATACATGTTATCCTAAGATTGCTACCAATGAACATATTTCCACAGAAAAAGACACTCACAGACTTATAAAATAAACTAATGGTTAGCCAAAATGAAAGGTGGGAGGATGGGTAAATTAGGACTATGGGGTTAACATACATATACTAATGTATGTTAAGTGTATAAAAACATATAACAGATAAACTGTATGAATTATATAATCACCAATACCTTTAAAATATACATTCTGTAATAACATACATGGTAACAGAATCCGAAGATGAACAGACATATGTAGGAATCATTGAGCAGTTTCTGTACAGCCAGACAATCAAAACACTCTAATCAAATTTACTCCGATAAGAAATAGAAATTTAATTTAAAAAACAAACCTAAGTAAGGAGACATAAACTTCTGGGGGCTTGTCCCAGCACATTCCACTCTAATTTACAACCTCGGAACACTACCACCAGGAAGATTCTGTTGCCCTAGTAACAAGAGATGAGAACGTAATAATGCTGCCGCCTTGTGGCTCTTTCCCACAACAGCAGCTTTAAACCCAGTGCTAATGGTTGCTTAATAGTCACATGGACTGCAGGGCTCTAAATGACACCTGCCCTGAAAAATGCCCTGGGGTAGGGAATAGGCAAGAATATTCAACACATGAGAAATTTTTCAAGAAGTCAATAAGAGGAGGGAAGCTGTACTCACTCTTTAAAAAAAAGGAAAAGAAAAAAAAGGACATGCCTAAAGCTCAGTAGAATGAATTATTAGACACATGCAAATTCAAATTCAAAAAGGTTTCAGCTCACACCAGTCGTTTCCATCAGCAAAATGTCTACAAACTATAAATGCTGAAGGGGTTTTAGAGAACTGTGTACCTTCTAGCTGCTGGTGGGATGTAAAGTGGTAACAGCACTAACGCAAACTGAATGGAGTTTCTTGAAAAGGTAAAAATTGAGCTACCATATGATGCGGCAGGTCACCTTTTGGGCCTATAACCTAAGACCACCTAAATCGGAAAGACACAGGCAGGCAAATGTGCACTGCAGCAATATTGAAATAGCCAAGACATGGAAGCAGAAAAAGGGTTCATAAACAGATGAATGGACAAAGAAGAAGTGGTATACGTACCAAAGAGCATAGTAGCCTCGGGAAAAAAATGAACAATGCCGTTTTCAGGACTACAGTTGAGCCTAGAAATAATCATATAAGGTTAAGTAACTCAAAAGGGTACGACAAATATCCTATGATAATATTTATACATGTTATCCTAAGATTGCTACCAATGAACATATTTCCACAGAAAAAGACACTCACAGACTTATGAAATAAACTAATGGTTAGCAAAATGAAAGGTGGGAGGATGGGTAAATTAGGACTATGGGGTTAACATACATATACTAATGTATGTTAAGTGTATAACAACATATAACAGATAAACTGTATGAATTATATAATCACCAATACCTTTAAAATATACATTTTGTAATCACATACATGGTAACAGGACCCGAAGTTGAACAGACATATGTATGAATCATTGAGCAGATCCTGTACAGCCAGGCAATCAAAACACTCTAATCAATTTTACGCTGATAAGAAATAGAAATGAAATTTAAAAAACAAACATAAGTAAGGAGACATAAACTTCTGGGGGCTTGTCCCAGCACATTCCACTCTAATTTACAACCTCAGAACACTACCTCCAGGAAGATTCTGTTGCCCTAGTAACAAGAGTTGAGAACGTAATAATGCTGCCGCCTTGTGGCTGTTTCCCACAACAGCAGCTTTAAACCCAGTGCTAATGGTTGCTTAATAGTCACAACGACTGCAGGGGTCTAAATGACACCTGCCCTCAAAAAGTGCCCTTGGGTAGGGAATAGGCAAGAAAATTCAACACATGAGAAATTTTTCAAAAAGTGTATATGAAGAGGGCAGTTGTACTCACACTTTAACAAAAAAAGGAAAAGAAGAAAAAGGATATGCCTAAAGATCAGTATAAGGAATTATTCGCCACATGCGTATCCAACCTCCATAAAGGTTTCAGCTCACAACAGTCAAATGGCCATCAGCAAAAAGTCTACAAACTATAAATGCTGAAGGTGTTTTAGAGAAATGTGTACCTTCTATCTGCTGCTGGGATGTAAAGTGGTAACAGCACTAACGCAAACTGAATGGAGCCGCTTGAAAAGGTAGAAATTGAGCTACCATATGATGCGGCAGGGCACCTCTCGGGCTTATAACCTAAGACCACCAGAATCGGAAAGACACAGGCAGTCAAATGTGCACTGCAGCAATACTGAAATAGCCAAGACATGGAAGCAAAAAAAGGTCCATAAACAGATGAATGGACAGAGAAGAAGTGGTATATGGACAGAATGGAATAGTAGCCTCGGGAAAAAAATGAACAAGGCCGTTTTCAGGACTACAGTAGAGCCTAGAAATAATAATATAAGGTTAAGTAAGTCAAAAGGGTATGACAAATATCCTATGATATCATTTATACATGTTATCCTAAGATTGCTACCAATGAACATATTTCCAGAGAAAAAGACACTCACAGACTTATGAAATAAACTAATGGTTAGCCAAAATGAAAGGGGGGAGGATGGGTAAATTAGGACTATGGGATTAACATAAATATACTAATGTATGTTACATGCATATAAACATATAACAGATAAATTATATGAATTATATAATCACCAATACCTTTAAAATATACATTCTGTATTCACATACATGGTAACAGAATCCGAAGATGAACAGACATATGTAGGAATCATTGAGCAGATTCTGTACAGCCAGACAATCAAAAGACTCTAATCAAATTTACTCCAAAAAGAAATAGAATTAAATTTAAAAAACAAACATAAGTAAGGAGACATAAACTTCTGGGGGCTCGTCCCAGCACATTCCACTCTAATTTACAACCACGGAACACTACCTCCAGGAAGATTCTGTTGCCCTAGTAACAAGAGATGAGAACGTAATAATGCTGCTGCCTTGTGGCTGTTTCCCACAACAGCAGCATTAAACCCAGTGCTAATGGTTGCTTAATAGTCACAAGGACTGCAGGGCTCTAAATGACACCTGCCCTGAAAAATGCCCTGGGGTAGGGAATAGGTAAGAAAATTCAACACATGACAAATTTTTCAAGAAGTCAATAAGAGGAGGGAAGTTGTACTCACTCTTTAAAAAAAAAGGAAAAGAAAAAAAAGGACATGCCTAAAGCTCAGTATAAGGAATTATTAGACACATGCAAATTCAAATTCAACAAGGTTTCAGCTCACACCAGTCATTTCCATCAGCAAAATGTCTATAAACTATAAATGCTGAAGGGGTTTTAGAGAACTGTGTACCTTCTAGCTGCTGGTGGGATGTAAAGTGGGAACAGCACTAACGCAAACTGAATGGAGCTGCTTGAAAAGATAAAAATTGAGCTACCATATGATGCGGCAGGTCACCTTTTGGGCCTATAACCTAAGACCACCTGAATCGGAAAGACACAGGCAGGCAAATGAGCACTGCAGCAATATTGAAATAGCCAAGACATGGAAGCAGAAAAAAGGTTCATAAACAGATGAATGGACAAAGAAGAAGTAGTATACGTACCAAATAGAATAGTAGCCTCGGGAAAAAAATGAACAATGCCGTTTTCAGGACTACAGTTGAGCCTAGAAATAATCATATAAGCTTAAGTAACTCAAAAGGGTACGACAAATATCCTATGATAACATTTATACATGTTATCCTAAGATTGCTACCAATGAACATATTTCCACAGAAAAAGACACTCACAGACTTATGAAATAAACTAATGGTTAGCCAAAATGAAAGGTGGGAGGATGGGTTAACTAGGACTATGGGGTTAACATACATATACTAATGTATGTTAAGTGTATAAAAACATATAACAGATAAACTGTATGAATTATATAATCACCAATACCTTTAAAATATACATTTTGTAATCACATACATGGTAACAGGACCCGAGGATGAACAGACATATGTATGAATCATTGAGCAGATTCTGTACAGCCAGGCAATCAAAACACTAAAATCAAATTTACTCCGATAAGAAATAGAAATTAAATTTAAAAAACAAACATAAGTAAGGAGACATAAACTTCTGGAGGCTTGTCCCAGCACATTCCACTCTAATTTACAACCTCGGAACACTACCTCCAGGAAGACTCTGTTGCCATAGTAACAAGAGTTGAGAACGTAATAATGCTGCCGCCTTGTGGCTGTTTCCCACAACAGCAGCTTTAAACCCAGTGCTAATGGTTGCTTAATAGTCAAAACGACTGCAGGGGTCTAAATGACACCTGCCCTCAAAAAATGCCCTGGGGTAGGGAATACGCAAGAAAATTCAACACATGAGAAATTTTTCAAAAAGTGAATATGAAGAGGGAAGTTGTACTCACACTTTAACAAAAAAAGGAAAAGAAGAAAAAGGATATGCCTAAAGATCAGTATAAGGAATTATTCGCCACATGCGTATCCAACCTCCAAAAAGGTTTCAGCTCACACCAGTCAAATGGCCATCAGCAAAAAGTCTACAAACTATAAATGCTGAAGGGGTTTTAGAGAAATGTATACCTTCTATCTGCTGCTGGGATGTAAAGTGGTAACAGCACTAACGCAAACTGAATGGAGCTGCTTGAAAAGGTAAAAATTGAGCTACCATATGATGCGGCAGGTCACCTTTTGGGCCTATAACCTAAGACCACCTGAATCGGAAAGACACAGGCAGGCAAATGTGCACTGCAGCAATATTGAAATAGCCAAGACATGGAAGCAGAAAAAAGGTTCATAAACAGATGAATGGACAAAGAAGAAGTGGTATACGTACCAAATAGAATAGTAGCCTTGGGAAAAAAATGAACAATGCCGTTTTCAGGACTACAGTTGAGCCTAGAAATAATCATATAAGGTTAAGTAACTCAAAAGGGTACGACAAATATCCTATGATAACATTTATACATGTTATCCTAAGATAGCTACCAATGAACATATTTCCACAGAAAAAGACACTCACAGACTTATGAAATAAACTAATGGTTAGACAAAATGAAAGGTGGGAGGACGGGTAAATTAGGACTATGGGGTTAACATACATATACTAATGTATGTTAAGTGTATAAAAACATATAACAGATAAACTGTATGAATTATATAATCACCAATACCTTTAAAATATACATTCTGTAATAACATACATGGTAACAGAATCCGAAGATGAACAGACATATGTAGGAATCATTGAGCAGTTTCTGTACAGCCAGACAATCAAAACACTCTAATCAAATTTACTCCGATAAGAAATAGAAATTAAATTTAAAAAACAAACCTAAGTAAGGAGACATAAACTTCTGGGGGCTTGTCCCAGCACATTCCACTCTAACTTACAACCTCGGAACACTACCTCCAGGAAGATTCTGTTGCCCTAGTAACAAGAGATGAGAACGTAATAATGCTGCCGCCTTGTGGCTCTTTCCCACAACAGCAGCTTTAAACCCAGTGCTAATGGTTGCTTAATAGTCACCTGGACTGCAGGTTTCTAAATGACACCTGCCCTGAAAAATGCCCTGGGGTAAGGAATAGGCAAGAATATTCAACACATGAGAAATTTTTCAAGAAATCAATAAGAGGAGGGAAGTTGTACTCACTCTTTAAAAAAAAAGGAAAAGAAAAAAAAGGACATGCCTAAAGCTCAGTAGAATGAATTATTAGACACATGCAAATTCAAATGGAAAAAGGTTTCAGCTCACACCAATCGTTTCCATCAGCAAAATGTCTACAAACTATAAATGCTGAAGGGGTTTTAGAGAACTGTGTACCTTCTAGCTGCTGGTGGGATGTAAAGTGGTAACAGCACTAACGCAAACTGAATGGAGCTTCTTGAAAAGGTAAAAATTGAGCTACCATATGATGCAGCAGGTCACCCTTTGGGCCTATAACCTAAGACCACCTGAATTGGAAAGACACAGGCAGGCAAATGAGCACTGCAGCAATATTGAAATAGCCAAGACATGGAAGCAGAAAAAAGGTTCATAAACAGATGAATGGACAAAGAAGAAGTAGTATACGTACCAAATAGAATAGTAGCCTGGGGAAAAAAATGAACAACGCCGTTTTCAGGACTACAGTTGAGCCTAGAAATAATCATATAAGGTTAAGTAACTCAAAAGGGTACGACAAATATCCTATGATAATATTTATACATGTTATCCTAAGATTGCTACCAATGAACATATTTCCACAGAAAAAGACACTCACAGACTTATGAAATAAACTAATGGTTAGCAAAATGAAAGGTGGGAGGATGGGTAAATTAGGACTATGGGGTTAACATACATATACTAATGTATGTTAAGTGTATAACAACATATAACAGATAAACTGTATGAATTATATAATCACCAATACCTTTAAAATATACATTTTGTAATCACATACATGGTAACAGGACCCGAAGTTGAACAGACATATGTATGAATCATTGAGCAGATCCTGTACAGCCAGGCAATCAAAACACTCTAATCAATTTTACGCTGATAAGAAATAGAAATGAAATTTAAAAAACAAACATAAGTAAGGAGACATAAACTTCTGGGGGCTTGTCCCAGCACATTCCACTCTAATTTACAACCTCAGAACACTACCTCCAGGAAGATTCTGTTGCCCTAGTAACAAGAGTTGAGAACGTAATAATGCTGCCGCCTTGTGGCTGTTTCCCACAACAGCAGCTTTAAACCCAGTGCTAATGGTTGCTTAATAGTCACAACGACTGCAGGGGTCTAAATGACACCTGCCCTCAAAAAGTGCCCTTGGGTAGGGAATAGGCAAGAAAATTCAACACATGAGAAATTTTTCAAAAAGTGTATATGAAGAGGGCAGTTGTACTCACACTTTAACAAAAAAAGGAAAAGAAGAAAAAGGATATGCCTAAAGATCAGTATAAGGAATTATTCGCCACATGCGTATCCAACCTCCATAAAGGTTTCAGCTCACAACAGTCAAATGGCCATCAGCAAAAAGTCTACAAACTATAAATGCTGAAGGTGTTTTAGAGAAATGTGTACCTTCTATCTGCTGCTGGGATGTAAAGTGGTAACAGCACTAACGCAAACTGAATGGAGCCGCTTGAAAAGGTAGAAATTGAGCTACCATATGATGCGGCAGGGCACCTCTCGGGCTTATAACCTAAGACCATCAGAATCGGAAAGACACAGGCAGTCAAATGTGCACTGCAGCAATACTGAAATAGCCAAGACATGGAAGCAAAAAAAGGTCCATAAACAGATGAATGGACAGAGAAGAAGTGGTATATGGACAGAATGGAATAGTAGCCTCGGGAAAAAAATGAACAATGCCGTTTTCAGGACTACAGTAGAGCCTAGAAATAATAATATAAGGTTAAGTAAGTCAAAAGGGTATGACAAATATCCTATGATATCATTTATACATGTTATCCTAAGATTGCTACCAATGAACATATTTCCAGAGAAAAAGACACTCACAGACTTATGAAATAAACTAATGGTTAGCCAAAATGAAAGGGGGGAGGATGGGTAAATTAGGACTATGGGATTAACATAAATATACTAATGTATGTTACATGCATATAAACATATAACAGATAAATTATATGAATTATATAATCACCAATACCTTTAAAATATACATTCTGTATTCACATACATGGTAACAGAATCCGAAGATGAACAGACATATGTAGGAATCATTGAGCAGATTCTGTACAGCCAGACAATCAAAAGACTCTAATCAAATTTACTCCAAAAAGAAATAGAATTAAATTTAAAAAACAAACATAAGTAAGGAGACATAAACTTCTGGGGGCTCGTCCCAGCACATTCCACTCTAATTTACAACCACGGAACACTACCTCCAGGAAGATTCTGTTGCCCTAGTAACAAGAGATGAGAACGTAATAATGCTGCTGCCTTGTGGCTGTTTCCCACAACAGCAGCATTAAACCCAGTGCTAATGGTTGCTTAATAGTCACAAGGACTGCAGGGCTCTAAATGACACCTGCCCTGAAAAATGCCCTGGGGTAGGGAATAGGTAAGAAAATTCAACACATGAGAAATTTTTCAAGAAGTCAATAAGAGGAGGGAAGTTGTACTCACTCTTTAAAAAAAAAGGAAAAGAAAAAAAAGGACATGCCTAAAGCTCAGTATAAGGAATTATTAGACACATGCAAATTCAAATTCAACAAGGTTTCAGCTCACACCACTCATTTCCATCAGCAAAATGTCTATAAACTATAAATGCTGAAGGGGTTTTAGAGAACTGTGTACCTTCTAGCTGCTGGTGGGATGTAAAGTGGTAACAGCACTAACGCAAACTGAATGGAGCTGCTTGAAAAGGTAAAAATTGAGCTACCATATGATGCGGCAGGTCACCTTTTGGGCCTATAACCTAAGACCACCTGAATCGGAAAGACACAGGCAGGCAAATGAGCACTGCAGCAATATTGAAATAGCCAAGACATGGAAGCAGAAAAAAGGTTCATAAACAGATGAATGGACAAAGAAGAAGTGGTATACGTACCAAATAGAATAGTAGCCTCGGGAAAAAAATGAACAATGCCGTTTTCAGGACTACAGTTGAGCCTAGAAATAATCATATAAGGTTAAGTAACTCAAAAGGGTACGACAAATATCCTATGATAACATTTATACATGTTATCCTAAGATAGCTACCAATGAACATATTTCCACAGAAAAAGACACTCACAGACTTATGAAATAAACTAATGGTTAGCCAAAATGAAAGGTGGGAGGATGGGTTAACTAGGACTATGGGGTTAACATACATATACTAATGTATGTTAAGTGTATAAAAACATATAACAGATAAACTGTATGAATTATATAATCACCAATACCTTTAAAATATACATTTTGTAATCACATACATGGTAACAGGACCCGAGGATGAACAGACATATGTATGAATCATTGAGCAGATTCTGTACAGCCAGGCAATCAAAACACTAAAATCAAATTTACTCCGATAAGAAATAGAAATTAAATTTAAAAAACAAACATAAGTAAGGAGACATAAACTTCTGGAGGCTTGTCCCAGCACATTCCACTCTAATTTACAACCTCGGAACACTACCTCCAGGAAGACTCTGTTGCCATAGTAACAAGAGTTGAGAACGTAATAATGCTGCCGCCTTGTGGCTGTTTCCCACAACAGCAGCTTTAAACCCAGTGCTAATGGTTGCTTAATAGTCAAAACGACTGCAGGGGTCTAAATGACACCTGCCCTCAAAAAATGCCCTGGGGTAGGGAATACGCAAGAAAATTCAACACATGAGAAATTTTTCAAAAAGTGAATATGAAGAGGGAAGTTGTACTCACACTTTAACAAAAAAAGGAAAAGAAGAAAAAGGATATGCCTAAAGATCAGTATAAGGAATTATTCGCCACATGCGTATCCAACCTCCAAAAAGGTTTCAGCTCACACCAGTCAAATGGCCATCAGCAAAAAGTCTACAAACTATAAATGCTGAAGGGGTTTTAGAGAAATGTATACCTTCTATCTGCTGCTGGGATGTAAAGTGGTAACAGCACTAACGCAAACTGAATGGAGCTGCTTGAAAAGGTAAAAATTGAGCTACCATATGATGCGGCAGGGCACCTCTTTGGCTTATAACCTAAGACTACCAGAATCGGAAAGACACAGGCAGTCAAATGTGCACTGCAGCAATATGGAAATAGCAAAGACATGGAAGCAAAAAAAATGTCTATAAACAGATGAATGGACAGAGAAGAAGTGGTATATGGACAGAATGCAATAGTAGCCTCGGGGAAAAAATGAACAATGCCGTTTTAAGGACTAGAGTTGAGCCTAGAAATAATCATATAAGGTTAAGTAAGTCAAAAGGGTATGACAAATATCCTATGATATCATTTATACATGTTATCCTAAGATTGCTACCAATGAACATATTTCCACAGAAAAAGACACTCACAGACTTATAAAATAAACTAATGGTTAGCCAAAATGAAAGGTGGGAGGATGGGTAAATTAGGACTATGGGGTTAACATACATATACTAATGTATGTTAAGTGTATAAAAACATATAACAGATAAACTGTATGAATTATATAATCACCAATACCTTTAAAATATACATTCTGTAATAACATACATGGTAACAGAATCCGAAGATGAACAGACATATGTAGGAATCATTGAGCAGTTTCTGTACAGCCAGACAATCAAAACACTCTAATCAAATTTACTCCGATAAGAAATAGAAATTTAATTTAAAAAACAAACCTAAGTAAGGAGACATAAACTTCTGGGGGCTTGTCCCAGCACATTCCACTCTAATTTACAACCTCGGAACACTACCACCAGGAAGATTCTGTTGCCCTAGTAACAAGAGATGAGAACGTAATAATGCTGCCGCCTTGTGGCTCTTTCCCACAACAGCAGCTTTAAACCCAGTGCTAATGGTTGCTTAATAGTCACATGGACTGCAGGGCTCTAAATGACACCTGCCCTGAAAAATGCCCTGGGGTAGGGAATAGGCAAGAATATTCAACACATGAGAAATTTTTCAAGAAGTCAATAAGAGGAGGGAAGCTGTACTCACTCTTTAAAAAAAAGGAAAAGAAAAAAAAGGACATGCCTAAAGCTCAGTAGAATGAATTATTAGACACATGCAAATTCAAATTCAAAAAGGTTTCAGCTCACACCAGTCGTTTCCATCAGCAAAATGTCTACAAACTATAAATGCTGAAGGGGTTTTAGAGAACTGTGTACCTTCTAGCTGCTGGTGGGATGTAAAGTGGTAACAGCACTAACGCAAACTGAATGGAGTTTCTTGAAAAGGTAAAAATTGAGCTACCATATGATGCGGCAGGTCACCTTTTGGGCCTATAACCTAAGACCACCTAAATCGGAAAGACACAGGCAGGCAAATGTGCACTGCAGCAATATTGAAATAGCCAAGACATGGAAGCAGAAAAAGGGTTCATAAACAGATGAATGGACAAAGAAGAAGTGGTATACGTACCAAAGAGCATAGTAGCCTCGGGAAAAAAATGAACAATGCCGTTTTCAGGACTACAGTTGAGCCTAGAAATAATCATATAAGGTTAAGTAACTCAAAAGGGTACGACAAATATCCTATGATAATATTTATACATGTTATCCTAAGATTGCTACCAATGAACATATTTCCACAGAAAAAGACACTCACAGACTTATGAAATAAACTAATGGTTAGCAAAATGAAAGGTGGGAGGATGGGTAAATTAGGACTATGGGGTTAACATACATATACTAATGTATGTTAAGTGTATAACAACATATAACAGATAAACTGTATGAATTATATAATCACCAATACCTTTAAAATATACATTTTGTAATCACATACATGGTAACAGGACCCGAAGTTGAACAGACATATGTATGAATCATTGAGCAGATCCTGTACAGCCAGGCAATCAAAACACTCTAATCAATTTTACGCTGATAAGAAATAGAAATGAAATTTAAAAAACAAACATAAGTAAGGAGACATAAACTTCTGGGGGCTTGTCCCAGCACATTCCACTCTAATTTACAACCTCAGAACACTACCTCCAGGAAGATTCTGTTGCCCTAGTAACAAGAGTTGAGAACGTAATAATGCTGCCGCCTTGTGGCTGTTTCCCACAACAGCAGCTTTAAACCCAGTGCTAATGGTTGCTTAATAGTCACAACGACTGCAGGGGTCTAAATGACACCTGCCCTCAAAAAGTGCCCTTGGGTAGGGAATAGGCAAGAAAATTCAACACATGAGAAATTTTTCAAAAAGTGTATATGAAGAGGGCAGTTGTACTCACACTTTAACAAAAAAAGGAAAAGAAGAAAAAGGATATGCCTAAAGATCAGTATAAGGAATTATTCGCCACATGCGTATCCAACCTCCATAAAGGTTTCAGCTCACAACAGTCAAATGGCCATCAGCAAAAAGTCTACAAACTATAAATGCTGAAGGTGTTTTAGAGAAATGTGTACCTTCTATCTGCTGCTGGGATGTAAAGTGGTAACAGCACTAACGCAAACTGAATGGAGCCGCTTGAAAAGGTAGAAATTGAGCTACCATATGATGCGGCAGGGCACCTCTCGGGCTTATAACCTAAGACCACCAGAATCGGAAAGACACAGGCAGTCAAATGTGCACTGCAGCAATACTGAAATAGCCAAGACATGGAAGCAAAAAAAGGTCCATAAACAGATGAATGGACAGAGAAGAAGTGGTATATGGACAGAATGGAATAGTAGCCTCGGGAAAAAAATGAACAAGGCCGTTTTCAGGACTACAGTAGAGCCTAGAAATAATAATATAAGGTTAAGTAAGTCAAAAGGGTATGACAAATATCCTATGATATCATTTATACATGTTATCCTAAGATTGCTACCAATGAACATATTTCCAGAGAAAAAGACACTCACAGACTTATGAAATAAACTAATGGTTAGCCAAAATGAAAGGGGGGAGGATGGGTAAATTAGGACTATGGGATTAACATAAATATACTAATGTATGTTACATGCATATAAACATATAACAGATAAATTATATGAATTATATAATCACCAATACCTTTAAAATATACATTCTGTATTCACATACATGGTAACAGAATCCGAAGATGAACAGACATATGTAGGAATCATTGAGCAGATTCTGTACAGCCAGACAATCAAAAGACTCTAATCAAATTTACTCCAAAAAGAAATAGAATTAAATTTAAAAAACAAACATAAGTAAGGAGACATAAACTTCTGGGGGCTCGTCCCAGCACATTCCACTCTAATTTACAACCACGGAACACTACCTCCAGGAAGATTCTGTTGCCCTAGTAACAAGAGATGAGAACGTAATAATGCTGCTGCCTTGTGGCTGTTTCCCACAACAGCAGCATTAAACCCAGTGCTAATGGTTGCTTAATAGTCACAAGGACTGCAGGGCTCTAAATGACACCTGCCCTGAAAAATGCCCTGGGGTAGGGAATAGGTAAGAAAATTCAACACATGAGAAATTTTTCAAGAAGTCAATAAGAGGAGGGAAGTTGTACTCACTCTTTAAAAAAAAAGGAAAAGAAAAAAAAGGACATGCCTAAAGCTCAGTATAAGGAATTATTAGACACATGCAAATTCAAATTCAACAAGGTTTCAGCTCACACCAGTCATTTGCATCAGCAAAATGTCTATAAACTATAAATGCTGAAGGGGTTTTAGAGAACTGTGTACCTTCTAGCTGCTGGTGGGATGTAAAGTGGTAACAGCACTAACGCAAACTGAATGGAGCTGCTTGAAAAGGTAAAAATTGAGCTACCATATGATGCGGCAGGTCACCTTTTGGGCCTATAACCTAAGACCACCTGAATCGGAAAGACACAGGCAGGCAAATGAGCACTGCAGCAATATTGAAATAGCCAAGACATGGAAGCAGAAAAAAGGTTCATAAACAGATGAATGGACAAAGAAGAAGTGGTATACGTACCAAATAGAATAGTAGCCTCGGGAAAAAAATGAACAATGCCGTTTTCAGGACTACAGTTGAGCCTAGAAATAATCATATAAGGTTAAGTAACTCAAAAGGGTACGACAAATATCCTATGATAACATTTATACATGTTATCCTAAGATAGCTACCAATGAACATATTTCCACAGAAAAAGACACTCACAGACTTATGAAATAAACTAATGGTTAGCCAAAATGAAAGGTGGGAGGATGGGTTAACTAGGACTATGGGGTTAACATACATATACTAATGTATGTTAAGTGTATAAAAACATATAACAGATAAACTGTATGAATTATATAATCACCAATACCTTTAAAATATACATTTTGTAATCACATACATGGTAACAGGACCCGAGGATGAACAGACATATGTATGAATCATTGAGCAGATTCTGTACAGCCAGGCAATCAAAACACTAAAATCAAATTTACTCCGATAAGAAATAGAAATTAAATTTAAAAAACAAACATAAGTAAGGAGACATAAACTTCTGGAGGCTTGTCCCAGCACATTCCACTCTAATTTACAACCTCGGAACACTACCTCCAGGAAGACTCTGTTGCCATAGTAACAAGAGTTGAGAACGTAATAATGCTGCCGCCTTGTGGCTGTTTCCCACAACAGCAGCTTTAAACCCAGTGCTAAGGGTTGCTTAATAGTCAAAACGACTGCAGGGGTCTAAATGACACCTGCCCTCAAAAAATGCCCTGGGGTAGGGAATACGCAAGAAAATTCAACACATGAGAAATTTTTCAAAAAGTGAATATGAAGAGGGAAGTTGTACTCACACTTTAACAAAAAAAGGAAAAGAAGAAAAAGGATATGCCTAAAGATCAGTATAAGGAATTATTCGCCACATGCGTATCCAACCTCCAAAAAGGTTTCAGCTCACACCAGTCAAATGGCCATCAGCAAAAAGTCTACAAACTATAAATGCTGAAGGGGTTTTAGAGAAATGTATACCTTCTATCTGCTGCTGGGATGTAAAGTGGTAACAGCACTAACGCAAACTGAATGGAGCTGCTTGAAAAGGTAAAAATTGAGCTACCATATGATGCGGCAGGGCACCTCTTTGGCTTATAACCTAAGACTACCAGAATCGGAAAGACACAGGCAGTCAAATGTGCACTGCAGCAATATGGAAATAGCAAAGACATGGAAGCAAAAAAAATGTCTATAAACAGATGAATGGACAGAGAAGAAGTGGTATATGGACAGAATGCAATAGTAGCCTCGGGGAAAAAATGAACAATGCCGTTTTAAGGACTAGAGTTGAGCCTAGAAATAATCATATAAGGTTAAGTAAGTCAAAAGGGTATGACAAATATCCTATGATATCATTTATACATGTTATCCTAAGATTGCTACCAATGAACATATTTCCACAGAAAAAGACACTCACAGACTTATAAAATAAACTAATGGTTAGCCAAAATGAAAGGTGGGAGGATGGGTAAATTAGGACTATGGGGTTAACATACATATACTAATGTATGTTAAGTGTATAAAAACATATAACAGATAAACTGTATGAATTATATAATCACCAATACCTTTAAAATATACATTCTGTAATAACATACATGGTAACAGAATCCGAAGATGAACAGACATATGTAGGAATCATTGAGCAGTTTCTGTACAGCCAGACAATCAAAACACTCTAATCAAATTTACTCCGATAAGAAATAGAAATTTAATTTAAAAAACAAACCTAAGTAAGGAGACATAAACTTCTGGGGGCTTGTCCCAGCACATTCCACTCTAATTTACAACCTCGGAACACTACCACCAGGAAGATTCTGTTGCCCTAGTAACAAGAGATGAGAACGTAATAATGCTGCCGCCTTGTGGCTCTTTCCCACAACAGCAGCTTTAAACCCAGTGCTAATGGTTGCTTAATAGTCACATGGACTGCAGGGCTCTAAATGACACCTGCCCTGAAAAATGCCCTGGGGTAGGGAATAGGCAAGAATATTCAACACATGAGAAATTTTTCAAGAAGTCAATAAGAGGAGGGAAGCTGTACTCACTCTTTAAAAAAAAAGGAAAAGAAAAAAAAGGACATGCCTAAAGCTCAGTAGAATGAATTATTAGACACATGCAAATTCAAATTCAAAAAGGTTTCAGCTCACACCAGTCGTTTCCATCAGCAAAATGTCTACAAACTATAAATGCTGAAGGGGTTTTAGAGAACTGTGTACCTTCTAGCTGCTGGTGGGATGTAAAGTGGTAACAGCACTAACGCAAACTGAATGGAGTTTCTTGAAAAGGTAAAAATTGAGCTACCATATGATGCGGCAGGTCACCTTTTGGGCCTATAACCTAAGACCACCTAAATCGGAAAGACACAGGCAGGCAAATGTGCACTGCAGCAATATTGAAATAGCCAAGACATGGAAGCAGAAAAAGGGTTCATAAACAGATGAATGGACAAAGAAGAAGTGGTATACGTACCAAAGAGCATAGTAGCCTCGGGAAAAAAATGAACAATGCCGTTTTCAGGACTACAGTTGAGCCTAGAAATAATCATATAAGGTTAAGTAACTCAAAAGGGTACGACAAATATCCTATGATAACATTTATACATGTTATCCTACGATTGCTACCAATGAACATATTTCCACAGAAAAAGCCACTCACAGACTTATGAAATAAACTAATGGTTAGCCAAAATGAAAGGTGGGAGGATGGGTAAATTAGGACTATGGGGTTAACATACATATACTAATGTATGTTAAGTGTATAAAAACATGTAACAGATAAACTGTATGAATTATATAATCACCAATACCTTTAAAATATACATTTTGTAATCACATACATGGTAAGAGGACCCGAAGATGAACAGACATATGTATGAATCACTGAGCAGATCCTGTACAGCCAGGCAATCAAAACACTCTAATCAAATTTACTCCGATAAGAAATAGAAATTAAATTTAAAAAAACAAACATAAGTAAGGAGACATAAACTTCTGGGGGCTTGTCCCAGCACATTCCACTCTAATTTACAACCTCGGAACACTACCTCCAGGAAGAGTCTGTTGCCCTAGTAACAAGAGATGAGAACGTAATGATGCTGCCGCCTTGTGGCTCTTTCCCACAACAGCAGCTTTAAACCCAGTGCTAATGTTTGCTTAATAGTCACAAGGACTGCAGGGCTCTAAATGACACCTGCCCTGAAAAATGCCCTGGGGTAGGGAATAGGCAAGAAAATTCAACACATTAGAAATTTTTCAAGAAGTCAATAAGAGGAGGGAAGTTGTACTCACTCTTTAATAAAAAAGGAAAAGAAAAAAAAAGTACATGCCTAAACCTCAGTATAAGGAATTATTAGACACATGCAAATTCAAATTCAAAAAGGTTTCAGCTCACACCAGTCATTTCCATCAGCAAAATGTCTACAAACTATAAATGCTGAAGGAGTTTTAGAGAACTGTGTACCTTCTAGATCCTAGTTGGATGTAAAGTGGTAACAGCACTAACGCAAACTGAATTGAGCTGTTGAAAAGGTAAAAATTGAGCTACCATATGATGCGGCAGGTCACCTTTTGGGCCTATAACCTAAGACCACCTGAATCGGAAAGACACAGGCAGGCAAATGAGCACTGAAGCAATATTGAAATAGCCAAGACATGGAAGCAGAAAAAAGGTTCATAAACAGATGAATGGACAGAGAAGCAGTGGTATATGGACAGAATGCAATAGTAGCCTCGGGGAAAAAATGAACAATGCCGTTTTAAGGACTAGAGTTGAGCCTAGAAATAATCATATAAGGTTCAGTAAGTCAAAAGGGTATGACAAATATCCTATGATATCATTTATACATGTTATCCTAAGATTGCTACCAATGAACATATTTCCACAGAAAAAGACACTCACAGACTTATGAAATAAACTAATGGTTAGACAAAATGAAAGGTGGGAGGATGGGTAAACTAGGACTATGGGGTTAACATACATATACTAATGTATGTTAAGTGTATAAAAACATATAACAGATAAACTGTATGAATTATATAATCACCAATACCTTTAAAATATACATTCTGTAATCACATACATGGTAACAGAATCCGAAGATGAACAGACATATGTAGGAATCATTGAGCAGTTTCTGTACAGCCAGACAATCAAAACACTCTAATCAAATTTACTCAGATAAGAAATAGAAATTAAATTTAAAAAACAAACCTAAGTAAGGAGACATAAACTTCTGGGGGCTTGTCCCAGCACATTCCACTCTAATTTACAACCTCGGAACACTACCTCCAGGAAGATTCTGTTGCCCTAGTAACAAGAGATGAGAACGTAATAATGCTGCCGCCTTGTGGCTCTTTCCCACAACAGCAGCTTTAAACCCAGTGCTAATGGTTGCTTAATAGTCACATGGACTGCAGGGCTCTAAATGACACCTGCCCTGAAAAATGCCCTGGGGTAGGGAATAGGCAAAAATATTCAACACATGAGAAATTTTTCAAGAAGTCAATAAGAGGAGGGAAGTTGTACTCACTCTTTAAAAAAAAAGGAAAAGAAAAAAAAGGACATGCCTAAAGCTCAGTAGAATGAATTATTAGACACATGCAAATTCAAATTCAAAAAGGTTTCAGCTCACACCAGTCGTTTCCATCAGCAAAATGTGTACAAACTATAAATGCTGAAGGGGTTTTAGAGAACTGTGTACCTTCTAGCTGCTGGTGGGATGTAAAGTGGTAACAGCACTAACACAAACTGAATGGAGCTGCTTGAAAAGATAAAAATTGAGCTACCATATGATGCGGCAGGTCACCTTTTGGGCCTATAACCTAAGACCACCTGAATCGGAAAGACACAGGCAGGCAAATGAGCACTGCAGCAATATTGAAATAGCCAAGACATGGAAGCAGAAAAAAGGTTCATAAACAGATGAATGGACAAAGAAGAAGTGGTATACGTACCAAATAGAATAGTAGCCTCGGGAAAAAAATGAACAATGCCGTTTTCAGGACTACAGTTGAGCCTAGAAATAATCATATAACGTTAAGTAACTCAAAAGGGTACGACAAATATCCTATGAAAACATTTATACATGTTATCCTAAGATTGCTACCAATGAACATATTTCCACAGAAAAAGACACTCACAGACTTATCAAATAAACTAATGGTTAGCCAAAATGAAAGGTGGGAGGATGGGTAAATTAGGACTATGGGGTTAACATACATATACTAATGTATGTTAAGTGTATAAAAACATATAACAGATAAACTGTATGAATTATATAATCACCAATACCTTTAAAATATACATTTTGTAATCACATACATGGTAACAGGACCCGAAGATGAACAGACATATGTATGAATCATTGAGCAGATTCTGTACAGCCAGGCAATCAAAACACTCTAATCAAATTTACTCTGATAAGAAATAGAAATTAAATTTAAAAAACAAACATAAGTAAGGAGACATAAACTTCTGGGGGCTTGTCCCAGCACATTCCACTCTAATTTACAACCTCGGAACACTACCTCCAGGAAGATTCTGTTGCCGTAGTAACAAGAGTTGAGAACGTAATAATGCTGCGGCCTTGTGCCTGTTTCCCACAACTGCAGCTTTAAACCCAGTACTAATAGTTGCTTAATAGTCACAAGGACTGCAGGGCTCCAAATGACACCTGAACTGAAAAATGCCCTGGGGTAGGGAATAGGCAAGAAAATTCAACACATGAGAAATTTTTCAAGAAGTCAATAAGAGGAGGGAAGTTGTACTCACTCTTTAAAAAAAACGAAAAGAAAAAAAAGGACATGCCTAAAGCTCAGTATAAGGAATTATTAGACACATGCAAATTCAAATTCAAAAAGGTTTCAGCTCACACCAGTCATTTCCATCAGCAAAATGTCTATAAACTATAAATGCTGAAGGGGTTTTAGAGAACTGTGTACCTTCTAGCTGCTGGTGGGATGTAAAGTGGTAACAGCACTAACGCAAACTGAATGGAGCTTCTTGACAAGGTAAAAATTGAGCTACCATATGATGCAGCAGGTCACCCTTTGGGCCTATAACCTAAGACCACCTGAATCGGAAAGACACAGGCAGGCAAATGAGCACTGAAGCAATATTGAAATAGCCAAGACATGGAAGCAGAAAAAAGGTTCATAAACAGATGAATGGACAAAGAAGAAGTAGTATACGTACCAAATAGAATAGTAGCCTGGGGAAAAAAATGAACAACGCCGTTTTCAGGACTACAGTTGAGCCTAGAAATAATCATATAAGGTTAACTAACTCAAAAGGGTACGACAAATATCCTATGATAACATTTATACATGTTATCCTAAGATTGCTACCAATGAACATATTTCCACAGAAAAAGACACTCACAGACTTATGAAATAAACTAATGGTTAGCAAAATGAAAGGTGGGAGGATGGGTAAATTAGGACTATGGGGTAAACATACATATACTAATGTATGTTAAGTGTATAACAACATATAACAGATAAACTGTATGAATTATATAATCACCAATACCTTTAAAATATACATTCTGTAATCACATACATGGTAACAGGACCCGAAGATGAACAGACATATGTATGTATCATTGAGCAGATCCTGTACAGCCAGGCAATCAAAACACTCTAATCAAATTTACGCTGATAAGAAATAGAAATGAAATTTAAAAAACAAACATAAGTAAGGAGACATAAACTTCTGGGGGCTTGTCCCAGCACATTCCACTCTAATTTACAACCTCGGAACACTACCTCCAGGAAGATTCTGTTGCCCTAGTAACAAGAGTTGAGAACGTAATAATGCTGCCGCCTTGTGGCTGTTTCCCACAACAGCAGCTTTAAACCCAGTGCTAATGGTTGCTTAATAGTCACAACGACTGCAGGGGTCTAAATGACACCTGCCCTCAAAAAGTGCCCTTGGGTAGGGAATAGGCAAGAAAATTCAACACATGAGAAATTTTTCAAAAAGTGAATATGAAGAGGGAAGTTGTACTCACACTTTAACAAAAAAAAGAAAAGAAGAAAAAGGATATGCCTAAAGATCAGTATAAGGAATTATTCGCCACATGCGTATCCAACCTCCATAAAGGTTTCAGCTCACAACAGTCAAATGGCCATCAGCAAAAAGTCTACAAACTATAAATGCTGAAGGGGTTTTAGAGAAATGTGTACCTTCTATCTGCTGCTGGGATGTAAAGTGGTAACAGCACTAACGCAAACTGAATGGAGCCGCTTGAAAAGGTAGAAATTGAGCTACCATATGATGCGGCAGGGCACCTCTCGGGCTTATAACCTAAGACCACCAGAATCGGAAAGACACAGGCAGTCAAATGTGCACTGCAGCAATACTGAAATAGCCAAGACATGGAAGCAAAAAAAGGTCCATAAACAGATGAATGGACAGAGAAGAAGTGGTATATGGACAGAATGGAATAGTAGCCTCGGGAAAAAAATGAACAATGCCGTTTTCAGGACTACAGTAGAGCCTAGAAATAATAATATAAGGTTAAGTAAGTCAAAAGGGTATGACAAATATCCTATGATATCATTTATACATGTTATCCTAAGATTGCTACCAATGAACATATTTCCACAGAAAAAGACACTCACAGACTTATGAAATAAACTAATGGTTAGCCAAAATGAAAGGGGGGAGGATGGGTAAATTAGGACTATGGGATTAACATAAATATACTAATGTATGTTACATGCATATAAACATATAACAGATAAACTATATGAATTATATAATCACCAATACCTTTAAAATATACATTCTGTATTCACATACATGGTAACAGAATCCGAAGATGAACAGACATATGTAGGAATCATTGAGCAGATTCTGTACAGCCAGACAATCAAAAGACTCTAATCAAATTTACTCCAAAAAGAAATAGAATTAAATTTAAAAAACAAACATAAGTAAGGAGACATAAACTTCTGGGGGCTCGTCCCAGCACATTCCACTCTAATTTACAACCACGGAACACTACCTCCAGGAAGATTCTGTTGCCCTAGTAACAAGAGATGAGAACGTAATAATGCTGCTGCCTTGTGGCTGGTTCCCACAACAGCAGCATTAAACCCAGTGCTAATGGTTGCTTAATAGTCACAAGGACTGCAGGGCTCTAAATGACACCTGCCCTGAAAAATGCCCTGGGGTAGGGAATAGGTAAGAAAATTCAACACATGAGAAATTTTTCAAGAAGTCAATAAGAGGAGGGAAGTTGTACTCACTCTTTAAAAAAAAAGGAAAAGAAAAAAAAGGACATGCCTAAAGCTCAGTATAAGGAATTATTAGACACATGCAAATTCAAATTCAACAAGGTTTCAGCTCACACCAGTCATTTCCATCAGCAAAATGTCTATAAACTATAAATGCTGAAGGGGTTTTAGAGAACTGTGTACCTTCTAGCTGCTGGTGGGATGTAAAGAGGTAACAGCACTAACGCAAACTGAATGGAGCTGCTTGAAAAGGTAAAAATTGAGCTACCATATGATGCGGCAGGTCACCTTTTGGGCCTATAACCTAAGACCACCTGAATCGGAAAGACACAGGCAGGCAAATGAGCACTGCAGCAATATTGAAATAGCCAAGACATGGAAGCAGAAAAAAGGTTCATAAACAGATGAATGGACAAAGAAGAAGTGGTATACGTACCAAACAGAATAGTAGCCTCGGGAAAAAAATGAACAATGCCGTTTTCAGGACTACAGTTGAGCCTAGAAATAATCATATAAGGTTAAGTAACTCAAAAGGGTACGACAAATATCCTATGATAACATTTATACATGTTATCCTAAGATAGCTACCAATGAACATATTTCCACAGAAAAAGACACTCACAGACTTATGAAATAAACTAATGGTTAGCCAAAATGAAAGGTGGGAGGATGGGTTAACTAGGACTATGGGGTTAACATACATATACTAATGTATGTTAAGTGTATAAAAACATATAACAGATAAACTGTATGAATTATATAATCACCAATACCTTTAAAATATACATTTTGTAATCACATACATGGTAACAGGACCCGAGGATGAACAGACATATGTATGAATCATTGAGCAGATTCTGTACAGCCAGGCAATCAAAACACTAAAATCAAATTTACTCCGATAAGAAATAGAAATTAAATTTAAAAAACAAACATAAGTAAGGAGACATAAACTTCTGGAGGCTTGTCCCAGCACATTCCACTCTAATTTACAACCTCGGAACACTACCTCCAGGAAGACTCTGTTGCCATAGTAACAAGAGTTGAGAACGTAATAATGCTGCCGCCTTGTGGCTGTTTCCCACAACAGCAGCTTTAAACCCAGTGCTAATGGTTGCTTAATAGTCAAAACGACTGCAGGGGTCTAAATGACACCTGCCCTCAAAAAATGCCCTGGGGTAGGGAATACGCAAGAAAATTCAACACATGAGAAATTTTTCAAAAAGTGAATATGAAGAGGGAAGTTGTACTCACACTTTAACAAAAAAAGGAAAAGAAGAAAAAGGATATGCCTAAAGATCAGTATAAGGAATTATTCGCCACATGCGTATCCAACCTCCAAAAAGGTTTCAGCTCACACCAGTCAAATGGCCATCAGCAAAAAGTCTACAAACTATAAATGCTGAAGGGGTTCTAGAGAAACGTATACCTTCTATCTGCTGCTGGGATGTAAAGTGGTAACAGCACTAACGCAAACTGAATGGAGCTGCTTGAAAAGGTAAAAATTGAGCTACCATATGATGCGGCAGGGCACCTCTTTGGCTTATAACCTAAGACTACCAGAATCGGAAAGACACAGGCAGTCAAATGTGCACTGCAGCAATATGGAAATAGCAAAGACATGGAAGCAAAAAAAATGTCTATAAACAGATGAATGGACAGAGAAGAAGTGGTATATGGACAGAATGCAATAGTAGCCTCGGGGAAAAAATGAACAATGCCGTTTTAAGGACTAGAGTTGAGCCTAGAAATAATCATATAAGGTTAAGTAAGTCAAAAGGGTATGACAAATATCCTATGATATCATTTATACATGTTATCCTAAGATTGCTACCAATGAACATATTTCCACAGAAAAAGACACTCACAGACTTATAAAATAAACTAATTGTTAGCCAAAATGAAAGGTGGGAGGATGGGTAAATTAGGACTATGGGGTTAACATACATATACTAATGTATGTTAAGTGTATAAAAACATATAACAGATAAACTGTATGAATTATATAATCACCAATACCTTTAAAATATACATTCTGTAATAACATACATGGTAACAGAATCCGAAGATGAACAGACATATGTAGGAATCATTGAGCAGTTTCTGTACAGCCAGACAATCAAAACACTCTAATCAAATTTACTCCGATAAGAAATAGAAATTTAATTTAAAAAACAAACCTAAGTAAGGAGACATAAACTTCTGGGGGCTTGTCCCAGCACATTCCACTCTAATTTACAACCTCGGAACACTACCTCCAGGAAGATTCTGTTGCCCTAGTAACAAGAGATGAGAACGTAATAATGCTGCCGCCTTGTGGCTCTTTCCCACAACAGCAGCTTTAAACCCAGTGCTAATGGTTGCTTAATAGTCACATGGACTGCAGGGCTCTAAATGACACCTGCCCTGAAAAATGCCCTGGGGTAGGGAATAGGCAAGAATATTCAACACATGAGAAATTTTTCAAGAAGTCAATAAGAGGAGGGAAGTTGTACTCACTCTTTAAAAAAAAAGGAAAAGAAAAAAAAGGACATGCCTAAAGCTCAGTAGAATGAATTATTAGACACATGCAAATTCAAATTCAAAAAGGTTTCAGCTCACACCAGTCGTTTCCATCAGCAAAATGTCTACAAACTATAAATGCTGAAGGGGTTTTAGAGAACTGTGTACCTTCTAGCTGCTGGTGGGATGTAAAGTGGTAACAGCACTAACGCAAACTGAATGGAGTTTCTTGAAAAGGTAAAAATTGAGCTACCATATGATGCGGCAGGTCACCTTTTGGGCCTATAACCTAAGACCACCTAAATCGGAAAGACACAGGCAGTCAAATGTGCACTGCAGCAATATTGAAATAGCCAAGACATGGAAGCAGAAAAAGGGTTCATAAACAGATGAATGGACAAAAAAGAAGTGGTATACGTACCAAATAGCATAGTAGCCTTGGGAAAAAAATGAACAATACCGTTTTCCGGACTACAGTTGAGCCTAGAAATAATCATATAAGGTTAAGTAACTCAAAAGGGTACGACAAATATCCTATGATAACATTTATACATGTTATCCTACGATTGCTACCAATGAACATATTTCCACAGAAAAGACACTCACAGACTTATGAAATAAACTAATGGTTAGCCAAAATGAAAGGTGGGAGGATGGGTAAATTAGGACTATGGGGTTAACATACATATACTAATGTATGTTAAGTGTATAAAAACATGTAACAGATAAACTGTATGAATTATATAATCACCAATACCTTTAAAATATACATTTTGTAATCACATACATGGTAAGAGGACCCGAAGATGAACAGAAATATGTATGAATCACTGAGCAGATCCTGTACAGCCAGGCAATCAAAACACTCTAATCAAATTTACTCCGATAAGAAATAGAAATTAAATTTAAAAAAACAAACATAAGTAAGGAGACATAAACTTCTGGGGGCTTGTCCCAGCACATTCCACTCTAATTTACAACCTCGGAACACTACCTCCAGGAAGATTCTGTTGCCCTAGTAACAAGAGATGAGAACGTAATAATGCTGCTGCCTTGTGGCTCTTTCCCACAACAGCAGCTTTAAACCCAGTACTAATGTTTGCTTAATAGTCACAAGGACTGCAGGGCTCTAAATGACACCTGCCCTTAAAAATGCCCTGGGGTAGGGAATAGGCAAGAAAATTCAACACATTAGAAATTTTTCAAGAAGTCAATAAGAGGAGGGAAGTTGTACTCACTCTTTAAAAAAAAAGGAAAAGAGAAAAAAGGACATTCCTAAACCTCAGTATAAGGAATTATTAGACACATGCAAATGCAAATTCAAAAAGGTTTCAGCTCACACCAGTCATTTCCATCAGCAAAATGTCTACAAACTATAAATGCTGAAGGAGTTTTAGAGAACTGTGTACCTTCTAGATCCTGGTTGGATGTAAAGTGGTAACAGCACTAACGCAAACTGAATTGAGCTGTTGAAAAGGTAAAAATTGAGCTACCATATGATGCGGCAGGTCACCTTTTGGGCCTATAACCTAAGACCACCTGAATCGGAAAGACACAGGCAGGCAAATGAGCACTGCAGTAATATTGAAATAGCCAAGACATGGAAGCAGAAAAAAGGTTCATAAACAAATGAATGGACAAAGAAGAAGTGGTATACGTACCAAATAGAATAGTAGCCTCGGGAAAAAAATGAACAATGCCGTTTTCAGGACTACAGTTGAGCCTAGAAATAATCATATAAGGTTAAGTAACTCAAAAGGGTACAACAAATATCCTATGATAACATTTATACATGTTATCCTAAGATAGCTACCAATGAACATATTTCCACAGAAAAAGACACTCACAGACTTATGAAATAAACTAATGGTTAGACAAAATGAAAGGTGGGAGGATGGGTAAACTAGGACTATGGGGTTAACATACATATACTAATGTATGTTAAGTGTATAAAAACATATAACAGATAAACTGTATGAATTATATAATCACCAATACCTTTAAAATATACATTCTGTAATCACATACATGGTAACAGAATCCGAAGATTAACAGACATATGTAGGAATCATTGAGCAGTTTCTGTACAGCCAGACAATCAAACACTCTAATCAAATTTACTCAGATAAGAAATAGAAATTAAATTTAAAAAACAAACCTAAGTAAGGAGACATAAACTTCTGGGGGCTTGTCCCAGCACATTCCACTCTAATTTACAACCTTGGAACACTACCTCCAGGAAGATTCTGTTGCCCTAGTAACAAGAGATGAGAACGTAATAATGCTGCCACCTTGTGGCTCTTTCCCACAACAGCAGCTTTAAACCCAGTGCTAATGGTTGCTTAATAGTCACATGGACTGCAGGGCTCTCAATGACACCTGCCCTGAAAAATGCCCTGGGGTAGGGAATAGGCAAGAAAATTCAACACATGAGAAATTTTTCAAGAAGTCAATAAGAGGAGGGAAGTTGTACTCACTCTTTAAAAAAAAGGAAAAGAAAAAAAAGGACATGCCTAAAGCTCAGTATAAGGAATTATTAGACACATGCAAATTCAAATTCAAAAAGGTTTCAGCTCACACCAGTCATTTCCATCAGCAAAATGTCTACAAACTATAAATGCTGAAGGGGTTTTAGAGAACTGTGTACCTTCTAGCTGCTGGTGGGATGTAAAGTGGTAACAGCACTAACGCAAACTGAATGGAGTTTCTTGAAAAGGTAAAAATTGAGCTACCATATGATGCGGCAGGTCACCTTTTGGGCCTATAACCTAAGACCACCTAAATCGGAAAGACACAGGCAGGCAAAGGTGCACTGCAGCAATATTGAAATAGCCAAGACATGGAAGCAGAAAAAGGGTTCATAAACAGATGAATGGACAAAGAAGAAGTGGTATACGTACCAAAGAGCATAGTAGCCTCGGGAAAAAAATGAACAATGCCGTTTTCAGGACTACAGTTGAGCCTAGAAATAATCATATAAGGTTAAGTAACTCAAAAGGGTACGACAAATATCCTATGATAACATTTATACATGTTATCCTACGATTGCTACCAATGAACATATTTCCACAGAAAAAGCCACTCACAGACTTATGAAATAAACTAATGGTTAGCCAAAATGAAAGGTGGGAGGATGGGTAAATTAGGACTATGGGGTTAACATACATATACTAATGTATGTTAAGTGTATAAAAACATGTAACAGATAAACTGTATGAATTATATAATCACCAATACCTTTAAAATATACATTTTGTAATCACATACATGGTAAGAGGACCCGAAGATGAACAGACATATGTATGAATCACTGAGCAGATCCTGTACAGCCAGGCAATCAAAACACTCTAATCAAATTTACTCCGATAAGAAATAGAAATTAAATTTAAAAAAACAAACATAAGTAAGGAGACATAAACTTCTGGGGGCTTGTCCCAGCACATTCCACTCTAATTTACAACCTCGGAACACTACCTCCAGGAAGAGTCTGTTGCCCTAGTAACAAGAGATGAGAACGTAATGATGCTGCCGCCTTGTGGCTCTTTCCCACAACAGCAGCTTTAAACCCAGTGCTAATGTTTGCTTAATAGTCACAAGGACTGCAGGGCTCTAAATGACACCTGCCCTGAAAAATGCCCTGGGGTAGGGAATAGGCAAGAAAATTCAACACATTAGAAATTTTTCAAGAAGTCAATAAGAGGAGGGAAGTTGTACTCACTCTTTAATAAAAAAGGAAAAGAAAAAAAAAGTACATGCCTAAACCTCAGTATAAGGAATTATTAGACACATGCAAATTCAAATTCAAAAAGGTTTCAGCTCACACCAGTCATTTCCATCAGCAAAATGTCTACAAACTATAAATGCTGAAGGAGTTTTAGAGAACTGTGTACCTTCTAGATCCTAGTTGGATGTAAAGTGGTAACAGCACTAACGCAAACTGAATTGAGCTGTTGAAAAGGTAAAAATTGAGCTACCATATGATGCGGCAGGTCACCTTTTGGGCCTATAACCTAAGACCACCTGAATCGGAAAGACACAGGCAGGCAAATGAGCACTGAAGCAATATTGAAATAGCCAAGACATGGAAGCAGAAAAAAGGTTCATAAACAGATGAATGGACAGAGAAGCAGTGGTATATGGACAGAATGCAATAGTAGCCTCGGGGAAAAAATGAACAATGCCGTTTTAAGGACTAGAGTTGAGCCTAGAAATAATCATATAAGGTTCAGTAAGTCAAAAGGGTATGACAAATATCCTATGATATCATTTATACATGTTATCCTAAGATTGCTACCAATGAACATATTTCCACAGAAAAAGACACTCACAGACTTATGAAATAAACTAATGGTTAGACAAAATGAAAGGTGGGAGGATGGGTAAACTAGGACTATGGGGTTAACATACATATACTAATGTATGTTAAGTGTATAAAAACATATAACAGATAAACTGTATGAATTATATAATCACCAATACCTTTAAAATATACATTCTGTAATCACATACATGGTAACAGAATCCGAAGATGAACAGACATATGTAGGAATCATTGAGCAGTTTCTGTACAGCCAGACAATCAAAACACTCTAATCAAATTTACTCAGATAAGAAATAGAAATTAAATTTAAAAAACAAACCTAAGTAAGGAGACATAAACTTCTGGGGGCTTGTCCCAGCACATTCCACTCTAATTTACAACCTCGGAACACTACCTCCAGGAAGATTCTGTTGCCCTAGTAACAAGAGATGAGAACGTAATAATGCTGCCGCCTTGTGGCTCTTTCCCACAACAGCAGCTTTAAACCCAGTGCTAATGGTTGCTTAATAGTCACATGGACTGCAGGGCTCTAAATGACACCTGCCCTGAAAAATGCCCTGGGGTAGGGAATAGGCAAAAATATTCAACACATGAGAAATTTTTCAAGAAGTCAATAAGAGGAGGGAAGTTGTACTCACTCTTTAAAAAAAAAGGAAAAGAAAAAAAAGGACATGCCTAAAGCTCAGTAGAATGAATTATTAGACACATGCAAATTCAAATTCAAAAAGGTTTCAGCTCACACCAGTCGTTTCCATCAGCAAAATGTGTACAAACTATAAATGCTGAAGGGGTTTTAGAGAACTGTGTACCTTCTAGCTGCTGGTGGGATGTAAAGTGGTAACAGCACTAACACAAACTGAATGGAGCTGCTTGAAAAGATAAAAATTGAGCTACCATATGATGCGGCAGGTCACCTTTTGGGCCTATAACCTAAGACCACCTGAATCGGAAAGACACAGGCAGGCAAATGAGCACTGCAGCAATATTGAAATAGCCAAGACATGGAAGCAGAAAAAAGGTTCATAAACAGATGAATGGACAAAGAAGAAGTGGTATACGTACCAAATAGAATAGTAGCCTCGGGAAAAAAATGAACAATGCCGTTTTCAGGACTACAGTTGAGCCTAGAAATAATCATATAACGTTAAGTAACTCAAAAGGGTACGACAAATATCCTATGAAAACATTTATACATGTTATCCTAAGATTGCTACCAATGAACATATTTCCACAGAAAAAGACACTCACAGACTTATCAAATAAACTAATGGTTAGCCAAAATGAAAGGTGGGAGGATGGGTAAATTAGGACTATGGGGTTAACATACATATACTAATGTATGTTAAGTGTATAAAAACATATAACAGATAAACTGTATGAATTATATAATCACCAATACCTTTAAAATATACATTTTGTAATCACATACATGGTAACAGGACCCGAAGATGAACAGACATATGTATGAATCATTGAGCAGATTCTGTACAGCCAGGCAATCAAAACACTCTAATCAAATTTACTCTGATAAGAAATAGAAATTAAATTTAAAAAACAAACATAAGTAAGGAGACATAAACTTCTGGGGGCTTGTCCCAGCACATTCCACTCTAATTTACAACCTCGGAACACTACCTCCAGGAAGATTCTGTTGCCGTAGTAACAAGAGTTGAGAACGTAATAATGCTGCGGCCTTGTGCCTGTTTCCCACAACTGCAGCTTTAAACCCAGTACTAATAGTTGCTTAATAGTCACAAGGACTGCAGGGCTCCAAATGACACCTGAACTGAAAAATGCCCTGGGGTAGGGAATAGGCAAGAAAATTCAACACATGAGAAATTTTTCAAGAAGTCAATAAGAGGAGGGAAGTTGTACTCACTCTTTAAAAAAAACGAAAAGAAAAAAAAGGACATGCCTAAAGCTCAGTATAAGGAATTATTAGACACATGCAAATTCAAATTCAAAAAGGTTTCAGCTCACACCAGTCATTTCCATCAGCAAAATGTCTATAAACTATAAATGCTGAAGGGGTTTTAGAGAACTGTGTACCTTCTAGCTGCTGGTGGGATGTAAAGTGGTAACAGCACTAACGCAAACTGAATGGAGCTTCTTGACAAGGTAAAAATTGAGCTACCATATGATGCAGCAGGTCACCCTTTGGGCCTATAACCTAAGACCACCTGAATCGGAAAGACACAGGCAGGCAAATGAGCACTGAAGCAATATTGAAATAGCCAAGACATGGAAGCAGAAAAAAGGTTCATAAACAGATGAATGGACAAAGAAGAAGTAGTATACGTACCAAATAGAATAGTAGCCTGGGGAAAAAAATGAACAACGCCGTTTTCAGGACTACAGTTGAGCCTAGAAATAATCATATAAGGTTAACTAACTCAAAAGGGTACGACAAATATCCTATGATAACATTTATACATGTTATCCTAAGATTGCTACCAATGAACATATTTCCACAGAAAAAGACACTCACAGACTTATGAAATAAACTAATGGTTAGCAAAATGAAAGGTGGGAGGATGGGTAAATTAGGACTATGGGGTAAACATACATATACTAATGTATGTTAAGTGTATAACAACATATAACAGATAAACTGTATGAATTATATAATCACCAATACCTTTAAAATATACATTCTGTAATCACATACATGGTAACAGGACCCGAAGATGAACAGACATATGTATGTATCATTGAGCAGATCCTGTACAGCCAGGCAATCAAAACACTCTAATCAAATTTACGCTGATAAGAAATAGAAATGAAATTTAAAAAACAAACATAAGTAAGGAGACATAAACTTCTGGGGGCTTGTCCCAGCACATTCCACTCTAATTTACAACCTCGGAACACTACCTCCAGGAAGATTCTGTTGCCCTAGTAACAAGAGTTGAGAACGTAATAATGCTGCCGCCTTGTGGCTGTTTCCCACAACAGCAGCTTTAAACCCAGTGCTAATGGTTGCTTAATAGTCACAACGACTGCAGGGGTCTAAATGACACCTGCCCTCAAAAAGTGCCCTTGGGTAGGGAATAGGCAAGAAAATTCAACACATGAGAAATTTTTCAAAAAGTGAATATGAAGAGGGAAGTTGTACTCACACTTTAACAAAAAAAAGAAAAGAAGAAAAAGGATATGCCTAAAGATCAGTATAAGGAATTATTCGCCACATGCGTATCCAACCTCCATAAAGGTTTCAGCTCACAACAGTCAAATGGCCATCAGCAAAAAGTCTACAAACTATAAATGCTGAAGGGGTTTTAGAGAAATGTGTACCTTCTATCTGCTGCTGGGATGTAAAGTGGTAACAGCACTAACGCAAACTGAATGGAGCCGCTTGAAAAGGTAGAAATTGAGCTACCATATGATGCGGCAGGGCACCTCTCGGGCTTATAACCTAAGACCACCAGAATCGGAAAGACACAGGCAGTCAAATGTGCACTGCAGCAATACTGAAATAGCCAAGACATGGAAGCAAAAAAAGGTCCATAAACAGATGAATGGACAGAGAAGAAGTGGTATATGGACAGAATGGAATAGTAGCCTCGGGAAAAAAATGAACAATGCCGTTTTCAGGACTACAGTAGAGCCTAGAAATAATAATATAAGGTTAAGTAAGTCAAAAGGGTATGACAAATATCCTATGATATCATTTATACATGTTATCCTAAGATTGCTACCAATGAACATATTTCCACAGAAAAAGACACTCACAGACTTATGAAATAAACTAATGGTTAGCCAAAATGAAAGGGGGGAGGATGGGTAAATTAGGACTATGGGATTAACATAAATATACTAATGTATGTTACATGCATATAAACATATAACAGATAAACTATATGAATTATATAATCACCAATACCTTTAAAATATACATTCTGTATTCACATACATGGTAACAGAATCCGAAGATGAACAGACATATGTAGGAATCATTGAGCAGATTCTGTACAGCCAGACAATCAAAAGACTCTAATCAAATTTACTCCAAAAAGAAATAGAATTAAATTTAAAAAACAAACATAAGTAAGGAGACATAAACTTCTGGGGGCTCGTCCCAGCACATTCCACTCTAATTTACAACCACGGAACACTACCTCCAGGAAGATTCTGTTGCCCTAGTAACAAGAGATGAGAACGTAATAATGCTGCTGCCTTGTGGCTGGTTCCCACAACAGCAGCATTAAACCCAGTGCTAATGGTTGCTTAATAGTCACAAGGACTGCAGGGCTCTAAATGACACCTGCCCTGAAAAATGCCCTGGGGTAGGGAATAGGTAAGAAAATTCAACACATGAGAAATTTTTCAAGAAGTCAATAAGAGGAGGGAAGTTGTACTCACTCTTTAAAAAAAAAGGAAAAGAAAAAAAAGGACATGCCTAAAGCTCAGTATAAGGAATTATTAGACACATGCAAATTCAAATTCAACAAGGTTTCAGCTCACACCAGTCATTTCCATCAGCAAAATGTCTATAAACTATAAATGCTGAAGGGGTTTTAGAGAACTGTGTACCTTCTAGCTGCTGGTGGGATGTAAAGAGGTAACAGCACTAACGCAAACTGAATGGAGCTGCTTGAAAAGGTAAAAATTGAGCTACCATATGATGCGGCAGGTCACCTTTTGGGCCTATAACCTAAGACCACCTGAATCGGAAAGACACAGGCAGGCAAATGAGCACTGCAGCAATATTGAAATAGCCAAGACATGGAAGCAGAAAAAAGGTTCATAAACAGATGAATGGACAAAGAAGAAGTGGTATACGTACCAAACAGAATAGTAGCCTCGGGAAAAAAATGAACAATGCCGTTTTCAGGACTACAGTTGAGCCTAGAAATAATCATATAAGGTTAAGTAACTCAAAAGGGTACGACAAATATCCTATGATAACATTTATACATGTTATCCTAAGATAGCTACCAATGAACATATTTCCACAGAAAAAGACACTCACAGACTTATGAAATAAACTAATGGTTAGCCAAAATGAAAGGTGGGAGGATGGGTTAACTAGGACTATGGGGTTAACATACATATACTAATGTATGTTAAGTGTATAAAAACATATAACAGATAAACTGTATGAATTATATAATCACCAATACCTTTAAAATATACATTTTGTAATCACATACATGGTAACAGGACCCGAGGATGAACAGACATATGTATGAATCATTGAGCAGATTCTGTACAGCCAGGCAATCAAAACACTAAAATCAAATTTACTCCGATAAGAAATAGAAATTAAATTTAAAAAACAAACATAAGTAAGGAGACATAAACTTCTGGAGGCTTGTCCCAGCACATTCCACTCTAATTTACAACCTCGGAACACTACCTCCAGGAAGACTCTGTTGCCATAGTAACAAGAGTTGAGAACGTAATAATGCTGCCGCCTTGTGGCTGTTTCCCACAACAGCAGCTTTAAACCCAGTGCTAATGGTTGCTTAATAGTCAAAACGACTGCAGGGGTCTAAATGACACCTGCCCTCAAAAAATGCCCTGGGGTAGGGAATACGCAAGAAAATTCAACACATGAGAAATTTTTCAAAAAGTGAATATGAAGAGGGAAGTTGTACTCACACTTTAACAAAAAAAGGAAAAGAAGAAAAAGGATATGCCTAAAGATCAGTATAAGGAATTATTCGCCACATGCGTATCCAACCTCCAAAAAGGTTTCAGCTCACACCAGTCAAATGGCCATCAGCAAAAAGTCTACAAACTATAAATGCTGAAGGGGTTCTAGAGAAACGTATACCTTCTATCTGCTGCTGGGATGTAAAGTGGTAACAGCACTAACGCAAACTGAATGGAGCTGCTTGAAAAGGTAAAAATTGAGCTACCATATGATGCGGCAGGGCACCTCTTTGGCTTATAACCTAAGACTACCAGAATCGGAAAGACACAGGCAGTCAAATGTGCACTGCAGCAATATGGAAATAGCAAAGACATGGAAGCAAAAAAAATGTCTATAAACAGATGAATGGACAGAGAAGAAGTGGTATATGGACAGAATGCAATAGTAGCCTCGGGGAAAAAATGAACAATGCCGTTTTAAGGACTAGAGTTGAGCCTAGAAATAATCATATAAGGTTAAGTAAGTCAAAAGGGTATGACAAATATCCTATGATATCATTTATACATGTTATCCTAAGATTGCTACCAATGAACATATTTCCACAGAAAAAGACACTCACAGACTTATAAAATAAACTAATTGTTAGCCAAAATGAAAGGTGGGAGGATGGGTAAATTAGGACTATGGGGTTAACATACATATACTAATGTATGTTAAGTGTATAAAAACATATAACAGATAAACTGTATGAATTATATAATCACCAATACCTTTAAAATATACATTCTGTAATAACATACATGGTAACAGAATCCGAAGATGAACAGACATATGTAGGAATCATTGAGCAGTTTCTGTACAGCCAGACAATCAAAACACTCTAATCAAATTTACTCCGATAAGAAATAGAAATTTAATTTAAAAAACAAACCTAAGTAAGGAGACATAAACTTCTGGGGGCTTGTCCCAGCACATTCCACTCTAATTTACAACCTCGGAACACTACCTCCAGGAAGATTCTGTTGCCCTAGTAACAAGAGATGAGAACGTAATAATGCTGCCGCCTTGTGGCTCTTTCCCACAACAGCAGCTTTAAACCCAGTGCTAATGGTTGCTTAATAGTCACATGGACTGCAGGGCTCTAAATGACACCTGCCCTGAAAAATGCCCTGGGGTAGGGAATAGGCAAGAATATTCAACACATGAGAAATTTTTCAAGAAGTCAATAAGAGGAGGGAAGTTGTACTCACTCTTTAAAAAAAAAGGAAAAGAAAAAAAAGGACATGCCTAAAGCTCAGTAGAATGAATTATTAGACACATGCAAATTCAAATTCAAAAAGGTTTCAGCTCACACCAGTCGTTTCCATCAGCAAAATGTCTACAAACTATAAATGCTGAAGGGGTTTTAGAGAACTGTGTACCTTCTAGCTGCTGGTGGGATGTAAAGTGGTAACAGCACTAACGCAAACTGAATGGAGTTTCTTGAAAAGGTAAAAATTGAGCTACCATATGATGCGGCAGGTCACCTTTTGGGCCTATAACCTAAGACCACCTAAATCGGAAAGACACAGGCAGTCAAATGTGCACTGCAGCAATATTGAAATAGCCAAGACATGGAAGCAGAAAAAGGGTTCATAAACAGATGAATGGACAAAAAAGAAGTGGTATACGTACCAAATAGCATAGTAGCCTTGGGAAAAAAATGAACAATACCGTTTTCCGGACTACAGTTGAGCCTAGAAATAATCATATAAGGTTAAGTAACTCAAAAGGGTACGACAAATATCCTATGATAACATTTATACATGTTATCCTACGATTGCTACCAATGAACATATTTCCACAGAAAAGACACTCACAGACTTATGAAATAAACTAATGGTTAGCCAAAATGAAAGGTGGGAGGATGGGTAAATTAGGACTATGGGGTTAACATACATATACTAATGTATGTTAAGTGTATAAAAACATGTAACAGATAAACTGTATGAATTATATAATCACCAATACCTTTAAAATATACATTTTGTAATCACATACATGGTAAGAGGACCCGAAGATGAACAGAAATATGTATGAATCACTGAGCAGATCCTGTACAGCCAGGCAATCAAAACACTCTAATCAAATTTACTCCGATAAGAAATAGAAATTAAATTTAAAAAAACAAACATAAGTAAGGAGACATAAACTTCTGGGGGCTTGTCCCAGCACATTCCACTCTAATTTACAACCTCGGAACACTACCTCCAGGAAGATTCTGTTGCCCTAGTAACAAGAGATGAGAACGTAATAATGCTGCTGCCTTGTGGCTCTTTCCCACAACAGCAGCTTTAAACCCAGTACTAATGTTTGCTTAATAGTCACAAGGACTGCAGGGCTCTAAATGACACCTGCCCTTAAAAATGCCCTGGGGTAGGGAATAGGCAAGAAAATTCAACACATTAGAAATTTTTCAAGAAGTCAATAAGAGGAGGGAAGTTGTACTCACTCTTTAAAAAAAAAGGAAAAGAGAAAAAAGGACATTCCTAAACCTCAGTATAAGGAATTATTAGACACATGCAAATGCAAATTCAAAAAGGTTTCAGCTCACACCAGTCATTTCCATCAGCAAAATGTCTACAAACTATAAATGCTGAAGGAGTTTTAGAGAACTGTGTACCTTCTAGATCCTGGTTGGATGTAAAGTGGTAACAGCACTAACGCAAACTGAATTGAGCTGTTGAAAAGGTAAAAATTGAGCTACCATATGATGCGGCAGGTCACCTTTTGGGCCTATAACCTAAGACCACCTGAATCGGAAAGACACAGGCAGGCAAATGAGCACTGCAGTAATATTGAAATAGCCAAGACATGGAAGCAGAAAAAAGGTTCATAAACAAATGAATGGACAAAGAAGAAGTGGTATACGTACCAAATAGAATAGTAGCCTCGGGAAAAAAATGAACAATGCCGTTTTCAGGACTACAGTTGAGCCTAGAAATAATCATATAAGGTTAAGTAACTCAAAAGGGTACAACAAATATCCTATGATAACATTTATACATGTTATCCTAAGATAGCTACCAATGAACATATTTCCACAGAAAAAGACACTCACAGACTTATGAAATAAACTAATGGTTAGACAAAATGAAAGGTGGGAGGATGGGTAAACTAGGACTATGGGGTTAACATACATATACTAATGTATGTTAAGTGTATAAAAACATATAACAGATAAACTGTATGAATTATATAATCACCAATACCTTTAAAATATACATTCTGTAATCACATACATGGTAACAGAATCCGAAGATTAACAGACATATGTAGGAATCATTGAGCAGTTTCTGTACAGCCAGACAATCAAACACTCTAATCAAATTTACTCAGATAAGAAATAGAAATTAAATTTAAAAAACAAACCTAAGTAAGGAGACATAAACTTCTGGGGGCTTGTCCCAGCACATTCCACTCTAATTTACAACCTTGGAACACTACCTCCAGGAAGATTCTGTTGCCCTAGTAACAAGAGATGAGAACGTAATAATGCTGCCACCTTGTGGCTCTTTCCCACAACAGCAGCTTTAAACCCAGTGCTAATGGTTGCTTAATAGTCACATGGACTGCAGGGCTCTCAATGACACCTGCCCTGAAAAATGCCCTGGGGTAGGGAATAGGCAAGAAAATTCAACACATGAGAAATTTTTCAAGAAGTCAATAAGAGGAGGGAAGTTGTACTCACTCTTTAAAAAAAAGGAAAAGAAAAAAAAGGACATGCCTAAAGCTCAGTATAAGGAATTATTAGACACATGCAAATTCAAATTCAAAAAGGTTTCAGCTCACACCAGTCATTTCCATCAGCAAAATGTCTATAAACTATAAATGCTGAAGGGGTTTTAGAGAACTGTGTACCTTCTAGCTGCTGGTGGGATGTAAAGTGGGAACAGCACTAACGCAAACTGAATGGAGCTTCTTGAAAAGGTAAAAATTGAGCTACCATATGATGCAGCAGGTCACCCTTTGGGCCTATAACCTAAGACCACCTGAATCGGAAAGACACGGGCAGGCAAATGAGCACTGCAGCAATATTGAAATAGCCAAGACATGGAAGCAGAAAAAAGGTTCATAAACAGATGAATGGACAAAGAAGAAGTAGTATACGTACCAAATAGAATAGTAGCCTGGGGAAAAAAATGAACAACGCCGTTTTCAGGACTACAGTTGAGCCTAGAAATAATCATATAAGGTTAAGTAACTCAAAAGGGTACGACAAATATCCTATGATAACATTTATACATGTTATCCTAAGATTGCTACCAATGAACATATTTCCACAGAAAAAGACACTCACAGACTTATGAAATAAACTAATGGTTAGCAAAATGAAAGGTGGGAGGATGGGTAAATTAGGACTATGGGGTTAACATACATATACTAATGTATGTTAAGTGTATAACAACATATAACAGATAAACTGTATGAATTATATAATCACCAATACCTTTAAAATATACATTTTGTAATCACATACATGGTAACAGGACCCGAAGATGAACAGACATATGTATGAATCATTGAGCAGATCCTGTACAGCCAGGCAATCAAAACACTCTAATCAAATTTACGCTGATAAGAAATAGAAATGAAATTTAAAAAACAAACATAAGTAAGGAGACATAAACTTCTGGGGGCTTGTCCCAGCACATTCCACTCTAATTTACAACCTCAGAACACTACCTCCAGGAAGATTCTGTTGCCCTAGTAACAAGAGTTGAGAACGTAATAATGCTGCCGCCTTGTGGCTGTTTCCCACAACAGCAGCTTTAAACCCAGTGCTAATGGTTGCTTAATAGTCACAACGACTGCAGGGGTCTAAATGACACCTGCCCTCAAAAAGTGCCCTTGGGTAGGGAATAGGCAAGAAAATTCAACACATGAGAAATTTTTCAAAAAGTGAATATGAAGAGGGAAGTTGTACTCACACTTTAACAAAAAAAGGAAAAGAAGAAAAAGGATATGCCTAAAGATCAGTATAAGGAATTATTCGCCACATGCGTATCCAACCTCCATAAAGGTTTCAGCTCACAACAGACAAATGGCCATCAGCAAAAGTCTACAAACTATAAATGCTGAAGGTGTTTTAGAGAAATGTGTACCTTCTATCTGCCGCTGGGATGTAAAGTGGTAACAGCACTAACGCAAACTGAATGGAGCCGCTTGAAAAGGTAGAAATTGAGCTACCATATGATGCGGCAGGGCACCTCTCGGGCTTATAACCTAAGACCACCAGAATCGGAAAGACACAGGCAGTCAAATGTGCACTGCAGCAATACTGAAATAGCCAAGACATGGAAGCAAAAAAAGGTCCATAAACAGATGAATGGACAGAGAAGAAGTGGTATATGGACAGAATGGAATAGTAGCCTCGGGAAAAAAATGAACAATGCCGTTTTCAGGACTACAGTAGAGCCTAGAAATAATAATATAAGGTTAAGTAAGTCAAAAGGGTATGACAAATATCCTATGATATCATTTATACATGTTATCCTAAGATTGCTACCAATGAACATATTTCCACAGAAAAAGACACTCACAGACTTATGAAATAAACTAATGCTTAGCCAAAATGAAAGGGGGGAGGATGGGTAAATTAGGACTATGGGATTAACATAAATATACTAATGTATGTTACATGCATATAAACATATAACAGATAAACTATATGAATTATATAATCACCAATACCTTTAAAATATACATTCTGTATTCACATACATGGTAACAGAATCCGAAGATGAACAGACATATGTAGGAATCATTGAGCAGATTCTGTACAGCCAGACAATCAAAAAACTCTAATCAAATTTACTCCAAAAAGAAATAGAATTAAATTTAAAAAACAAACATAAGTAAGGAGACATAAACTTCTGGTGGCTCGTCCCAGCACATTCCACTCTAATTTACAACCACGGAACACTACCTCCAGGAAGATTCTTTTGCCCTAGTAACAAGAGATGAGAACGTAATAATGCTGCCGCCTTGTGGCTGTTTCCCACAACAGCAGCATTAAACCCAGTGCTAATGGTTGCTTAATAGTCACAAGGACTGCAGGGCTCTAAATGACACCTGCCCTGAAAAATGCCCTGGGGTAGGGAATAGGCAAGAAAATTCAACACATGAGAAATTTTTCAAGAAGTCAATAAGAGGAGGGAAGTTGTACTCACTCTTTAAAAAAAAAGGAAAAGAAAAAAAAGGACATGCCTAAAGCTCAGTATAAGGAATTATTAGACACATGCAAATTCAAATTCAAAAAGGTTTCAGCTCACACCAGTCATTTCCATCAGCAAAATGTCTATAAACTATAAATGCTGAAGGGGTTTTAGAGAACTGTGTACCTTCTAGCTGCTGGTGCGATGTAAAGTGGGAACAGCACTAACGCAAACTGAATGGAGCTGCTTGAAAAGATAAAAATTGAGCTACCATATGATGCGGCAGGTCACCTTTTGGGCCTATAACCTAAGACCACCTGAATCGGAAAGACACAGGCAGGCAAATGAGCACTGCAGCAATATTGAAATAGCCAAGACATGGAAGCAGAAAAAAGGTTCATAAACAGATGAATGGACAAAGAAGAAGTAGTATACGTACCAAATAGAATAGTAGCCTCGGGAAAAAAATGAACAATGCCGTTTTCAGGACTACAGTTGAGCCTAGAAATAATCATATAAGCTTAAGTAACTCAAAAGGGTACGACAAATATCCTATGATAACATTTATACATGTTATCCTAAGATTGCTACCAATGAACATATTTCCACAGAAAAAGACACTCACAGACTTATGAAATAAACTAATGGTTAGCCAAAATGAAAGGTGGGAGGATGGGTTAACTAGGACTATGGGGTTAACATACATATACTAATGTATGTTAAGTGTATAAAAACATATAACAGATAAACTGTATGAATTATATAATCACCAATACCTTTAAAATATACATTTTGTAATCACATACATGGTAACAGGACCCGAGGATGAACAGACATATGTATGAATCATTGAGCAGATTCTGTACAGCCAGGCAATCAAAACACTAAAATCAAATTTACTCCGATAAGAAATAGAAATTAAATTTAAAAAACAAACATAAGTAAGGAGACATAAACTTCTGGAGGCTTGTCCCAGCACATTCCACTCTAATTTACAACCTCGGAACACTACCTCCAGGAAGACTCTGTTGCCATAGTAACAAGAGTTGAGAACGTAATAATGCTGCCGCCTTGTGGCTGTTTCCCACAACAGCAGCTTTAAACCCAGTGCTAAGGGTTGCTTAATAGTCAAAACGACTGCAGGGGTCTAAATGACACCTGCCCTCAAAAAATGCCCTGGGGTAGGGAATACGCAAGAAAATTCAACACATGAGAAATTTTTCAAAAAGTGAATATGAAGAGGGAAGTTGTACTCACACTTTAACAAAAAAAGGAAAAGAAGAAAAAGGATATGCCTAAAGATCAGTATAAGGAATTATTCGCCACATGCGTATCCAACCTCCAAAAAGGTTTCAGCTCACACCAGTCAAATGGCCATCAGCAAAAAGTCTACAAACTATAAATGCTGAAGGGGTTTTAGAGAAATGTATACCTTCTATCTGCTGCTGGGATGTAAAGTGGTAACAGCACTAACGCAAACTGAATGGAGCTGCTTGAAAAGGTAAAAATTGAGCTACCATATGATGCGGCAGGTCACCTTTTGGGCCTATAACCTAAGACCACCTGAATCGGAAAGACACAGGCAGGCAAATGTGCACTGCAGCAATATTGAAATAGCCAAGACATGGAAGCAGAAAAAAGGTTCATAAACAGATGAATGGACAAAGAAGAAGTGGTATACGTACCAAATAGAATAGTAGCCTTGGGAAAAAAATGAACAATGCCGTTTTCAGGACTACAGTTGAGCCTAGAAATAATCATATAAGGTTAAGTAACTCAAAAGGGTACGACAAATATCCTATGATAACATTTATACATGTTATCCTAAGATAGCTACCAATGAACATATTTCCACAGAAAAAGACACTCACAGACTTATGAAATAAACTAATGGTTAGACAAAATGAAAGGTGGGAGGACGGGTAAATTAGGACTATGGGGTTAACATACATATACTAATGTATGTTAAGTGTATAAAAACATATAACAGATAAACTGTATGAATTATATAATCACCAATACCTTTAAAATATACATTCTGTAATAACATACATGGTAACAGAATCCGAAGATGAACAGACATATGTAGGAATCATTGAGCAGTTTCTGTACAGCCAGACAATCAAAACACTCTAATCAAATTTACTCCGATAAGAAATAGAAATTAAATTTAAAAAACAAACCTAAGTAAGGAGACATAAACTTCTGGGAGCTTGTCCCAGCACATTCCACTCTAACTTACAACCTCGGAACACTACCTCCAGGAAGATTCTGTTGCCCTAGTAACAAGAGATGAGAACGTAATAATGCTGCCGCCTTGTGGCTCTTTCCCACAACAGCAGCTTTAAACCCAGTGCTAATGGTTGCTTAATAGTCACCTGGACTGCAGGTTTCTAAATGACACCTGCCCTGAAAAATGCCCTGGGGTAAGGAATAGGCAAGAATATTCAACACATGAGAAATTTTTCAAGAAATCAATAAGAGGAGGGAAGTTGTACTCACTCTTTAAAAAAAAAGGAAAAGAAAAAAAAGGACATGCCTAAAGCTCAGTAGAATGAATTATTAGACACATGCAAATTCAAATGGAAAAAGGTTTCAGCTCACACCAATCGTATCCATCAGCAAAATGTCTACAAACTATAAATGCTGAAGGGGTTTTAGAGAACTGTGTACCTTCTAGCTGCTGGTGGGATGTAAAGTGGTAACAGCACTAACGCAAACTGAATGGAGCTTCTTGAAAAGGTAAAAATTGAGCTACCATATGATGCAGCAGGTCACCCTTTGGGCCTATAACCTAAGACCACCTGAATCGGAAAGACACAGGCAGGCAAATGAGCACTGCAGCAATATTGAAATAGCCAAGACATGGAAGCAGAAAAAAGGTTCATAAACAGATGAATGGACAAAGAAGAAGTAGTATACGTACCAAATAGAATAGTAGCCTGGGGAAAAAAATGAACAACGCCGTTTTCAGGACTACAGTTGAGCCTAGAAATAATTATATAAGGTTAAGTAACTCAAAAGGGTACGACAAATATCCTATGATAATATTTATACATGTTATCCTAAGATTGCTACCAATGAACATATTTCCACAGAAAAAGACACTCACAGACTTATGAAATAAACTAATGGTTAGCAAAATGAAAGGTGGGAGGATGGGTAAATTAGGACTATGGGGTTAACATACATATACTAATGTATGTTAAGTGTATAACAACATATAACAGATAAACTGTATGAATTATATAATCACCAATACCTTTAAAATATACATTTTGTAATCACATACATGGTAGCAGGACCCGAAGTTGAACAGACATATGTATGAATCATTGAGCAGATCCTGTACAGCCAGGCAATCAAAACACTCTAATCAATTTTACGCTGATAAGAAATAGAAATGAAATTTAAAAAACAAACATAAGTAAGGAGACATAAACTTCTGGGGGCTTGTCCCAGCACATTCCACTCTAATTTACAACCTCAGAACACTACCTCCAGGAAGATTCTGTTGCCCTAGTAACAAGAGTTGAGAACGTAATAATGCTGCCGCCTTGTGGCTGTTTCCCACAACAGCAGCTTTAAACCCAGTGCTAATGGTTGCTTAATAGTCACAACGACTGCAGGGGTCTAAATGACACCTGCCCTCAAAAAGTGCCCTTGGGTAGGGAATAGGCAAGAAAATTCAACACATGAGAAATTTTTCAAAAAGTGAATATGAAGAGGGAAGTTGTACTCACACTTTAACAAAAAAAGGAAAAGAAGAAAAAGGATATGCCTAAAGATCAGTATAAGGAATTATTCGCCACATGCGTATCCAACCTCCATAAAGGTTTCAGCTCACAACAGTCAAATGGCCATCAGCAAAAGTCTACAAACTATAAATGCTGAAGGTGTTTTAGAGAAATGTGTACCTTCTATCTGCTGCTGGGATGTAAAGTGGTAACAGCACTAACGCAAACTGAATGGAGCCGCTTGAAAAGGTAGAAATTGAGCTACCATATGATGCGGCAGGGCACCTCTCGGGCTTATAACCTAAGACCACCAGAATCGGAAGGACACAGGCAGTCAAATGTGCACTGCAGCAATACTGAAATAGCCAAGACATGGAAGCAAAAAAAGGTCCATAAACAGATGAATGGACAGAGAAGAAGTGGTATATGGACAGAATGGAATAGTAGCCTCGGGAAAAAAATGAACAATGCCGTTTTCAGGACTACAGTAGAGCCTAGAAATAATAATATAAGGTTAAGTAAGTCAAAAGGGTATGACAAATATCCTATGATATCATTTATACATGTTATCCTAAGATTGCTACCAATGAACATATTTCCACAGAAAAAGACACTCACAGACTTATGAAATAAACTAATGGTTAGCCAAAATGAAAGGGGGGAGGATGGGTAAATTAGGACTATGGGATTAACATAAATATACTAATGTATGTTACATGCATATAAACATATAACAGATAAACTATATGAATTATATAATCACCAATACCTTTAAAATATACATTCTGTATTCACATACATGGTAACAGAATCCGAAGATGAACAGACATATGTAGGAATCATTGAGCAGATTCTGTACAGCCAGACAATCAAAAAACTCTAATCAAATTTACTCCAAAAAGAAATAGAATTAAATTTAAAAAACAAACATAAGTAAGGAGACATAAACTTCTGGGGGCTCGTCCCAGCACATTCCACTCTAATTTACAACCACGGAACACTACCTCCAGGAAGATTCTGTTGCCCTAGTAACAAGAGATGAGAACGTAATAATGCTGCCGCCTTGTGGCTGTTTCCCACAACAGCAGCATTAAACCCAGTGCTAATGGTTGCTTAATAGTCACAAGGACTGCAGGGCTCTAAATGACACCTGCCCTGAAAAATGCCCTGGGGTAGGGAATAGGCAAGAAAATTCAACACATGAGAAATTTTTCAAGAAGTCAATAAGAGGAGGGAAGTTGTACTCACTCTTTAAAAAAAAAGGAAAAGAAAAAAAAGGACATGCCTAAAGCTCAGTATAAGGAATTATTAGACACATGCAAATTCAAATTCAACAAGGTTTCAGCTCACACCAGTCATTTCCATCAGCAAAATGTCTATAAACTATAAATGCTGAAGGGGTTTTAGAGAACTGTGTACCTTCTAGCTGCTGGTGGGATGTAAAGTGGTAACAGCACTAACGCAAACTGAATGGAGCTTCTTGAAAAGGTAAAAATTGAGCTACCATATGATGCAGCAGGTCACCCTTTGGGCCTATAACCTAAGACCACCTGAATCGGAAAGACACAGGCAGGCAAATGAGCACTGCAGCAATATTGAAATAGCCAAGACATGGAAGCAGAAAAAAGGTTCATAAACAGATGAATGGACAAAGAAGAAGTAGTATACGTACCAAATAGAATAGTAGCCTGGGGAAAAAAATGAACAACGCCGTTTTCAGGACTACAGTTGAGCCTAGAAATAATCATATAAGGTTAAGTAACTCAAAAGGGTACGACAAATATCCTATGATAACATTTATACATGTTATCCTAAGATTGCTACCAATGAACATATTTCCACAGAAAAAGACACTCACAGACTTATGAAATAAACTAATGGTTAGCAAAATGAAAGGTGGGAGGATGGGTAAATTAGGACTATGGGGTTAACATACATATACTAATGTATGTTAAGTGTATAACAACATATAACAGATAAACTGTATGAATTATATAATCTCCAATACCTTTAAAATATACATTTTGTAATCACATACATGGTAACAGGACCCTAAGATGAACAGACATATGTATGAATCATTGAGCAGATCCTGTACAGCCAGGCAATCAAAACACTCTAATCAAATTTACGCTGATAAGAAATAGAAATGAAATTTAAAAAACAAACATAAGTAAGGAGACATAAACTTCTGGGGGCTTGTCCCAGCACATTCCACTCTAATTTACAACCTCAGAACACTACCTCCAGGAAGATTCTGTTGCCCTAGTAACAAGAGTTGAGAACGTAATAATGCTGCCGCCTTGTGGCTGTTTCCCACAACAGCAGCTTTAAACCCAGTGCTAATGGTTGCTTAATAGTCACAACGACTGCAGGGGTCTAAATGACACCTGCCCTCAAAAAGTGCCCTTGGGTAGGGAATAGGCAAGAAAATTCAACACATGAGAAATTTTTCAAAAAGTGAATATGAAGAGGGAAGTTGTACTCACACTTTAACAAAAAAAGGAAAAGAAGAAAAAGGATATGCCTAAAGATCAGTATAAGGAATTATTCGCCACATGCGTATCCAACCTCCATAAAGGTTTCAGCTCACAACAGTCAAATGGCCATCAGCAAAAGTCTACAAACTATAAATGCTGAAGGTGTTTTAGAGAAATGTGTACCTTCTATCTGCTGCTGGGATGTAAAGTGGTAACAGCACTAACGCAAACTGAATGGAGCCGCTTGAAAAGGTAGAAATTGAGCTACCATATGATGCGGCAGGGCACCTCTCGGGCTTATAACCTAAGACCACCAGAATCGGAAGGACACAGGCAGTCAAATGTGCACTGCAGCAATACTGAAATAGCCAAGACATGGAAGCAAAAAAAGGTCCATAAACAGATGAATGGACAGAGAAGAAGTGGTATATGGACAGAATGGAATAGTAGCCTCGGGAAAAAAATGAACAATGCCGTTTTCAGGACTACAGTAGAGCCTAGAAATAATAATATAAGGTTAAGTAAGTCAAAAGGGTATGACAAATATCCTATGATATCATTTATACATGTTATCCTAAGATTGCTACCAATGAACATATTTCCACAGAAAAAGACACTCACAGACTTATGAAATAAACTAATGGTTAGCCAAAATGAAAGGGGGGAGGATGGGTAATTTAGGACTATGGGATTAACATAAATATACTAATGTATGTTACATGCATATAAACATATAACAGATAAACTATATGAATTATATAATCACCAATACCTTTAAAATATACATTCTGTATTCACATACATGGTAACAGAATCCGAAGATGAACAGACATATGTAGGAATCATTGAGCAGATTCTGTACAGCCAGACAATCAAAAAACTCTAATCAAATTTACTCCAAAAAGAAATAGAATTAAATTTAAAAAACAAACATAAGTAAGGAGACATAAACTTCTGGGGGCTCGTCCCAGCACATTCCACTCTAATTTACAACCACGGAACACTACCTCCAGGAAGATTCTGTTGCCCTAGTAACAAGAGATGAGAACGTAATAATGCTGCCGCCTTGTGGCTGTTTCCCACAACAGCAGCATTAAACCCAGTGCTAATGGTTGCTTAATAGTCACAAGGACTGCAGGGCTCTAAATGACACCTGCCCTGAAAAATGCCCTGGGGTAGGGAATAGGCAAGAAAATTCAACACATGAGAAATTTTTCAAGAAGTCAATAAGAGGAGGGAAGTTGTACTCACTCTTTAAAAAAAAAGGAAAAGAAAAAAAAGGACATGCCTAAAGCTCAGTATAAGGAATTATTAGACACATGCAAATTCAAATTCAACAAGGTTTCAGCTCACACCAGTCATTTCCATCAGCAAAATGTCTATAAACTATAAATGCTGAAGGGGTTTTAGAGAACTGTGTACCTTCTAGCTGCTGGTGGGATGTAAAGTGGTAACAGCACTAACGCAAACTGAATGGAGCTTCTTGAAAAGGTAAAAATTGAGCTACCATATGATGCAGCAGGTCACCCTTTGGGCCTATAACCTAAGACCACCTGAATCGGAAAGACACAGGCAGGCAAATGAGCACTGCAGCAATATTGAAATAGCCAAGACATGGAAGCAGAAAAAAGGTTCATAAACAGATGAATGGACAAAGAAGAAGTAGTATACGTACCAAATAGAATAGTAGCCTGGGGAAAAAAATGAACAACGCCGTTTTCAGGACTACAGTTGAGCCTAGAAATAATCATATAAGGTTAAGTAACTCAAAAGGGTACGACAAATATCCTATGATAACATTTATACATGTTATCCTAAGATTGCTACCAATGAACATATTTCCACAGAAAAAGACACTCACAGACTTATGAAATAAACTAATGGTTAGCAAAATGAAAGGTGGGAGGATGGGTAAATTAGGACTATGGGGTTAACATACATATACTAATGTATGTTAAGTGTATAACAACATATAACAGATAAACTGTATGAATTATATAATCTCCAATACCTTTAAAATATACATTTTGTAATCACATACATGGTAACAGGACCCTAAGATGAACAGACATATGTATGAATCATTGAGCAGATCCTGTACAGCCAGGCAATCAAAACACTCTAATCAAATTTACGCTGATAAGAAATAGAAATGAAATTTAAAAAACAAACATAAGTAAGGAGACATAAACTTCTGGGGGCTTGTCCCAGCACATTCCACTCTAATTTACAACCTCAGAACACTACCTCCAGGAAGATTCTGTTGCCCTAGTAACAAGAGTTGAGAACGTAATAATGCTGCCGCCTTGTGGCTGTTTCCCACAACAGCAGCTTTAAACCCAGTGCTAATGGTTGCTTAATAGTCACAACGACTGCAGGGGTCTAAATGACACCTGCCCTCAAAAAGTGCCCTTGGGTAGGGAATAGGCAAGAAAATTCAACACATGAGAAATTTTTCAAAAAGTGAATATGAAGAGGGAAGTTGTACTCACACTTTAACAAAAAAAGGAAAAGAAGAAAAAGGATATGCCTAAAGATCAGTATAAGGAATTATTCGCCACATGCGTATCCAACCTCCATAAAGGTTTCAGCTCACAACAGTCAAATGGCCATCAGCAAAAGTCTACAAACTATAAATGCTGAAGGTGTTTTAGAGAAATGTGTACCTTCTATCTGCTGCTGGGATGTAAAGTGGTAACAGCACTAACGCAAACTGAATGGAGCCGCTTGAAAAGGTAGAAATTGAGCTACCATATGATGCGGCAGGGCACCTCTCGGGCTTATAACCTAAGACCACCAGAATCGGAAGGACACAGGCAGTCAAATGTGCACTGCAGCAATACTGAAATAGCCAAGACATGGAAGCAAAAAAAGGTCCATAAACAGATGAATGGACAGAGAAGAAGTGGTATATGGACAGAATGGAATAGTAGCCTCGGGAAAAAAATGAACAATGCCGTTTTCAGGACTACAGTAGAGCCTAGAAATAATAATATAAGGTTAAGTAAGTCAAAAGGGTATGACAAATATCCTATGATATCATTTATACATGTTATCCTAAGATTGCTACCAATGAACATATTTCCACAGAAAAAGACACTCACAGACTTATGAAATAAACTAATGGTTAGCCAAAATGAAAGGGGGGAGGATGGGTAATTTAGGACTATGGGATTAACATAAATATACTAATGTATGTTACATGCATATAAACATATAACAGATAAACTATATGAATTATATAATCACCAATACCTTTAAAATATACATTCTGTATTCACATACATGGTAACAGAATCCGAAGATGAACAGACATATGTAGGAATCATTGAGCAGATTCTGTACAGCCAGACAATCAAAAAACTCTAATCAAATTTACTCCAAAAAGAAATAGAATTAAATTTAAAAAACAAACATAAGTAAGGAGACATAAACTTCTGGGGGCTCGTCCCAGCACATTCCACTCTAATTTACAACCACGGAACACTACCTCCAGGAAGATTCTGTTGCCCTAGTAACAAGAGATGAGAACGTAATAATGCTGCCGCCTTGTGGCTGTTTCCCACAACAGCAGCATTAAACCCAGTGCTAATGGTTGCTTAATAGTCACAAGGACTGCAGGGCTCTAAATGACACCTGCCCTGAAAAATGCCCTGGGGTAGGGAATAGGCAAGAAAATTCAACACATGAGAAATTTTTCAAGAAGTCAATAAGAGGAGGGAAGTTGTACTCACTCTTTAAAAAAAAAGGAAAAGAAAAAAAAGGACATGCCTAAAGCTCAGTATAAGGAATTATTAGACACATGCAAATTCAAATTCAACAAGGTTTCAGCTCACACCAGTCATTTCCATCAGCAAAATGTCTATAAACTATAAATGCTGAAGGGGTTTTAGAGAACTGTGTACCTTCTAGCTGCTGGTGGGATGTAAAGTGGTAACAGCACTAACGCAAACTGAATGGAGCTTCTTGAAAAGGTAAAAATTGAGCTACCATATGATGCAGCAGGTCACCCTTTGGGCCTATAACCTAAGACCACCTGAATCGGAAAGACACAGGCAGGCAAATGAGCACTGCAGCAATATTGAAATAGCCAAGACATGGAAGCAGAAAAAAGGTTCATAAACAGATGAATGGACAAAGAAGAAGTAGTATACGTACCAAATAGAATAGTAGCCTGGGGAAAAAAATGAACAACGCCGTTTTCAGGACTACAGTTGAGCCTAGAAATAATCATATAAGGTTAAGTAACTCAAAAGGGTACGACAAATATCCTATGATAACATTTATACATGTTATCCTAAGATTGCTACCAATGAACATATTTCCACAGAAAAAGACACTCACAGACTTATGAAATAAACTAATGGTTAGCAAAATGAAAGGTGGGAGGATGGGTAAATTAGGACTATGGGGTTAACATACATATACTAATGTATGTTAAGTGTATAACAACATATAACAGATAAACTGTATGAATTATATAATCTCCAATACCTTTAAAATATACATTTTGTAATCACATACATGGTAACAGGACCCTAAGATGAACAGACATATGTATGAATCATTGAGCAGATCCTGTACAGCCAGGCAATCAAAACACTCTAATCAAATTTACGCTGATAAGAAATAGAAATGAAATTTAAAAAACAAACATAAGTAAGGAGACATAAACTTCTGGGGGCTTGTCCCAGCACATTCCACTCTAATTTACAACCTCAGAACACTACCTCCAGGAAGATTCTGTTGCCCTAGTAACAAGAGTTGAGAACGTAATAATGCTGCCGCCTTGTGGCTGTTTCCCACAACAGCAGCTTTAAACCCAGTGCTAATGGTTGCTTAATAGTCACAACGACTGCAGGGGTCTAAATGACACCTGCCCTCAAAAAGTGCCCTTGGGTAGGGAATAGGCAAGAAAATTCAACACATGAGAAATTTTTCAAAAAGTGAATATGAAGAGGGAAGTTGTACTCACACTTTAACAAAAAAAGGAAAAGAAGAAAAAGGATATGCCTAAAGATCAGTATAAGGAATTATTCGCCACATGCGTATCCAACCTCCATAAAGGTTTCAGCTCACAACAGTCAAATGGCCATCAGCAAAAGTCTACAAACTATAAATGCTGAAGGTGTTTTAGAGAAATGTGTACCTTCTATCTGCTGCTGGGATGTAAAGTGGTAACAGCACTAACGCAAACTGAATGGAGCCGCTTGAAAAGGTAGAAATTGAGCTACCATATGATGCGGCAGGGCACCTCTCGGGCTTATAACCTAAGACCACCAGAATCGGAAGGACACAGGCAGTCAAATGTGCACTGCAGCAATACTGAAATAGCCAAGACATGGAAGCAAAAAAAGGTCCATAAACAGATGAATGGACAGAGAAGAAGTGGTATGTGGACAGAATGGAATAGTAGCCTCGGGAAAAAAATGAACAATGCCGTTTTCAGGACTACAGTAGAGCCTAGAAATAATAATATAAGGTTAAGTAAGTCAAAAGGGTATGACAAATATCCTATGATATCATTTATACATGTTATCCTAAGATTGCTACCAATGAACATATTTCCACAGAAAAAGACACTCACAGACTTATGAAATAAACTAATGGTTAGCCAAAATGAAAGGGGGGAGGATGGGTAATTTAGGACTATGGGATTAACATAAATATACTAATGTATGTTACATGCATATAAACATATAACAGATAAACTATATGAATTATATAATCACCAATACCTTTAAAATATACATTCTGTATTCACATACATGGTAACAGAATCCGAAGATGAACAGACATATGTAGGAATCATTGAGCAGATTCTGTACAGCCAGACAATCAAAAAACTCTAATCAAATTTACTCCAAAAAGAAATAGAATTAAATTTAAAAAACAAACATAAGTAAGGAGACATAAACTTCTGGGGGCTCGTCCCAGCACATTCCACTCTAATTTACAACCACGGAACACTACCTCCAGGAAGATTCTGTTGCCCTAGTAACAAGAGATGAGAACGTAATAATGCTGCCGCCTTGTGGCTGTTTCCCACAACAGCAGCATTAAACCCAGTGCTAATGGTTGCTTAATAGTCACAAGGACTGCAGGGCTCTAAATGACACCTGCCCTGAAAAATGCCCTGGGGTAGGGAATAGGCAAGAAAATTCAACACATGAGAAATTTTTCAAGAAGTCAATAAGAGGAGGGAAGTTGTACTCACTCTTTAAAAAAAAAGGAAAAGAAAAAAAAGGACATGCCTAAAGCTCAGTATAAGGAATTATTAGACACATGCAAATTCAAATTCAACAAGGTTTCAGCTCACACCAGTCATTTCCATCAGCAAAATGTCTATAAACTATAAATGCTGAAGGGGTTTTAGAGAACTGTGTACCTTCTAGCTGCTGGTGGGATGTAAAGTGGTAACAGCACTAACGCAAACTGAATGGAGCTGCTTGAAAAGGTAAAAATTGAGCTACCATATGATGCAGCAGGGCACCTCTTTGGCTTATAACCTAAGACTACCAGAATCGGAAAGACACAGGCAGTCAAATGTGCACTGCAGCAATATTGAAATAGCAAAGACATGGAAGCAAAAAAAATGTCAATAAACAGATGAATGGACAGAGAAGAAGTGGTATATGGACAGAATGGAATAGTAGCCTCGTGGAAAAAATGAACAATGCCGTTTTCAGGACTACAGTAGAGCCTAGAAATAATCATATAAGGTTAAGTAAGTCAAAAGGGTATGACAATTATCCTATGATATCATTTATACATGTTATCCTAAGATTGCTACCAATGAACATATTTCCACAGAAAAAGACACTCACAGACTTATGAAATAAACTAATTGTTAGCCAAAATGAAAGGTGGGAGGACGGGTAAATTAGGACTATGGGGTTAACATACATATACTAATGTATGTTAAGTGTATAACAACATATAACAGATAAACTGTATGAATTATATAATCTCCAATACCTTTAAAATATACATTCTGTAATCACATACATGGTAACAGAATCCGAAGATGAACAGACATATGTAGGAATCATTGAGCAGTTTCTGTACAGCCAGACAATCAAAACACTCTAATCAAATTTACGCTGATAAGAAATAGAAATTAAATTTAAAAAACAAACCTAAGTAAGGAGACATAAACTTCTGGGGGCTTGTCCCAGCACATTCCACTCTAATTTACAACCTCAGAACACTACCTCCAGGAAGATTCTGTTGCCCTAGTAACAAGAGTTGAGAACGTAATAATGCTGCCGCCTTGTGGCTGTTTCCCACAACAGCAGCTTTAAACCCAGTGCTAATGGTTGCTTAATAGTCACAACGACTGCAGGGGTCTAAATGACACCTGCCCTCAAAAAGTGCCCTTGGGTAGGGAATAGGCAAGAAAATTCAACACATGAGAAATTTTTCAAAAAGTGAATATGAAGAGGGAAGTTGTACTCACACTTTAACAAAAAAAGGAAAAGAAGAAAAAGGATATGCCTAAAGATCAGTATAAGGAATTATTCGCCACATGCGTATCCAACCTCCATAAAGGTTTCAGCTCACAACAGTCAAATGGCCATCAGCAAAAGTCTACAAACTATAAATGCTGAAGGTGTTTTAGAGAAATGTGTACCTTCTATCTGCTGCTGGGATGTAAAGTGGTAACAGCACTAACGCAAACTGAATGGAGCCGCTTGAAAAGGTAGAAATTGAGCTACCATATGATGCGGCAGGGCACCTCTCGGGCTTATAACCTAAGACCACCAGAATCGGAAGGACACAGGCAGTCAAATGTGCACTGCAGCAATACTGAAATAGCCAAGACATGGAAGCAAAAAAAGGTCCATAAACAGATGAATGGACAGAGAAGAAGTGGTATATGGACAGAATGGAATAGTAGCCTCGGGAAAAAAATGAACAATGCCGTTTTCAGGACTACAGTAGAGCCTAGAAATAATAATATAAGGTTAAGTAAGTCAAAAGGGTATGACAAATATCCTATGATATCATTTATACATGTTATCCTAAGATTGCTACCAATGAACATATTTCCACAGAAAAAGACACTCACAGACTTATGAAATAAACTAATGGTTAGCCAAAATGAAAGGGGGGAGGATGGGTAATTTAGGACTATGGGATTAACATAAATATACTAATGTATGTTACATGCATATAAACATATAACAGATAAACTATATGAATTATATAATCACCAATACCTTTAAAATATACATTCTGTATTCACATACATGGTAACAGAATCCGAAGATGAACAGACATATGTAGGAATCATTGAGCAGATTCTGTACAGCCAGACAATCAAAAAACTCTAATCAAATTTACTCCAAAAAGAAATAGAATTAAATTTAAAAAACAAACATAAGTAAGGAGACATAAACTTCTGGGGGCTCGTCCCAGCACATTCCACTCTAATTTACAACCACGGAACACTACCTCCAGGAAGATTCTGTTGCCCTAGTAACAAGAGATGAGAACGTAATAATGCTGCCGCCTTGTGGCTGTTTCCCACAACAGCAGCATTAAACCCAGTGCTAATGGTTGCTTAATAGTCACAAGGACTGCAGGGCTCTAAATGACACCTGCCCTGAAAAATGCCCTGGGGTAGGGAATAGGCAAGAAAATTCAACACATGAGAAATTTTTCAAGAAGTCAATAAGAGGAGGGAAGTTGTACTCACTCTTTAAAAAAAAAGGAAAAGAAAAAAAAGGACATGCCTAAAGCTCAGTATAAGGAATTATTAGACACATGCAAATTCAAATTCAACAAGGTTTCAGCTCACACCAGTCATTTCCATCAGCAAAATGTCTATAAACTATAAATGCTGAAGGGGTTTTAGAGAACTGTGTACCTTCTAGCTGCTGGTGGGATGTAAAGTGGTAACAGCACTAACGCAAACTGAATGGAGCTTCTTGAAAAGGTAAAAATTGAGCTACCATATGATGCAGCAGGTCACCCTTTGGGCCTATAACCTAAGACCACCTGAATCGGAAAGACACAGGCAGGCAAATGAGCACTGCAGCAATATTGAAATAGCCAAGACATGGAAGCAGAAAAAAGGTTCATAAACAGATGAATGGACAAAGAAGAAGTAGTATACGTACCAAATAGAATAGTAGCCTGGGGAAAAAAATGAACAACGCCGTTTTCAGGACTACAGTTGAGCCTAGAAATAATCATATAAGGTTAAGTAACTCAAAAGGGTACGACAAATATCCTATGATAACATTTATACATGTTATCCTAAGATTGCTACCAATGAACATATTTCCACAGAAAAAGACACTCACAGACTTATGAAATAAACTAATGGTTAGCAAAATGAAAGGTGGGAGGATGGGTAAATTAGGACTATGGGGTTAACATACATATACTAATGTATGTTAAGTGTATAACAACATATAACAGATAAACTGTATGAATTATATAATCTCCAATACCTTTAAAATATACATTTTGTAATCACATACATGGTAACAGGACCCTAAGATGAACAGACATATGTATGAATCATTGAGCAGATCCTGTACAGCCAGGCAATCAAAACACTCTAATCAAATTTACGCTGATAAGAAATAGAAATGAAATTTAAAAAACAAACATAAGTAAGGAGACATAAACTTCTGGGGGCTTGTCCCAGCACATTCCACTCTAATTTACAACCTCAGAACACTACCTCCAGGAAGATTCTGTTGCCCTAGTAACAAGAGTTGAGAACGTAATAATGCTGCCGCCTTGTGGCTGTTTCCCACAACAGCAGCTTTAAACCCAGTGCTAATGGTTGCTTAATAGTCACAACGACTGCAGGGGTCTAAATGACACCTGCCCTCAAAAAGTGCCCTTGGGTAGGGAATAGGCAAGAAAATTCAACACATGAGAAATTTTTCAAAAAGTGAATATGAAGAGGGAAGTTGTACTCACACTTTAACAAAAAAAGGAAAAGAAGAAAAAGGATATGCCTAAAGATCAGTATAAGGAATTATTCGCCACATGCGTATCCAACCTCCATAAAGGTTTCAGCTCACAACAGTCAAATGGCCATCAGCAAAAGTCTACAAACTATAAATGCTGAAGGTGTTTTAGAGAAATGTGTACCTTCTATCTGCTGCTGGGATGTAAAGTGGTAACAGCACTAACGCAAACTGAATGGAGCCGCTTGAAAAGGTAGAAATTGAGCTACCATATGATGCGGCAGGGCACCTCTCGGGCTTATAACCTAAGACCACCAGAATCGGAAGGACACAGGCAGTCAAATGTGCACTGCAGCAATACTGAAATAGCCAAGACATGGAAGCAAAAAAAGGTCCATAAACAGATGAATGGACAGAGAAGAAGTGGTATGTGGACAGAATGGAATAGTAGCCTCGGGAAAAAAATGAACAATGCCGTTTTCAGGACTACAGTAGAGCCTAGAAATAATAATATAAGGTTAAGTAAGTCAAAAGGGTATGACAAATATCCTATGATATCATTTATACATGTTATCCTAAGATTGCTACCAATGAACATATTTCCACAGAAAAAGACACTCACAGACTTATGAAATAAACTAATGGTTAGCCAAAATGAAAGGGGGGAGGATGGGTAATTTAGGACTATGGGATTAACATAAATATACTAATGTATGTTACATGCATATAAACATATAACAGATAAACTATATGAATTATATAATCACCAATACCTTTAAAATATACATTCTGTATTCACATACATGGTAACAGAATCCGAAGATGAACAGACATATGTAGGAATCATTGAGCAGATTCTGTACAGCCAGACAATCAAAAAACTCTAATCAAATTTACTCCAAAAAGAAATAGAATTAAATTTAAAAAACAAACATAAGTAAGGAGACATAAACTTCTGGGGGCTCGTCCCAGCACATTCCACTCTAATTTACAACCACGGAACACTACCTCCAGGAAGATTCTGTTGCCCTAGTAACAAGAGATGAGAACGTAATAATGCTGCCGCCTTGTGGCTGTTTCCCACAACAGCAGCATTAAACCCAGTGCTAATGGTTGCTTAATAGTCACAAGGACTGCAGGGCTCTAAATGACACCTGCCCTGAAAAATGCCCTGGGGTAGGGAATAGGCAAGAAAATTCAACACATGAGAAATTTTTCAAGAAGTCAATAAGAGGAGGGAAGTTGTACTCACTCTTTAAAAAAAAAGGAAAAGAAAAAAAAGGACATGCCTAAAGCTCAGTATAAGGAATTATTAGACACATGCAAATTCAAATTCAACAAGGTTTCAGCTCACACCAGTCATTTCCATCAGCAAAATGTCTATAAACTATAAATGCTGAAGGGGTTTTAGAGAACTGTGTACCTTCTAGCTGCTGGTGGGATGTAAAGTGGTAACAGCACTAACGCAAACTGAATGGAGCTTCTTGAAAAGGTAAAAATTGAGCTACCATATGATGCAGCAGGTCACCCTTTGGGCCTATAACCTAAGACCACCTGAATCGGAAAGACACAGGCAGGCAAATGAGCACTGCAGCAATATTGAAATAGCCAAGACATGGAAGCAGAAAAAAGGTTCATAAACAGATGAATGGACAAAGAAGAAGTAGTATACGTACCAAATAGAATAGTAGCCTGGGGAAAAAAATGAACAACGCCGTTTTCAGGACTACAGTTGAGCCTAGAAATAATCATATAAGGTTAAGTAACTCAAAAGGGTACGACAAATATCCTATGATAACATTTATACATGTTATCCTAAGATTGCTACCAATGAACATATTTCCACAGAAAAAGACACTCACAGACTTATGAAATAAACTAATGGTTAGCCAAAATGAAAGGTGGGAGGATGGGTTAACTAGGACTATGGGGTTAACATATATATACTAATGTATGTTAAGTGTATAAAAACATATAACAGATAAACTGTATGAATTATATAATCACCAATACCTTTAAAATATACATTTTGTAATCACATACATGGTAACAGGACCCGAGGATGAACAGACATATGTATGAATCATTGAGCAGATTCTGTACAGCCAGGCAATCAAAACACTAAAATCAAATTTACTCTGATAAGAAATAGAAATAAAATTTAAAAAACAAACCTAAGTAAGGAGACATAAACTTCTGGAGGCTTGTCCCAGCACATTCCACTCTAATTTACAACCTCGGAACACTACCTCCAGGAAGACTCTGTTGCCCTAGTAACAAGAGTTGAGAACGTAATAATGCTGCCGCCTTGTGGCTGTTTCCCACAACAGCAGCTTTAAACCCAGTGCTAATGGTTGCTTAATAGTCAAAACGACTGCAGGGGTCTAAATGACACCTGCCCTCAAAAAATGCCCTGGGGTAGGGAATACGCAAGAAAATTCAACACATGAGAAATTTTTCAAAAAGTGAATATGAAGAGGGAAGTTGTACTCACACTTTAACAAAAAAAGGAAAAGAAGAAAAAGGATATGCCTAAAGATCAGTATAAGGAATTATTCGCCACATGCGTATCCAACCTCGAAAAAGGTTTCAGCAAACACCAGTCAAATGGCCATCAGCAAAAAGTCTACAAAGTATAAATGCTTAAAGGGTTTTAGAGAAATGTATACCTTCTATCTGCTGCTGGGATGTAAAGTGGTAACAGCACTAACGCAAACTGAATGGAGCTGCTTGAAAAGGTAAAAATTGAGCTACCATATGATGCGGCAGGGCACCTCTTCGGCTTATAACCTAAGACTACCAGAATCGGAAAGACACAGGCAGTCAAATGTGCACTGCAGCAATATGGAAATAGCAAAGACATGGAAGCAAAAAAAATGTCTATAAACAGATGAATGGACAGAGAAGAAGCGGTATATGGACAGAATGCAATAGTAGCCTCGGAGAAAAAATGAACAATGCCGTTTTAAGGACTAGAGTTGAGCCTAGAAATAATCATATAAGGTTAAGTAAGTCAAAAGGGTATGACAAATATCCTATGATATCATTTATACATGTTATCCTAAGATTGCTACCAATGAACATATTTCCACAGAAAAAGACACTCACAGACTTATGAAATAAACTAATTGTTAGCCAAAATGAAAGGTGGGAGGATGGGTAAATTAGGACTATGGGGTTAACATACATATACTAATGTATGTTAAGTGTATAAAAACATATAACAGATAAACTGTATGAATTATATAATCACCAATACCTTTAAAATATACATTCTGTAATAACATACATGGTAACAGAATCCAAAGATGAACAGACATATGTAGGAATCATTGAGCAGTTTCTGTACAGCCAGACAATCAAAACACTCTAATCAAAGTTACTCCGATAAGAAATAGAAATTAAATTTAAAAAACAAACCTAAGTAAGGAGACATAAACTTCTGGGGGCTTGTCCCAGCACATTCCACTCTAATTTACAACTTCGGAACACTACCTCCAGGAAGATTCTGTTGCCCTAGTAACAAGAGATGAGAACGTAATAATGCTGCCGCCTTGTGGCTCTTTCCCACAACAGCAGCATTAAACCCAGTGCTAATGGTTGCTTAATAGTCACAAGGACTGCAGGGATCTAAATGACACCTGGCCTGAAAAATGCCCTGGGGTAGGGAATAGGCAAGAAAATTCAACACATGAGAAATTTTTCAAGAAGTCAATAAGAGGAGGGAAGTTGTACTCATTCTTTAAAAAAAAAGGAAAAGAAAAAAAAGGACATGCCTAAAGCTCAGTATAAGGAATTATTAGACACATGCAAATTCAAATGGAAAAAGGTTTCAGCTCACACCAGTCATTTCCATCAGCAAAATGTCTACAAACTATAAATGCTGAAGGGGTTTTAGAGAACTGTGTACCTTCTAGCTGCTGGTGGGATGTAAAGTGGTAACAGCACTAACGCAAACTGAATGGAGTTTCTTGAAAAGGTAAAAATTGAGCTACCATATGATGCGGCAGGTCACCTTTTGGGCCTATAACCTAAGACCACCTAAATCGGAAAGACACAGGCAGGCAAATGTGCACTGCAGCAATATTGAAATAGCCAAGACATGGAAGCAGAAAAAGGGTTCATAAACAGATGAATGGACAAAGAAGAAGTGGTATACGTACCAAAGAGCATAGTAGCCTCGGGAAAAAAATGAACAATGCCGTTTTCAGGACTACAGTTGAGCCTAGAAATAATCATATAAGGTTAAGTAACTCAAAAGGGTACGACAAATATCCTATGATAACATTTATACATGTTATCCTACGATTGCTACCAATGAACATATTTCCACAGAAAAAGCCACTCACAGACTTATGAAATAAACTAATGGTTAGCCAAAATGAAAGGTGGGAGGATGGGTAAATTAGGACTATGGGGTTAACATACATATACTAATGTATGTTAAGTGTATAAAAACATGTAACAGATAAACTGTATGAATTATATAATCACCAATACCTTTAAAATATACATTTTGTAATCACATACATGGTAAGAGGACCCGAAGATGAACAGACATATGTATGAATCACTGAGCAGATCCTGTACAGCCAGGCAATCAAAACACTCTAATCAAATTTACTCCGATAAGAAATAGAAATTAAATTTAAAAAAACAAACATAAGTAAGGAGACATAAACTTCTGGGGGCTTGTCCCAGCACATTCCACTCTAATTTACAACCTCGGAACACTACCTCCAGGAAGAGTCTGTTGCCCTAGTAACAAGAGATGAGAACGTAATAATGCTGCCGCCTTGTGGCTCTTTCCCACAACAGCAGCTTTAAACCCAGTGCTAATGTTTGCTTAATAGTCACAAGGACTGCAGGGCTCTAAATGACACCTGCCCTGAAAAATGCCCTGGGGTAGGGAATAGGCAAGAAAATTCAACACATGAGAAATTTTTCAAGAAGTCAATAAGAGGAGGGAAGTTGTACTCACTCTTTAATAAAAAAGGAAAAGAAAAACAAAGGACATGCCTAAACCTCAGTATAAAGAATTATTAGACACATGCAAATGCAAATTCAAAAAGGTTTCAGCTCACACCAGTCATTTCCATCAGCAAAATGTCTACAAACTATAAATGCTGAAGGAGTTTTAGAGAACTGTGTACCTTCTAGATCCTGGTTGGATGTAAAGTGGTAACAGCACTAACGCAAACTGAATTGAGCTGTTGAAAAGGTAAAAATTGAGCTACCATATGATGCGGCAGGTCACCTTTTGGGCCTATAACCTAAGACCACCTGAATCGGAAAGACACAGGCAGGCAAATGAGCACTGAAGCAATATTGAAATAGCCAAGACATGGAAGCAGAAAAAAGGTTCATAAACAGATGAATGGACAGAGAAGAAGTGGTATATGGACAGAATGCAATAGTAGCCTCGGGGAAAAAATGAACAATGCCGTTTTAAGGACTAGAGTTGAGCCTAGAAATAATCATATAAGGTTAAGTAAGTCAAAAGGGTATGACAAATATCCTATGATATCATTTATACATGTTATCCTAAGATTGCTACCAATGAACATATTTCCACAGAAAAAGACACTCACAGACTTATGAAATAAACTAATGGTTAGACAAAATGAAAGGTGGGAGGATGGGTAAACTAGGACTATGGGGTTAACATACATATACTAATGTATGTTAAGTGTATAAAAACATATAACAGATAAACTGTATGAATTATATAATCACCAATACCTTTAAAATATACATTCTGTAATCACATACATGGTAACAGAATCCAAAGATGAACAGACATATGTAGGAATCATTGAGCAGTTTCTGTACAGCCAGACAATCAAAACACTCTAATCAAATTTACTCAGATAAGAAATAGAAATTAAATTTAAAAAACAAACCTAAGTAAGGAGACATAAACTTCTGGGGGCTTGTCCCAGCACATTCCACTCTAATTTACAACCTCGGAACACTACCTCCAGGAAGATTCTGTTGCCCTAGTAACAAGAGATGAGAACGTAATAATGCTGCCGCCTTGTGGCTCTTTCCCACAACAGCAGCTTTAAACCCAGTGCTAATGGTTGCTTAATAGTCACATGGACTGCAGGGCTCTAAATGACACCTGCCCTGAAAAATGCCCTGGGGTAGGGAATAGGCAAAAATATTCAACACATGAGAAATTTTTCAAGAAGTCAATAAGAGGAGGGAAGTTGTACTCACTCTTTAAAAAAAAAGGAAAAGAAAAAAAAGGACATGCCTAAAGCTCAGTAGAATGAATTATTAGACACATGCAAATTCAAATTCAAAAAGGTTTCAGCTCACACCAGTCGTTTCCATCAGCAAAATGTGTACAAACTATAAATGCTGAAGGGGTTTTAGAGAACTGTGTACCTTCTAGCTGCTGGTGGGATGTAAAGTGGTAACAGCAATAACACAAACTGAATGGACCTGCTTTACAAGGTAAAAATTGAGCTACCATATGATGCGGCAGGTCACCTTTTGGGCCTATAACCTAAGACCACCTGAATCGGAAAGACACAGGCAGGCAAATGAGCACTGCAGCAATATTGAAATAGACAAGACATGGAAGCAGAAAAAAGGTTCATAAACAGATGAATGGACAAAGAAGAAGTGGTATACGTACCAAATAGAATAGTAGCCTCGGGAAAAAAATGAACAATGCCGTTTTCAGGACTACAGTTGAGCCTAGAAATAATCATATAACGTTAAGTAACTCAAAAGGGTACGACAAATATCCTATGAAAACATTTATACATGTTATCCTAAGATTGCTACCAATGAACATATTTCCACAGAAAAAGACACTCACAGACTTATCAAATAAACTAATGGTTAGCCAAAATGAAAGGTGGGAGGATGGGTAAATTAGGACTATGGGGTTAACATACATATACTAATGTATGTTAAGTGTATAAAAACATATAACAGATAAACTGTATGAATTATATAATCACCAATACCTTTAAAATATACATTTTGTAATCACATACATGGTAACAGGACCCGAAGATGAACAGACATATGTATGAATCATTGAGCAGATTCTGTACAGCCAGGCAATCAAAACACTCTAATCAAATTTACTCTGATAAGAAATAGAAATTAAATTTAAAAAACAAACATAAGTAAGGAGACATAAACTTCTGGGGGCTTGTCCCAGCACATTCCACTCTAATTTACAACCTCGGAACACTACCTCCAGGAAGATTCTGTTGCCGTAGTAACAAGAGTTGAGAACGTAATAATGCTGCGGCCTTGTGGCTGTTTCCCACAACTGCAGCTTTAAACCCAGTACTAATAGTTGCTTAATAGTCACAAGGACTGCAGGGCTCCAAATGACACCTGCCCTGAAAAATGCCCTGGGGTAGGGAATAGGCAAGAAAATTCAACACATGAGAAATTTTTCAAGAAGTCAATAAGAGGAGGGAAGTTGTACTCACTCTTTAAAAAAAACGAAAAGAAAAAAAAGGACATGTCTAAAGCTCAGTATAAGGAATTATTAGACACATGCAAATTCAAATTCAAAAAGGTTTCAGCTCACACCAGTCATTTCCATCAGCAAAATGTCTATAAACTATAAATGCTGAAGGGGTTTTAGAGAACTGTGTACCTTCTAGCTGCTATTGGGATGTAAAGTGGTAACAGCACTAACGCAAACTGAATGGAGCTTCTTGACAAGGTAAAAATTGAGCTACCATATGATGCAGCAGGTCACCCTTTGGGCCTATAACCTAAGACCACCTGAATCGGAAAGACACAGGCAGGCAAATGAGCACTGCAGCAATATTGAAATAGCCAAGACATGGAAGCAGAAAAAAGGTTCATAAACAGATGAATGGACAAAGAAGAAGTAGTATACGTACCAAATAGAATAGTAGCCTGGGGAAAAAAATGAACAATGCCGTTTTCAGGACTACAGTTGAGCCTAGAAATAATCATATAAGGTTAACTAACTCAAAAGGGTACGACAAATATCCTATGATAACATTTATACATGTTATCCTAAGATTGCTACCAATGAACATATTTCCACAGAAAAAGACACTCACAGACTTATGAAATAAACTAATGGTTAGCAAAATGAAAGGTGGGAGGATGGGTAAATTAGGACTATGGGGTTAACATACATATACTAATGTATGTTAAGTGTATAACAACATATAACAGATAAACTGTATGAATTATATAATCACCAATACCTTTAAAATATACATTCTGTAATCACATACATGGTAACAGGACCCGAAGATGAACAGACATATGTATGTATCATTGAGCAGATCCTGTACAGCCAGGCAATCAAAACACTCTAATCAAATTTACGCTGATAAGAAATAGAAATGAAATTTAAAAAACAAACATAAGTAAGGAGACATAAACTTCTGGGGGCTTGTCCCAGCACATTCCACTCTAATTTACAACCTCAGAACACTACCTCCAGGAAGATTCTGTTGCCCTAGTAACAAGAGTTGAGAACGTAATAATGCTGCCGCCTTGTGGCTGTTTCCCACAACAGCAGCTTTAAACCCAGTGCTAATGGTTGCTTAATAGTCACAACGACTGCAGGGGTCTAAATGACACCTGCCCTCAAAAAGTGCCCTTGGGTAGGGAATAGGCAAGAAAATTCAACACATGAGAAATTTTTCAAAAAGTGAATATGAAGAGTGAAGTTGTACTCACACTTTAACAAAAAAAAGAAAAGAAGAAAAAGGATATGCCTAAAGATCAGTATAAGGAATTATTCGCCACATGCGTATCCAACCTCCATAAAGGTTTCAGCTCACAACAGTCAAATGGCCATCAGCAAAAAGTCTACAAACTATAAATGCTGAAGGGGTTTTAGAGAAATGTGTACCTTCTATCTGCTGCTGGGATGTAAAGTGGTAACAGCACTAACGCAAACTGAATGGAGCCGCTTGAAACGGTAGAAATTGAGCTACCATATGATGCGGCAGGGCACCTCTCGGGCTTATAACCTAAGACCACCAGAATCGGAAAGACACAGGCAGTCAAATGTGCACTGCAGCAATACTGAAATAGCCAAGACATGGAAGCAAAAAAAGGTCCATAAACAGATGAATGGACAGAGAAGAAGTGGTATATGGACAGAATGGAATAGTAGCCTCGGGAAAAAAATGAACAATGCCGTTTTCAGGACTACAGTAGAGCCTAGAAATAATAATATATGGTTAAGTAAGTCAAAAGGGTATGACAAATATCCTATGATATCATTTATACATGTTATCCTAAGATTGCTACCAATGAACATATTTCCACAGAAAAAGACACTCACAGACTTATGAAATAAACTAATGGTTAGCCAAAATGAAAGGGGGGAGGATGGGTAAATTAGGACTATGGGATTAACATAAATATACTAATGTATGTTACATGCATATAAACATATAACAGATAAACTATATGAATTATATAATCACCAATACCTTTAAAATATACATTCTGTATTCACATACATGGTAACAGAATCCGAAGATGAACAGACATATGTAGGAATCATTGAGCAGATTCTGTACAGCCAGACAATCAAAAGACTCTAATCAAATTTACTCCAAAAAGAAATAGAATTAAATTTAAAAAACAAACATAAGTAAGGAGACATAAACTTCTGGGGGCTCGTCCCAGCACATTCCACTCTAATTTACAACCACGGAACACTACCTCCAGGAAGATTCTGTTGCCCTAGTAACAAGAGATGAGAACGTAATAATGCTGCTGCCTTGTGGCTGTTTCCCACAACAGCAGCATTAAACCCAGTGCTAATGGTTGCTTAATAGTCACAAGGACTGCAGGGCTCTAAATGACACCTGCCCTGAAAAATGCCCTCGGGTAGGGAATAGGTAAGAAAATTCAACACATGAGAAATTTTTCAAGAAGTCAATAAGAGGAGGGAAGTTGTACTCACTCTTTAAAAAAAAAGGAAAAGAAAAAAAAGGACATGCCTAAAGCTCAGTATAAGGAATTATTAGACACATGCAAATTCAAATTCAACAAGGTTTCAGCTCACACCAGTCATTTCCATCAGCAAAATGTCTATAAACTATAAATGCTGAAGGGGTTTTAGAGAACTGTGTACCTTCTAGCTGCTGGTGGGATGTAAAGAGGTAACAGCACTAACGCAAACTGAATGGAGCTGCTTGAAAAGGTAAAAATTGAGCTACCATATGATGCGGCAGGTCACCTTTTGGGCCTATAACCTAAGACCACCTGAATCGGAAAGACACAGGCAGGCAAATGAGCACTGCAGCAATATTGAAATAGCCAAGACATGGAAGCAGAAAAAAGGTTCATAAACAGATGAATGGACAAAGAAGAAGTGGTATACGTACCAAACAGAATAGTAGCCTCGGGAAAAAAATGAACAATGCCGTTTTCAGGACTACAGTTGAGCCTAGAAATAATCATATAAGGTTAAGTAACTCAAAAGGGTACGACAAATATCCTATGATAACATTTATACATGTTATCCTAAGATAGCTACCAATGAACATATTTCCACAGAAAAAGACACTCACAGACTTATGAAATAAACTAATGGTTAGCCAAAATGAAAGGTGGGAGGATGGGTTAACTAGGACTATGGGGTTAACATACATATACTAATGTATGTTAAGTGTATAAAAACATATAACAGATAAACTGTATGAATTATATAATCACCAATACCTTTAAAATATACATTTTGTAATCACATACATGGTAACAGGACCCGAGGATGAACAGACATATGTATGAATCATTGAGCAGATTCTGTACAGCCAGGCAATCAAAACACTAAAATCAAATTTACTCCGATAAGAAATAGAAATTAAATTTAAAAAACAAACATAAGTAAGGAGACATAAACTTCTGGAGGCTTGTCCCAGCACATTCCACTCTAATTTACAACCTCGGAACACTACCTCCAGGAAGACTCTGTTGCCCTAGTAACAAGAGTTGAGAACGTAATAATGCTGCCGCCTTGTGGCTGTTTCCCACAACAGCAGCTTTAAACCCAGTGCTAATGGTTGCTTAATAGTCAAAACGACTGCAGGGGTCTAAATGACACCTGCCCTCAAAAAATGCCCTGGGGTAGGGAATACGCAAGAAAATTCAACACATGAGAAATTTTTCAAAAAGTGAATATGAAGAGGGAAGTTGTACTCACACTTTAACAAAAAAAGGAAAAGAAGAAAAAGGATATGCCTAAAGATCAGTATAAGGAATTATTCGCCACATGCGTATCCAACCTCCAAAAAGGTTTCAGCTCACACCAGTCAAATGGCCATCAGCAAAAAGTCTACAAACTATAAATGCTGAAGGGGTTCTAGAGAAACGTATACCTTCTATCTGCTGCTGGGATGTAAAGTGGTAACAGCACTAACGCAAACTGAATGGAGCTGCTTGAAAAGGTAAAAATTGAGCTACCATATGATGCGGCAGGGCACCTCTTTGGCTTATAACCTAAGACTACCAGAATCGGAAAGACACAGGCAGTCAAATGTGCACTGCAGCAATATGGAAATAGCAAAGACATGGAAGCAAAAAAAATGTCTATAAACAGATGAATGGACAGAGAAGAAGTGGTATATGGACAGAATGCAATAGTAGCCTCGGGGAAAAAATGAACAATGCCGTTTTAAGGACTAGAGTTGAGCCTAGAAATAATCATATAAGGTTAAGTAAGTCAAAAGGGTATGACAAATATCCTATGATATCATTTATACATGTTATCCTAAGATTGCTACCAATGAACATATTTCCACAGAAAAAGACACTCACAGACTTATAAAATAAACTAATTGTTAGCCAAAATGAAAGGTGGGAGGATGGGTAAATTAGGACTATGGGGTTAACATACATATACTAATGTATGTTAAGTGTATAAAAACATATAACAGATAAACTGTATGAATTATATAATCACCAATACCTTTAAAATATACATTCTGTAATCACATACATGGTAACAGAATCCGAAGATGAACAGACATATGTAGGAATCATTGAGCAGTTTCTGTACAGCCAGACAATCAAAACACTCTAATCAAATTTACTCCGATAAGAAATAGAAATTACATTTAAAAAACAAACCTAAGTAAGGAGACATAAACTTCTGGGGGCTTGTCCCAGCACATTCCACTCTAATTTACAACCTCGGAACACTACCTCCAGGAAGATTCTGTTGCCCTAGTAACAAGAGATGAGAACGTAATAATGCTGCCGCCTTGTGGCTCTTTCCCACAACAGCAGCTTTAAACCCAGTGCTAATGGTTGCTTAATAGTCACATGGACTGCAGGGCTCTAAATGACACCTGCCCTGAAAAATGCCCTGGGGTAGGGAATAGGCAAGAATATTCAACACATGAGAAATTTTTCAAGAAGTCAATAAGAGGAGGGAAGTTGTACTCACTCTTTAAAAAAAAAGGAAAAGAAAAAGAAGGACATGCCTAAAGCTCAGTAGAATGAATTATTAGACACATGCAAATTCAAATTCAAAAAGGTTTCAGCTCACACCAGTCGTTTCCATCAGCAAAATGTCTACAAACTATAAATGCTGAAGGGGTTTTAGAGAACTGTGTACCTTCTAGCTGCTGGTGGGATGTAAAGTGGTAACAGCACTAACGCAAACTGAATGGAGTTTCTTGAAAAGGTAAAAATTGAGCTACCATATGATGCGGCAGGTCACCTTTTGGGCCTATAACCTAAGACCACCTAAATCGGAAAGACACAGGCAGGCAAAGGTGCACTGCAGCAATATTGAAATAGCCAAGACATGGAAGCAGAAAAAGGGTTCATAAACAGATGAATGGACAAAAAAGAAGTGGTATACGTACCAAATAGCATAGTAGCCTTGGGAAGAAAATGAACAATACCGTTTTCCGGACTACAGTTGAGCCTAGAAATAATCATATAAGGTTAAGTAACTCAAAAGGGTACGACAAATATCCTATGATAACATTTATACATGTTATCCTACGATTGCTACCAATGAACATATTTCCACAGAAAAGACACTCACAGACTTATGAAATAAACTAATGGTTAGCCAAAATGAAAGGTGGGAGGATGGGTAAATTAGGACTATGGGGTTAACATACATATACTAATGTATGTTAAGTGTATAAAAACATGTAACAGATAAACTGTATGAATTATATAATCACCAATACCTTTAAAATATACATTTTGTAATCACATACATGGTAAGAGGACCCGAAGATGAACAGAAATATGTATGAATCACTGAGCAGATCCTGTACAGCCAGGCAATCAAAACACTCTAATCAAATTTACTCCGATAAGAAATAGAAATTAAATTTAAAAAAACAAACATAAGTAAGGAGACATAAACTTCTGGGGGCTTGTCCCAGCACATTCCACTCTAATTTACAACCTCGGAACACTACCTCCAGGAAGATTCTGTTGCCCTAGTAACAAGAGATGAGAACGTAATAATGCTGCTGCCTTGTGGCTCTTTCCCACAACAGCAGCTTTAAACCCAGTGCTAATGGTTGCTTAATAGTCACAAGGACTGCAGGGCTCTAAATGACACCTGCCCTTAAAAATGCCCTGGGGTAGGGAATAGGCAAGAAAATTCAACACATTAGAAATTTTTCAAGAAGTCAATAAGAGGAGGGAAGTTGTACTCACTCTTTAAAAAAAAAGGAAAAGAGAAAAAAGGACATTCCTAAACCTCAGTATAAGGAATTATTAGACACATGCAAATGCAAATTCAAAAAGGTTTCAGCTCACACCAGTCATTTCCATCAGCAAAATGTCTACAAACTATAAATGCTGAAGGAGTTTTAGAGAACTGTGTACCTTCTAGATCCTGGTTGGATGTAAAGTGGTAACAGCACTAACGCAAACTGAATTGAGCTGTTGAAAAGGTAAAAATTGAGCTACCATATGATGCGGCAGGTCACCTTTTGGGCCTATAAGCTAAGACCACCTGAATCGGAAAGACACAGGCAGGCAAATGAGCACTGCAGTAATATTGAAATAGCCAAGACATGGAAGCAGAAAAAAGGTTCATAAACAGATGAATGGACAAAGAGGAAGTGGTATACGTACCAAATAGAATAGTAGCCTCGGGAAAAAAATGAACAATGCCGTTTTCAGGACTACAGTTGAGCCTAGAAATAATCATATAAGGTTAAGTAACTCAAAAGGGTACGACAAATATCCTATGATAACATTTATACATGTTATCCTAAGATAGCTACCAATGAACATATTTCCACAGAAAAAGACACTCACAGACTTATGAAATAAACTAATGGTTAGACAAAATGAAAGGTGGGAGGATGGGTAAACTAGGACTATGGGGTTAACATACATATACTAATGTATGTTAAGTGTATAAAAACATATAACAGATAAACTGTATGAATTATATAATCACCAATACCTTTAAAATATACATTCTGTAATCACATACATGGTAACAGAATCCGAAGATTAACAGACATATGTAGGAATCATTGAGCAGTTTCTGTACAGCCAGACAATCAAACACTCTAATCAAATTTACTCAGATAAGAAATAGAAATTAAATTTAAAAAACAAACCTAAGTAAGGAGACATAAACTTCTGGGGGCTTGTCCCAGCACATTCCACTCTAATTTACAACCTTGGAACACTACCTCCAGGAAGATTCTGTTGCCCTAGTAACAAGAGATGAGAACGTAATAATGCTGCCACCTTGTGGCTCTTTCCCACAACAGCAGCTTTAAACCCAGTGCTAATGGTTGCTTAATAGTCACATGGACTGCAGGGCTCTAAATGACACCTGCCCTGAAAAATGCCCTGGGGTAGGGAATAGGCAAGAAAATTCAACACATGAGAAATTTTTCAAGAAGTCAATAAGAGGAGGGAAGTTGTACTCACTCTTTAAAAAAAAGGAAAAGAAAAAAAAGGACATGCCTAAAGCTCAGTATAAGGAATTATTAGACACATGCAAATGCAAATTCAAAAAGGTTTCAGCTCACACCAGTCATTTCCATCAGCAAAATGTCTATAAACTATAAATGCTGAAGGGGTTTTAGAGAACTGTGTACCTTCTAGCTGCTGGTGGGATGTAAAGTGGTAACAGCACTAACGCAAACTGAATGGAGCTTCTTGAAAAGGTAAAAATTGAGCTACCATATGATGCAGCAGGTCACCCTTTGGGCCTATAACCTAAGACCACCTGAATCGGAAAGACACAGGCAGGCAAATGAGCACTGCAGCAATATTGAAATAGCCAAGACATGGAAGCAGAAAAAAGGTTCATAAACAGATGAATGGACAAAGAAGAAGTAGTATACGTACCAAATAGAATAGTAGCCTGGGGAAAAAAATGAACAACGCCGTTTTCAGGACTACAGTTGAGCCTAGAAATAATCATATAAGGTTAAGTAACTCAAAAGGGTACGACAAATATCCTATGATAACATTTATACATGTTATCCTAAGATTGCTACCAATGAACATATTTCCACAGAAAAAGACACTCACAGACTTATGAAATAAACTAATGGTTAGCAAAATGAAAGGTGGGAGGATGGGTAAATTAGGACTATGGGGTTAACATACATATACTAATGTATGTTAAGTGTATAACAACATATAACAGATAAACTGTATGAATTATATAATCTCCAATACCTTTAAAATATACATTTTGTAATCACATACATGGTAACAGGACCCTAAGATGAACAGACATATGTATGAATCATTGAGCAGATCCTGTACAGCCAGGCAATCAAAACACTCTAATCAAATTTACGCTGATAAGAAATAGAAATGAAATTTAAAAAACAAACATAAGTAAGGAGACATAAACTTCTGGGGGCTTGTCCCAGCACATTCCACTCTAATTTACAACCTCAGAACACTACCTCCAGGAAGATTCTGTTGCCCTAGTAACAAGAGTTGAGAACGTAATAATGCTGCCGCCTTGTGGCTGTTTCCCACAACAGCAGCTTTAAACCCAGTGCTAATGGTTGCTTAATAGTCACAACGACTGCAGGGGTCTAAATGACACCTGCCCTCAAAAAGTGCCCTTGGGTAGGGAATAGGCAAGAAAATTCAACACATGAGAAATTTTTCAAAAAGTGAATATGAAGAGGGAAGTTGTACTCACACTTTAACAAAAAAAGGAAAAGAAGAAAAAGGATATGCCTAAAGATCAGTATAAGGAATTATTCGCCACATGCGTATCCAACCTCCATAAAGGTTTCAGCTCACAACAGTCAAATGGCCATCAGCAAAAGTCTACAAACTATAAATGCTGAAGGTGTTTTAGAGAAATGTGTACCTTCTATCTGCTGCTGGGATGTAAAGTGGTAACAGCACTAACGCAAACTGAATGGAGCCGCTTGAAAAGGTAGAAATTGAGCTACCATATGATGCGGCAGGGCACCTCTCGGGCTTATAACCTAAGACCACCAGAATCGGAAGGACACAGGCAGTCAAATGTGCACTGCAGCAATACTGAAATAGCCAAGACATGGAAGCAAAAAAAGGTCCATAAACAGATGAATGGACAGAGAAGAAGTGGTATATGGACAGAATGGAATAGTAGCCTCGGGAAAAAAATGAACAATGCCGTTTTCAGGACTACAGTAGAGCCTAGAAATAATAATATAAGGTTAAGTAAGTCAAAAGGGTATGACAAATATCCTATGATATCATTTATACATGTTATCCTAAGATTGCTACCAATGAACATATTTCCACAGAAAAAGACACTCACAGACTTATGAAATAAACTAATGGTTAGCCAAAATGAAAGGGGGGAGGATGGGTAATTTAGGACTATGGGATTAACATAAATATACTAATGTATGTTACATGCATATAAACATATAACAGATAAACTATATGAATTATATAATCACCAATACCTTTAAAATATACATTCTGTATTCACATACATGGTAACAGAATCCGAAGATGAACAGACATATGTAGGAATCATTGAGCAGATTCTGTACAGCCAGACAATCAAAAAACTCTAATCAAATTTACTCCAAAAAGAAATAGAATTAAATTTAAAAAACAAACATAAGTAAGGAGACATAAACTTCTGGGGGCTCGTCCCAGCACATTCCACTCTAATTTACAACCACGGAACACTACCTCCAGGAAGATTCTGTTGCCCTAGTAACAAGAGATGAGAACGTAATAATGCTGCCGCCTTGTGGCTGTTTCCCACAACAGCAGCATTAAACCCAGTGCTAATGGTTGCTTAATAGTCACAAGGACTGCAGGGCTCTAAATGACACCTGCCCTGAAAAATGCCCTGGGGTAGGGAATAGGCAAGAAAATTCAACACATGAGAAATTTTTCAAGAAGTCAATAAGAGGAGGGAAGTTGTACTCACTCTTTAAAAAAAAAGGAAAAGAAAAAAAAGGACATGCCTAAAGCTCAGTATAAGGAATTATTAGACACATGCAAATTCAAATTCAACAAGGTTTCAGCTCACACCAGTCATTTCCATCAGCAAAATGTCTATAAACTATAAATGCTGAAGGGGTTTTAGAGAACTGTGTACCTTCTAGCTGCTGGTGGGATGTAAAGTGGTAACAGCACTAACGCAAACTGAATGGAGCTTCTTGAAAAGGTAAAAATTGAGCTACCATATGATGCAGCAGGTCACCCTTTGGGCCTATAACCTAAGACCACCTGAATCGGAAAGACACAGGCAGGCAAATGAGCACTGCAGCAATATTGAAATAGCCAAGACATGGAAGCAGAAAAAAGGTTCATAAACAGATGAATGGACAAAGAAGAAGTAGTATACGTACCAAATAGAATAGTAGCCTGGGGAAAAAAATGAACAACGCCGTTTTCAGGACTACAGTTGAGCCTAGAAATAATCATATAAGGTTAAGTAACTCAAAAGGGTACGACAAATATCCTATGATAACATTTATACATGTTATCCTAAGATTGCTACCAATGAACATATTTCCACAGAAAAAGACACTCACAGACTTATGAAATAAACTAATGGTTAGCAAAATGAAAGGTGGGAGGATGGGTAAATTAGGACTATGGGGTTAACATACATATACTAATGTATGTTAAGTGTATAACAACATATAACAGATAAACTGTATGAATTATATAATCTCCAATACCTTTAAAATATACATTTTGTAATCACATACATGGTAACAGGACCCTAAGATGAACAGACATATGTATGAATCATTGAGCAGATCCTGTACAGCCAGGCAATCAAAACACTCTAATCAAATTTACGCTGATAAGAAATAGAAATGAAATTTAAAAAACAAACATAAGTAAGGAGACATAAACTTCTGGGGGCTTGTCCCAGCACATTCCACTCTAATTTACAACCTCAGAACACTACCTCCAGGAAGATTCTGTTGCCCTAGTAACAAGAGTTGAGAACGTAATAATGCTGCCGCCTTGTGGCTGTTTCCCACAACAGCAGCTTTAAACCCAGTGCTAATGGTTGCTTAATAGTCACAACGACTGCAGGGGTCTAAATGACACCTGCCCTCAAAAAGTGCCCTTGGGTAGGGAATAGGCAAGAAAATTCAACACATGAGAAATTTTTCAAAAAGTGAATATGAAGAGGGAAGTTGTACTCACACTTTAACAAAAAAAGGAAAAGAAGAAAAAGGATATGCCTAAAGATCAGTATAAGGAATTATTCGCCACATGCGTATCCAACCTCCATAAAGGTTTCAGCTCACAACAGTCAAATGGCCATCAGCAAAAGTCTACAAACTATAAATGCTGAAGGTGTTTTAGAGAAATGTGTACCTTCTATCTGCTGCTGGGATGTAAAGTGGTAACAGCACTAACGCAAACTGAATGGAGCCGCTTGAAAAGGTAGAAATTGAGCTACCATATGATGCGGCAGGGCACCTCTCGGGCTTATAACCTAAGACCACCAGAATCGGAAGGACACAGGCAGTCAAATGTGCACTGCAGCAATACTGAAATAGCCAAGACATGGAAGCAAAAAAAGGTCCATAAACAGATGAATGGACAGAGAAGAAGTGGTATATGGACAGAATGGAATAGTAGCCTCGGGAAAAAAATGAACAATGCCGTTTTCAGGACTACAGTAGAGCCTAGAAATAATAATATAAGGTTAAGTAAGTCAAAAGGGTATGACAAATATCCTATGATATCATTTATACATGTTATCCTAAGATTGCTACCAATGAACATATTTCCACAGAAAAAGACACTCACAGACTTATGAAATAAACTAATGGTTAGCCAAAATGAAAGGGGGGAGGATGGGTAATTTAGGACTATGGGATTAACATAAATATACTAATGTATGTTACATGCATATAAACATATAACAGATAAACTATATGAATTATATAATCACCAATACCTTTAAAATATACATTCTGTATTCACATACATGGTAACAGAATCCGAAGATGAACAGACATATGTAGGAATCATTGAGCAGATTCTGTACAGCCAGACAATCAAAAAACTCTAATCAAATTTACTCCAAAAAGAAATAGAATTAAATTTAAAAAACAAACATAAGTAAGGAGACATAAACTTCTGGGGGCTCGTCCCAGCACATTCCACTCTAATTTACAACCACGGAACACTACCTCCAGGAAGATTCTGTTGCCCTAGTAACAAGAGATGAGAACGTAATAATGCTGCCGCCTTGTGGCTGTTTCCCACAACAGCAGCATTAAACCCAGTGCTAATGGTTGCTTAATAGTCACAAGGACTGCAGGGCTCTAAATGACACCTGCCCTGAAAAATGCCCTGGGGTAGGGAATAGGCAAGAAAATTCAACACATGAGAAATTTTTCAAGAAGTCAATAAGAGGAGGGAAGTTGTACTCACTCTTTAAAAAAAAAGGAAAAGAAAAAAAAGGACATGCCTAAAGCTCAGTATAAGGAATTATTAGACACATGCAAATTCAAATTCAACAAGGTTTCAGCTCACACCAGTCATTTCCATCAGCAAAATGTCTATAAACTATAAATGCTGAAGGGGTTTTAGAGAACTGTGTACCTTCTAGCTGCTGGTGGGATGTAAAGTGGTAACAGCACTAACGCAAACTGAATGGAGCTTCTTGAAAAGGTAAAAATTGAGCTACCATATGATGCAGCAGGTCACCCTTTGGGCCTATAACCTAAGACCACCTGAATCGGAAAGACACAGGCAGGCAAATGAGCACTGCAGCAATATTGAAATAGCCAAGACATGGAAGCAGAAAAAAGGTTCATAAACAGATGAATGGACAAAGAAGAAGTAGTATACGTACCAAATAGAATAGTAGCCTGGGGAAAAAAATGAACAACGCCGTTTTCAGGACTACAGTTGAGCCTAGAAATAATCATATAAGGTTAAGTAACTCAAAAGGGTACGACAAATATCCTATGATAACATTTATACATGTTATCCTAAGATTGCTACCAATGAACATATTTCCACAGAAAAAGACACTCACAGACTTATGAAATAAACTAATGGTTAGCAAAATGAAAGGTGGGAGGATGGGTAAATTAGGACTATGGGGTTAACATACATATACTAATGTATGTTAAGTGTATAACAACATATAACAGATAAACTGTATGAATTATATAATCTCCAATACCTTTAAAATATACATTTTGTAATCACATACATGGTAACAGGACCCTAAGATGAACAGACATATGTATGAATCATTGAGCAGATCCTGTACAGCCAGGCAATCAAAACACTCTAATCAAATTTACGCTGATAAGAAATAGAAATGAAATTTAAAAAACAAACATAAGTAAGGAGACATAAACTTCTGGGGGCTTGTCCCAGCACATTCCACTCTAATTTACAACCTCAGAACACTACCTCCAGGAAGATTCTGTTGCCCTAGTAACAAGAGTTGAGAACGTAATAATGCTGCCGCCTTGTGGCTGTTTCCCACAACAGCAGCTTTAAACCCAGTGCTAATGGTTGCTTAATAGTCACAACGACTGCAGGGGTCTAAATGACACCTGCCCTCAAAAAGTGCCCTTGGGTAGGGAATAGGCAAGAAAATTCAACACATGAGAAATTTTTCAAAAAGTGAATATGAAGAGGGAAGTTGTACTCACACTTTAACAAAAAAAGGAAAAGAAGAAAAAGGATATGCCTAAAGATCAGTATAAGGAATTATTCGCCACATGCGTATCCAACCTCCATAAAGGTTTCAGCTCACAACAGTCAAATGGCCATCAGCAAAAGTCTACAAACTATAAATGCTGAAGGTGTTTTAGAGAAATGTGTACCTTCTATCTGCTGCTGGGATGTAAAGTGGTAACAGCACTAACGCAAACTGAATGGAGCCGCTTGAAAAGGTAGAAATTGAGCTACCATATGATGCGGCAGGGCACCTCTCGGGCTTATAACCTAAGACCACCAGAATCGGAAGGACACAGGCAGTCAAATGTGCACTGCAGCAATACTGAAATAGCCAAGACATGGAAGCAAAAAAAGGTCCATAAACAGATGAATGGACAGAGAAGAAGTGGTATATGGACAGAATGGAATAGTAGCCTCGGGAAAAAAATGAACAATGCCGTTTTCAGGACTACAGTAGAGCCTAGAAATAATAATATAAGGTTAAGTAAGTCAAAAGGGTATGACAAATATCCTATGATATCATTTATACATGTTATCCTAAGATTGCTACCAATGAACATATTTCCACAGAAAAAGACACTCACAGACTTATGAAATAAACTAATGGTTAGCCAAAATGAAAGGGGGGAGGATGGGTAAATTAGGACTATGGGATTAACATAAATATACTAATGTATGTTACATGCATATAAACATATAACAGATAAACTATATGAATTATATAATCACCAATACCTTTAAAATATACATTCTGTATTCACATACATGGTAACAGAATCCGAAGATGAACAGACATATGTAGGAATCATTGAGCAGATTCTGTACAGCCAGACAATCAAAAAACTCTAATCAAATTTACTCCAAAAAGAAATAGAATTAAATTTAAAAAACAAACATAAGTAAGGAGACATAAACTTCTGGGGGCTCGTCCCAGCACATTCCACTCTAATTTACAACCACGGAACACTACCTCCAGGAAGATTCTGTTGCCCTAGTAACAAGAGATGAGAACGTAATAATCCTGCCGCCTTGTGGCTGTTTCCCACAACAGCAGCATTAAACCCAGTGCTAATGGTTGCTTAATAGTCACAAGGACTGCAGGGCTCTAAATGACACCTGTCCTGAAAAATGCCCTGGGGTAGGGAATAGGCAAGAAAATTCAACACATGAGAAATTTTTCAAGAAGTCAATAAGAGGAGGGAAGTTGTACTCACTCTTTAAAAAAAAAGGAAAAGAAAAAAAAGGACATGCCTAAAGCTCAGTATAAGGAATTATTAGACACATGCAAATTCAAATTCAACAAGGTTTCAGCTCACACCAGTCATTTCCATCAGCAAAATGTCTATAAACTATAAATGCTGAAGGGGTTTTAGAGAACTGTGTACCTTCTAGCTGCTGGTGGGATGTAAAGTGGTAACAGCACTAACGCAAACTGAATGGAGCTGCTTGAAAAGGTAAAAATTGAGCTACCATATGATGCAGCAGGGCACCTCTTTGGCTTATAACCTAAGACTACCAGAATCGGAAAGACACAGGCAGTCAAATGTGCACTGCAGCAATATTGAAATAGCAAAGACATGGAAGCAAAAAAAATGTCAATAAACAGATGAATGGACAGAGAAGAAGTGGTATATGGACAGAATGGAATAGTAGCCTCGTGGAAAAAATGAACAATGCCGTTTTCAGGACTACAGTAGAGCCTAGAAATAATCATATAAGGTTAAGTAAGTCAAAAGGGTATGACAATTATCCTATGATATCATTTATACATGTTATCCTAAGATTGCTACCAATGAACATATTTCCACAGAAAAAGACACTCACAGACTTATGAAATAAACTAATTGTTAGCCAAAATGAAAGGTGGGAGGACGGGTAAATTAGGACTATGGGGTTAACATACATATACTAATGTATGTTAAGTGTATAAAAACATATAACAGATAAACTGTATGAATTATATAATCACCAATACCTTTAAAATATACATTCTGTAATCACATACATGGTAACAGAATCCGAAGATGAACAGACATATGTAGGAATCATTGAGCAGTTTCTGTACAGCCAGACAATCAAAACACTCTAATCAAATTTACTCCGATAAGAAATAGAAATTAAATTTAAAAAACAAACCTAAGTAAGGAGACATAAACTTCTGGGGGCTTGTCCCAGCACATTCCACTCTAATTTACAACCTCGGAACACTACCTCCAGGAAGATTCTGTTGCCCTAGTAACAAGAGATGAGAACGTAATAATGCTGCCACCTTGTGGCTCTTTCTCACAACAGCAGCTTTAAACCCAGTGCTAATGGTTGCTTAATAGTCACATGGACTGCAGGGCTCTAAATGACACCTGCCCTGAAAAATGCCCTGGGGTAAGGAATAGGCAAGAATATTCAACACATGAGAAATTTTTCAAGAAATCAATAAGAGGAGGGAAGTTGTACTCACTCTTTAAAAAAAAAGGAAAAGAAAAAAAAGGACATGCCTAAAGCTCAGTAGAATGAATTATTAGACACATGCAAATTCAAATGGAAAAAGGTTTCAGCTCACACCAATCGTTTCCATCAGCAAAATGTCTACAAACTATAAATGCTGAAGGGGTTTTAGAGAACTGTGTACCTTCTAGCTGCTGGTGGGATGTAAAGTGGTAACAGCACTAACACAAACTGAATGGAGCTGCTTGAAAAGATAAAAATTGAGCTACCATATGATGCGGCAGGTCACCTTTTGGGCCTATAACCTAAGACCACCTGAATCGGAAAGACACAGGCAGGCAAATGAGCACTGCAGCAATATTGAAATAGCCAAGACATGGAAGCAGAAAAAAGGTTCATAAACAGATGAATGGACAAAGAAGAAGTGGTATACGTACCAAATAGAATAGTAGCCTCGGGAAAAAAATGAACAATGCCGTTTTCAGGACTACAGTTGAGCCTAGAAATAATCATATAAGCTTAAGTAACTCAAAAGGGTACGACAAATATCCTATGATAACATTTATACATGTTATCCTAAGATTGCTACCAATGAACATATTTCCACAGAAAAAGACACTCACAGACTTATGAAATAAACTAATGGTTAGCCAAAATGAAAGGTGGGAGGATGGGTTAACTAGGACTATGGGGTTAACATATATATACTAATGTATGTTAAGTGTATAAAAACATATAACAGATAAACTGTATGAATTATATAATCACCAATACCTTTAAAATATACATTTTGTAATCACATACATGGTAACAGGACCCGAGGATGAACAGACATATGTATGAATCATTGAGCAGATTCTGTACAGCCAGGCAATCAAAACACTAAAATCAAATTTACTCTGATAAGAAATAGAAATAAAATTTAAAAAACAAACCTAAGTAAGGAGACATAAACTTCTGGAGGCTTGTCCCAGCACATTCCACTCTAATTTACAACCTCGGAACACTACCTCCAGGAAGACTCTGTTGCCCTAGTAACAAGAGTTGAGAACGTAATAATGCTGCCGCCTTGTGGCTGTTTCCCACAACAGCAGCTTTAAACCCAGTGCTAATGGTTGCTTAATAGTCACAACGACTGCAGGGGTCTAAATGACACCTGCCCTCAAAAAATGCCCTGGGGTAGGGAATACGCAAGAAAATTCAACACATGAGAAATTTTTCAAAAAGTGAATATGAAGAGGGAAGTTGTACTCACACTTTAACAAAAAAAGGAAAAGAAGAAAAAGGATATGCCTAAAGATCAGTATAAGGAATTATTCGCCACATGCGTATCCAACCTCGAAAAAGGTTTCAGCAAACACCAGTCAAATGGCCATCAGCAAAAAGTCTACAAAGTATAAATGCTTAAAGGGTTTTAGAGAAATGTATACCTTCTATCTGCTGCTGGGATGTAAAGTGGTAACAGCACTAACGCAAACTGAATGGAGCTGCTTGAAAAGGTAAAAATTGAGCTACCATATGATGCGGCAGGGCACCTCTTCGGCTTATAACCTAAGACTACCAGAATCGGAAAGACACAGGCAGTCAAATGTGCACTGCAGCAATATGGAAATAGCAAAGACATGGAAGCAAAAAAAATGTCTATAAACAGATGAATGGACAGAGAAGAAGCGGTATATGGACAGAATGCAATAGTAGCCTCGGAGAAAAAATGAACAATGCCGTTTTAAGGACTAGAGTTGAGCCTAGAAATAATCATATAAGGTTAAGTAAGTCAAAAGGGTATGACAAATATCCTATGATATCATTTATACATGTTATCCTAAGATTGCTACCAATGAACATATTTCCACAGAAAAAGACACTCACAGACTTATGAAATAAACTAATTGTTAGCCAAAATGAAAGGTGGGAGGATGGGTAAATTAGGACTATGGGGTTAACATACATATACTAATGTATGTTAAGTGTATAAAAACATATAACAGATAAACTGTATGAATTATATAATCACCAATACCTTTAAAATATACATTCTGTAATAACATACATGGTAACAGAATCCAAAGATGAACAGACATATGTAGGAATCATTGAGCAGTTTCTGTACAGCCAGACAATCAAAACACTCTAATCAAAGTTACTCCGATAAGAAATAGAAATTAAATTTAAAAAACAAACCTAAGTAAGGAGACATAAACTTCTGGGGGCTTGTCCCAGCACATTCCACTCTAATTTACAACTTCGGAACACTACCTCCAGGAAGATTCTGTTGCCCTAGTAACAAGAGATGAGAACGTAATAATGCTGCCGCCTTGTGGCTCTTTCCCACAACAGCAGCATTAAACCCAGTGCTAATGGTTGCTTAATAGTCACAAGGACTGCAGGGATCTAAATGACACCTGGCCTGAAAAATGCCCTGGGGTAGGGAATAGGCAAGAAAATTCAACACATGAGAAATTTTTCAAGAAGTCAATAAGAGGAGGGAAGTTGTACTCATTCTTTAAAAAAAAAGGAAAAGAAAAAAAAGGACATGCCTAAAGCTCAGTATAAGGAATTATTAGACACATGCAAATTCAAATGGAAAAAGGTTTCAGCTCACACCAGTCATTTCCATCAGCAAAATGTCTACAAACTATAAATGCTGAAGGGGTTTTAGAGAACTGTGTACCTTCTAGCTGCTGGTGGGATGTAAAGTGGTAACAGCACTAACGCAAACTGAATGGAGTTTCTTGAAAAGGTAAAAATTGAGCTACCATATGATGCGGCAGGTCACCTTTTGGGCCTATAACCTAAGACCACCTAAATCGGAAAGACACAGGCAGGCAAATGTGCACTGCAGCAATATTGAAATAGCCAAGACATGGAAGCAGAAAAAGGGTTCATAAACAGATGAATGGACAAAGAAGAAGTGGTATACGTACCAAAGAGAATAGTAGCCTCGGGAAAAAAATGAACAATGCCGTTTTCAGGACTACAGTTGAGCCTAGAAATAATCATATAAGGTTAAGTAACTCAAAAGGATACGACAAATATCCTATGATAACATTTATACATGTTATCCTACGATTGCTACCAATGAACATATTTCCACAGAAAAAGACACTCACAGACTTATGAAATAAACTAATGGTTAGCCAAAATGAAAGGTGGGAGGATGGGTAAATTAGGACTATGGGGTTAACATACATATACTAATGTATGTTAAGTGTATAAAAACATGTAACAGATAAACTGTATGAATTATATAATCACCAATACCTTTAAAATATACATTTTGTAATCACATACATGGTAAGAGGACCCGAAGATGAACAGACATATGTATGAATCACTGAGCAGATCCTGTACAGCCAGGCAATCAAAACACTCTAATCAAATTTACTCCGATAAGAAATAGAAATTAAATTTAAAAAAACAAACATAAGTAAGGAGACATAAACTTCTGGGGGCTTGTCCCAGCACATTCCACTCTAATTTACAACCTCGGAACACTACCTCCAGGAAGAGTCTGTTGCCCTAGTAACAAGAGATGAGAACGTAATAATGCTGCCGCCTTGTGGCTCTTTCCCACAACAGCAGCTTTAAACCCAGTGCTAATGTTTGCTTAATAGTCACAAGGACTGCAGGGCTCTAAATGACACCTGCCCTGAAAAATGCCCTGGGGTAGGGAATAGGCAAGAAAATTCAACACATGAGAAATTTTTCAAGAAGTCAATAAGAGGAGGGAAGTTGTACTCACTCTTTAATAAAAAAGGAAAAGAAAAACAAAGGACATGCCTAAACCTCAGTATAAGGAATTATTAGACACATGCAAATGCAAATTCAAAAAGGTTTCAGCTCACACCAGTCATTTCCATCAGCAAAATGTCTACAAACTATAAATGCTGAAGGAGTTTTAGAGAACTGTGTACCTTCTAGATCCTGGTTGGATGTAAAGTGGTAACAGCACTAACGCAAACTGAATTGAGCTGTTGAAAAGGTAAAAATTGAGCTACCATATGATGCGGCAGGTCACCTTTTGGGCCTATAAGCTAAGACCACCTGAATCGGAAAGACACAGGCAGGCAAATGAGCACTGAAGCAATATTGAAATAGCCAAGACATGGAAGCAGAAAAAAGGTTCATAAACAGATGAATGGACAGAGAAGAAGTGGTATATGGACAGAATGCAATAGTAGCCTCGGGGAAAAAATGAACAATGCCGTTTTAAGGACTAGAGTTGAGCCTAGAAATAATCATATAAGGTTAAGTAAGTCAAAAGGGTATGACAAATATCCTATGATATCATTTATACATGTTATCCTAAGATTGCTACCAATGAACATATTTCCACAGAAAAAGACACTCACAGACTTATGAAATAAACTAATGGTTAGACAAAATGAAAGGTGGGAGGATGGGTAAACTAGGACTATGGGGTTAACATACATATACTAATGTATGTTAAGTGTATAAAAACATATAACAGATAAACTGTATGAATTATATAATCACCAATACCTTTAAAATATACATTCTGTAATCACATACATGGTAACAGAATCCGAAGATGAACAGACATATGTAGGAATCATTGAGCAGTTTCTGTACAGCCAGACAATCAAAACACTCTAATCAAATTTACTCAGATAAGAAATAGAAATTAAATTTAAAAAACAAACCTAAGTAAGGAGACATAAACTTCTGGGGGCTTGTCCCAGCACATTCCACTCTAATTTACAACCTCGGAACACTACCTCCAGGAAGATTCTGTTGCCCTAGTAACAAGAGATGAGAACGTAATAATGCTGCCGCCTTGTGGCTCTTTCCCACAACAGCAGCTTTAAACCCAGTGCTAATGGTTGCTTAATAGTCACATGGACTGCAGGGCTCTAAATGACACCTGCCCTGAAAAATGCCCTGGGGTAGGGAATAGGCAAAAATATTCAACACATGAGAAATTTTTCAAGAAGTCAATAAGAGGAGGGAAGTTGTACTCACTCTTTAAAAAAAAAGGAAAAGAAAAAAAAGGACATGCCTAAAGCTCAGTAGAATGAATTATTAGACACATGCAAATTCAAATTCAAAAAGGTTTCAGCTCACACCAGTCGTTTCCATCAGCAAAATGTGTACAAACTATAAATGCTGAAGGGGTTTTAGAGAACTGTGTACCTTCTAGCTGCTGGTGGGATGTAAAGTGGTAACAGCACTAACACAAACTGAATGGAGCTGCTTTACAAGGTAAAAATTGAGCTACCATATGATGCGGCAGGTCACCTTTTGGGCCTATAACCTAAGACCACCTGAATCGGAAAGACACAGGCAGGCAAATGAGCACTGCAGCAATATTGAAATAGACAAGACATGGAAGCAGAAAAAAGGTTCATAAACAGATGAATGGACAAAGAAGAAGTGGTATACGTACCAAATAGAATAGTAGCCTCGGGAAAAAAATGAACAATGCCGTTTTCAGGACTACAGTTGAGCCTAGAAATAATCATATAACGTTAAGTAACTCAAAAGGGTACGACAAATATCCTATGAAAACATTTATACATGTTATCCTAAGATTGCTACCAATGAACATATTTCCACAGAAAAAGACACTCACAGACTTATCAAATAAACTAATGGTTAGCCAAAATGAAAGGTGGGAGGATGGGTAAATTAGGACTATGGGGTTAACATACATATACTAATGTATGTTAAGTGTATAAAAACATATAACAGATAAACTGTATGAATTATATAATCACCAATACCTTTAAAATATACATTTTGTAATCACATACATGGTAACAGGACCCGAAGATGAACAGACATATGTATGAATCATTGAGCAGATTCTGTACAGCCAGGCAATCAAAACACTCTAATCAAATTTACTCTGATAAGAAATAGAAATTAAATTTAAAAAACAAACATAAGTAAGGAGACATAAACTTCTGGGGGCTTGTCCCAGCACATTCCACTCTAATTTACAACCTCGGAACACTACCTCCAGGAAGATTCTGTTGCCGTAGTAACAAGAGTTGAGAACGTAATAATGCTGCGGCCTTGTGGCTGTTTCCCACAACTGCAGCTTTAAACCCAGTACTAATAGTTGCTTAATAGTCACAAGGACTGCAGGGCTCCAAATGACACCTGCCCTGAAAAATGCCCTGGGGTAGGGAATAGGCAAGAAAATTCAACACATGAGAAATTTTTCAAGAAGTCAATAAGAGGAGGGAAGTTGTACTCACTCTTTAAAAAAAACGAAAAGAAAAAAAAGGACATGTCTAAAGCTCAGTATAAGGAATTATTAGACACATGCAAATTCAAATTCAAAAAGGTTTCAGCTCACACCAGTCATTTCCATCAGCAAAATGTCTATAAACTATAAATGCTGAAGGGGTTTTAGAGAACTGTGTACCTTCTAGCTGCTGGTGGGATGTAAAGTGGTAACAGCACTAACGCAAACTGAATGGAGCTTCTTGACAAGGTAAAAATTGAGCTACCATATGATGCAGCAGGTCACCCTTTGGGCCTATAACCTAAGACCACCTGAATCGGAAAGACACAGGCAGGCAAATGAGCACTGCAGCAATATTGAAATAGCCAAGACATGGAAGCAGAAAAAAGGTTCATAAACAGATGAATGGACAAAGAAGAAGTAGTATACGTACCAAATAGAATAGTAGCCTGGGGAAAAAAATGAACAATGCCGTTTTCAGGACTGCAGTTGAGCCTAGAAATAATCATATAAGGTTAACTAACTCAAAAGGGTACGACAAATATCCTATGATAACATGTATACATGTTATCCTAAGATTGCTACCAATGAACATATTTCCACAGAAAAAGACACTCACAGACTTATGAAATAAACTAATGGTTAGCAAAATGAAAGGTGGGAGGATGGGTAAATTAGGACTATGGGGTTAACATACATATACTAATGTATGTTAAGTGTATAACAACATATAACAGATAAACTGTATGAATTATATAATCACCAATACCTTTAAAATATACATTCTGTAATCACATACATGGTAACAGGACCCGAAGATGAACAGACATATGTATGTATCATTGAGCAGATCCTGTACAGCCAGGCAATCAAAACACTCTAATCAAATTTACGCTGATAAGAAATAGAAATGAAATTTAAAAAACAAACATAAGTAAGGAGACATAAACTTCTGGGGGCTTGTCCCAGCACATTCCACTCTAATTTACAACCTCAGAACACTACCTCCAGGAAGATTCTGTTGCCCTAGTAACAAGAGTTGAGAACGTAATAATGCTGCCGCCTTGTGGCTGTTTCCCACAACAGCAGCTTTAAACCCAGTGCTAATGGTTGCTTAATAGTCACAACGACTGCAGGGGTCTAAATGACACCTGCCCTCAAAAAGTGCCCTTGGGTAGGGAATAGGCAAGAAAATTCAACACATGAGAAATTTTTCAAAAAGTGAATATGAAGAGTGAAGTTGTACTCACACTTTAACAAAAAAAAAAAAGAAGAAAAAGGATATGCCTAAAGATCAGTATAAGGAATTATTCGCCACATGCGTATCCAACCTCCATAAAGGTTTCAGCTCACAACAGTCAAATGGCCATCAGCAAAAAGTCTACAAACTATAAATGCTGAAGGGGTTTTAGAGAAATGTGTACCTTCTATCTGCTGCTGGGATGTAAAGTGGTAACAGCACTAACGCAAACTGAATGGAGCCGCTTGAAACGGTAGAAATTGAGCTACCATATGATGCGGCAGGGCACCTCTCGGGCTTATAACCTAAGACCACCAGAATCGGAAAGACACAGGCAGTCAAATGTGCACTGCAGCAATACTGAAATAGCCAAGACATGGAAGCAAAAAAAGGTCCATAAACAGATGAATGGACAGAGAAGAAGGGGTATATGGACAGAATGGAATAGTAGCCTCGGGAAAAAAATGAACAATGCCGTTTTCAGGACTACAGTAGAGCCTAGAAATAATAATATATGGTTAAGTAAGTCAAAAGGGTATGACAAATATCCTATGATATCATTTATACATGTTATCCTAAGATTGCTACCAATGAACATATTTCCACAGAAAAAGACACTCACAGACTTATGAAATAAACTAATGGTTAGCCAAAATGAAAGGGGGGAGGATGGGTAAATTAGGACTATGGGATTAACATAAATATACTAATGTATGTTACATGCATATAAACATATAACAGATAAACTATATGAATTATATAATCACCAATACCTTTAAAATATACATTCTGTATTCACATACATGGTAACAGAATCCGAAGATGAACAGACATATGTAGGAATCATTGAGCAGATTCTGTACAGCCAGACAATCAAAAGACTCTAATCAAATTTACTCCAAAAAGAAATAGAATTAAATTTAAAAAACAAACATAAGTAAGGAGACATAAACTTCTGGGGGCTCGTCCCAGCACATTCCACTCTAATTTACAACCACGGAACACTACCTCCAGGAAGATTCTGTTGCCCTAGTAACAAGAGATGAGAACGTAATAATGCTGCTGCCTTGTGGCTGTTTCCCACAACAGCAGCATTAAACCCAGTGCTAATGGTTGCTTAATAGTCACAAGGACTGCAGGGCTCTAAATGACACCTGCCCTGAAAAATGCCCTCGGGTAGGGAATAGGTAAGAAAATTCAACACATGAGAAATTTTTCAAGAAGTCAATAAGAGGAGGGAAGTTGTACTCACTCTTTAAAAAAAAAGGAAAAGAAAAAAAAGGACATGCCTAAAGCTCAGTATAAGGAATTATTAGACACATGCAAATTCAAATTCAACAAGGTTTCAGCTCACACCAGTCATTTCCATCAGCAAAATGTCTATAAACTATAAATGCTGAAGGGGTTTTAGAGAACTGTGTACCTTCTAGCTGCTGGTGGGATGTAAAGAGGTAACAGCACTAACGCAAACTGAATGGAGCTGCTTGAAAAGGTAAAAATTGAGCTACCATATGATGCGGCAGGTCACCTTTTGGGCCTATAACCTAAGACCACCTGAATCGGAAAGACACAGGCAGGCAAATGAGCACTGCAGCAATATTGAAATAGCCAAGACATGGAAGCAGAAAAAAGGTTCATAAACAGATGAATGGACAAAGAAGAAGTGGTATACGTACCAAACAGAATAGTAGCCTCGGGAAAAAAATGAACAATGCCGTTTTCAGGACTACAGTTGAGCCTAGAAATAATCATATAAGGTTAAGTAACTCAAAAGGGTACGACAAATATCCTATGATAACATTTATACATGTTATCCTAAGATAGCTACCAATGAACATATTTCCACAGAAAAAGACACTCACAGACTTATGAAATAAACTAATGGTTAGCCAAAATGAAAGGTGGGAGGATGGGTTAACTAGGACTATGGGGTTAACATACATATACTAATGTATGTTAAGTGTATAAAAACATATAACAGATAAACTGTATGAATTATATAATCACCAATACCTTTAAAATATACATTTTGTAATCACATACATGGTAACAGGACCCGAGGATGAACAGACATATGTATGAATCATTGAGCAGATTCTGTACAGCCAGGCAATCAAAACACTAAAATCAAATTTACTCCGATAAGAAATAGAAATTAAATTTAAAAAACAAACATAAGTAAGGAGACATAAACTTCTGGAGGCTTGTCCCAGCACATTCCACTCTAATTTACAACCTCGGAACACTACCTCCAGGAAGACTCTGTTGCCCTAGTAACAAGAGTTGAGAACGTAATAATGCTGCCGCCTTGTGGCTGTTTCCCACAACAGCAGCTTTAAACCCAGTGCTAATGGTTGCTTAATAGTCAAAACGACTGCAGGGGTCTAAATGACACCTGCCCTCAAAAAATGCCCTGGGGTAGGGAATACGCAAGAAAATTCAACACATGAGAAATTTTTCAAAAAGTGAATATGAAGAGGGAAGTTGTACTCACACTTTAACAAAAAAAGGAAAAGAAGAAAAAGGATATGCCTAAAGATCAGTATAAGGAATTATTCGCCACATGCGTATCCAACCTCCCAAAAGGTTTCAGCTCACACCAGTCAAATGGCCATCAGCAAAAAGTCTACAAACTATAAATGCTGAAGGGGTTCTAGAGAAACGTATACCTTCTATCTGCTGCTGGGATGTAAAGTGGTAACAGCACTAACGCAAACTGAATGGAGCTGCTTGAAAAGGTAAAAATTGAGCTACCATATGATGCGGCAGGGCACCTCTTTGGCTTATAACCTAAGACTACCAGAATCGGAAAGACACAGGCAGTCAAATGTGCACTGCAGCAATATGGAAATAGCAAAGACATGGAAGCAAAAAAAATGTCTATAAACAGATGAATGGACAGAGAAGAAGTGGTATATGGACAGAATGCAATAGTAGCCTCGGGGAAAAAATGAACAATGCCGTTTTAAGGACTAGAGTTGAGCCTAGAAATAATCATATAAGGTTAAGTAAGTCAAAAGGGTATGACAAATATCCTATGATATCATTTATACATGTTATCCTAAGATTGCTACCAATGAACATATTTCCACAGAAAAAGACACTCACAGACTTATAAAATAAACTAATTGTTAGCCAAAATGAAAGGTGGGAGGATGGGTAAATTAGGACTATGGGGTTAACATACATATACTAATGTATGTTAAGTGTATAAAAACATATAACAGATAAACTGTATGAATTATATAATCACCAATACCTTTAAAATATACATTCTGTAATCACATACATGGTAACAGAATCCGAAGATGAACAGACATATGTAGGAATCATTGAGCAGTTTCTGTACAGCCAGACAATCAAAACACTCTAATCAAATTTACTCCGATAAGAAATAGAAATTACATTTAAAAAACAAACCTAAGTAAGGAGACATAAACTTCTGGGGGCTTGTCCCAGCACATTCCACTCTAATTTACAACCTCGGAACACTACCTCCAGGAAGATTCTGTTGCCCTAGTAACAAGAGATGAGAACGTAATAATGCTGCCGCCTTGTGGCTCTTTCCCACAACAGCAGCTTTAAACCCAGTGCTAATGGTTGCTTAATAGTCACATGGACTGCAGGGCTCTAAATGACACCTGCCCTGAAAAATGCCCTGGGGTAGGGAATAGGCAAGAATATTCAACACATGAGAAATTTTTCAAGAAGTCAATAAGAGGAGGGAAGTTGTACTCACTCTTTAAAAAAAAAGGAAAAGAAAAAGAAGGACATGCCTAAAGCTCAGTAGAATGAATTATTAGACACATGCAAATTCAAATTCAAAAAGGTTTCAGCTCACACCAGTCGTTTCCATCAGCAAAATGTCTACAAACTATAAATGCTGAAGGGGTTTTAGAGAACTGTGTACCTTCTAGCTGCTGGTGGGATGTAAAGTGGTAACAGCACTAACGCAAACTGAATGGAGTTTCTTGAAAAGGTAAAAATTGAGCTACCATATGATGCGGCAGGTCACCTTTTGGGCCTATAACCTAAGACCACCTAAATCGGAAAGACACAGGCAGGCAAAGGTGCACTGCAGCAATATTGAAATAGCCAAGACATGGAAGCAGAAAAAGGGTTCATAAACAGATGAATGGACAAAAAAGAAGTGGTATACGTACCAAATAGCATAGTAGCCTTGGGAAAAAAATGAACAATACCGTTTTCCGGACTACAGTTGAGCCTAGAAATAATCATATAAGGTTAAGTAACTCAAAAGGGTACGACAAATATCCTATGATAACATTTATACATGTTATCCTACGATTGCTACCAATGAACATATTTCCACAGAAAAGACACTCACAGACTTATGAAATAAACTAATGGTTAGCCAAAATGAAAGGTGGGAGGATGGGTAAATTAGGACTATGGGGTTAACATACATATACTAATGTATGTTAAGTGTATAAAAACATGTAACAGATAAACTGTATGAATTATATAATCACCAATACCTTTAAAATATACATTTTGTAATCACATACATGGTAAGAGGACCCGAAGATGAACAGAAATATGTATGAATCACTGAGCAGATCCTGTACAGCCAGGCAATCAAAACACTCTAATCAAATTTACTCCGATAAGAAATAGAAATTAAATTTAAAAAAACAAACATAAGTAAGGAGACATAAACTTCTGGGGGCTTGTCCCAGCACATTCCACTCTAATTTACAACCTCGGAACACTACCTCCAGGAAGATTCTGTTGCCCTAGTAACAAGAGATGAGAACGTAATAATGCTGCTGCCTTGTGGCTCTTTCCCACAACAGCAGCTTTAAACCCAGTGCTAATGTTTGCTTAATAGTCACAAGGACTGCAGGGCTCTAAATGACACCTGCCCTTAAAAATGCCCTGGGGTAGGGAATAGGCAAGAAAATTCAACACATTAGAAATTTTTCAAGAAGTCAATAAGAGGAGGGAAGTTGTACTCACTCTTTAAAAAAAAAGGAAAAGAGAAAAAAGGACATTCCTAAACCTCAGTATAAGGAATTATTAGACACATGCAAATGCAAATTCAAAAAGGTTTCAGCTCACACCAGTCATTTCCATCAGCAAAATGTCTACAAACTATAAATGCTGAAGGAGTTTTAGAGAACTGTGTACCTTCTAGATCCTGGTTGGATGTAAAGTGGTAACAGCACTAACGCAAACTGAATTGAGCTGTTGAAAAGGTAAAAATTGAGCTACCATATGATGCGGCAGGTCACCTTTTGGGCCTATAACCTAAGACCACCTGAATCGGAAAGACACAGGCAGGCAAATGAGCACTGCAGTAATATTGAAATAGCCAAGACATGGAAGCAGAAAAAAGGTTCATAAACAGATGAATGGACAAAGAGGAAGTGGTATACGTACCAAATAGAATAGTAGCCTCGGGAAAAAAATGAACAATGCCGTTTTCAGGACTACAGTTGAGCCTAGAAATAATCATATAAGGTTAAGTAACTCAAAAGGGTACGACAAATATCCTATGATAACATTTATACATGTTATCCTAAGATAGCTACCAATGAACATATTTCCACAGAAAAAGACACTCACAGACTTATGAAATAAACTAATGGTTAGACAAAATGAAAGGTGGGAGGATGGGTAAACTAGGACTATGGGGTTAACATACATATACTAATGTATGTTAAGTGTATAAAAACATATAACAGATAAACTGTATGAATTATATAATCACCAATACCTTTAAAATATACATTCTGTAATCACATACATGGTAACAGAATCCGAAGATTAACAGACATATGTAGGAATCATTGAGCAGTTTCTGTACAGCCAGACAATCAAACACTCTAATCAAATTTACTCAGATAAGAAATAGAAATTAAATTTAAAAAACAAACCTAAGTAAGGAGACATAAACTTCTGGGGGCTTGTCCCAGCACATTCCACTCTAATTTACAACCTTGGAACACTACCTCCAGGAAGATTCTGTTGCCCTAGTAACAAGAGATGAGAACGTAATAATGCTGCCACCTTGTGGCTCTTTCCCACAACAGCAGCTTTAAACCCAGTGCTAATGGTTGCTTAATAGTCACATGGACTGCAGGGCTCTAAATGACACCTGCCCTGAAAAATGCCCTGGGGTAGGGAATAGGCAAGAAAATTCAACACATGAGAAATTTTTCAAGAAGTCAATAAGAGGAGGGAAGTTGTACTCACTCTTTAAAAAAAAGGAAAAGAAAAAAAAGGACATGCCTAAAGCTCAGTATAAGGAATTATTAGACACATGCAAATGCAAATTCAAAAAGGTTTCAGCTCACACCAGTCATTTCCATCAGCAAAATGTCTATAAACTATAAATGCTGAAGGGGTTTTAGAGAACTGTGTACCTTCTAGCTGCTGGTGGGATGTAAAGTGGGAACAGCACTAACGCAAACTGAATGGAGCTTCTTGAAAAGGTAAAAATTGAGCTACCATATGATGCAGCAGGTCACCCTTTGGGCCTATAACCTAAGACCACCTGAATCGGAAAGACACGGGCAGGCAAATGAGCACTGCAGCAATATTGAAATAGCAAAGACATGGAAGCAGAAAAAAGGTTCATAAACAGATGAATGGACAAAGAAGAAGTAGTATACGTACCAAATAGAATAGTAGCCTGGGGAAAAAAATGAACAACGCCGTTTTCAGGACTACAGTTGAGCCTAGAAATAATCATATAAGGTTAAGTAACTCAAAAGGGTACGACAAATATCCTATGATAATATTTATACATGTTATCCTAAGATTGCTACCAATGAACATATTTCCACAGAAAAAGACACTCACAGACTTATGAAATAAACTAATGGTTAGCAAAATGAAAGGTGGGAGGATGGGTAAATTAGGACTATGGGGTTAACATACATATACTAATGTATGTTAAGTGTATAACAACATATAACAGATAAACTGTATGAATTATATAATCACCAATACCTTTAAAATATACATTTTGTAATCACATACATGGTAACAGGACCCGAAGATGAACAGACATATGTATGAATCATTGAGCAGATCCTGTACAGCCAGGCAATCAAAACACTCTAATCAAATTTACGCTGATAAGAAATAGAAATGAAATTTAAAAAACAAACATAAGTAAGGAGACATAAACTTCTGGGGGCTTGTCCCAGCACATTCCACTCTAATTTACAACCTCAGAACACTACCTCCAGGAAGATTCTGTTGCCCTAGTAACAAGAGTTGAGAACGTAATAATGCTGCCGCCTTGTGGCTGTTTCCCACAACAGCAGCTTTAAACCCAGTGCTAATGGTTGCTTAATAGTCACAACGACTGCAGGGGTCTAAATGACACCTGCCCTCAAAAAGTGCCCTTGGGTAGGGAATAGGCAAGAAAATTCAACACATGAGAAATTTTTCAAAAAGTGAATATGAAGAGGGAAGTTGTACTCACACTTTAACAAAAAAAGGAAAAGAAGAAAAAGGATATGCCTAAAGATCAGTATAAGGAATAATTCGCCACATGCGTATCCAACCTCCATAAAGGTTTCAGCTCACAACAGACAAATGGCCATCAGCAAAAGTCTACAAACTATAAATGCTGAAGGTGTTTTAGAGAAATGTGTACCTTCTATCTGCCGCTGGGATGTAAAGTGGTAACAGCACTAACGCAAACTGAATGGAGCCGCTTGAAAAGGTAGAAATTGAGCTACCATATGATGCGGCAGGGCACCTCTCGGGCTTATAACCTAAGACCACCAGAATCGGAAAGACACAGGCAGTCAAATGTGCACTGCAGCAATACTGAAATAGCCAAGACATGGAAGCAAAAAAAGGTCCATAAACAGATGAATGGACAGAGAAGAAGTGGTATATGGACAGAATGGAATAGTAGCCTCGGGAAAAAAATGAACAATGCCGTTTTCAGGACTACAGTAGAGCCTAGAAATAATAATATAAGGTTAAGTAAGTCAAAAGGGTATGACAAATATCCTATGATATCATTTATACATGTTATCCTAAGATTGCTACCAATGAACATATTTCCACAGAAAAAGACACTCACAGACTTATGAAATAAACTAATGCTTAGCCAAAATGAAAGGGGGGAGGATGGGTAAATTAGGACTATGGGATTAACATAAATATACTAATGTATGTTACATGCATATAAACATATAACAGATAAACTATATGAATTATATAATCACCAATACCTTTAAAATATACATTCTGTATTCACATACATGGTAACAGAATCCGAAGATGAACAGACATATGTAGGAATCATTGAGCAGATTCTGTACAGCCAGACAATCAAAAAACTCTAATCAAATTTACTCCAAAAAGAAATAGAATTAAATTTAAAAAACAAACATAAGTAAGGAGACATAAACTTCTGGGGGCTCGTCCCAGCACATTCCACTCTAATTTACAACCACGGAACACTACCTCCAGGAAGATTCTGTTGCCCTAGTAACAAGAGATGAGAACGTAATAATGCTGCCGCCTTGTGGCTGTTTCCCACAACAGCAGCATTAAACCCAGTGCTAATGGTTGCTTAATAGTCACAAGGACTGCAGGGCTCTAAATGACACCTGCCCTGAAAAATGCCCTGGGGTAGGGAATAGGCAAGAAAATTCAACACATGAGAAATTTTTCAAGAAGTCAATAAGAGGAGGGAAGTTGTACTCACTCTTTAAAAAAAAAGGAAAAGAAAAAAAAGGACATGCCTAAAGCTCAGTATAAGGAATTATTAGACACATGCAAATTCAAATTCAAAAAGGTTTCAGCTCACACCAGTCATTTCCATCAGCAAAATGTCTATAAACTATAAATGCTGAAGGGGTTTTAGAGAACTGTGTACCTTCTAGCTGCTGGTGGGATGTAAAGTGGGAACAGCACTAACGCAAACTGAATGGAGCTGCTTGAAAAGATAAAAATTGAGCTACCATATGATGCGGCAGGTCACCTTTTGGGCCTATAACCTAAGACCACCTGAATCGGAAAGACACAGGCAGGCAAATGAGCACTGCAGCAATATTGAAATAGCCAAGACATGGAAGCAGAAAAAAGGTTCATAAATAGATGAATGGACAAAGAAGAAGTAGTATACGTACCAAATAGAATAGTAGCCTCGGGAAAAAAATGAACAATGCCGTTTTCAGGACTACAGTTGAGCCTAGAAATAATCATATAAGCTTAAGTAACTCAAAAGGGTACGACAAATATCCTATGATAACATTTATACATGTTATCCTAAGATTGCTACCAATGAACATATTTCCACAGAAAAAGACACTCACAGACTTATGAAATAAACTAATGGTTAGCCAAAATGAAAGGTGGGAGGATGGGTTAACTAGGACTATGGGGTTAACATACATATACTAATGTATGTTAAGTGTATAAAAACATATAACAGATAAACTGTATGAATTATATAATCACCAATACCTTTAAAATATACATTTTGTAATCACATACATGGTAACAGGACCCGAGGATGAACAGACATATGTATGAATCATTGAGCAGATTCTGTACAGCCAGGCAATCAAAACACTAAAATCAAATTTACTCCGATAAGAAATAGAAATTAAATGTAAAAAACAAACATAAGTAAGGAGACATAAACTTCTGGAGGCTTGTCCCAGCACATTCCACTCTAATTTACAACCTCGGAACACTACCTCCAGGAAGACTCTGTTGCCCTAGTAACAAGAGTTGAGAACGTAATAATGCTGCCGCCTTGTGGCTGTTTCCCACAACAGCAGCTTTAAACCCAGTGCTAATGGTTGCTTAATAGTCAAAACGACTGCAGGGGTCTAAATGACACCTGCCCTCAAAAAATGCCCTGGGGTAGGGAATACGCAAGAAAATTCAACACATGAGAAATTTTTCAAAAAGTGAATATGAAGAGGGAAGTTGTACTCACACTTTAACAAAAAAAGGAAAAGAAGAAAAAGGATATGCCTAAAGATCAGTATAAGGAATTATTCGCCACATGCGTATCCAACCTCCAAAAAGGTTTCAGCTCACACCAGTCAAATGGCCATCAGCAAAAAGTCTACAAACTATAAATGCTGAAGGGGTTTTAGAGAAATGTATACCTTCTATCTGCTGCTGGGATGTAAAGTGGTAACAGCACTAACGCAAACTGAATGGAGCTGCTTGAAAAGGTAAAAATTGAGCTACCATATGATGCGGCAGGTCACCTTTTGGGCCTATAACCTAAGACCACCTGAATCGGAAAGACACAGGCAGGCAAATGTGCACTGCAGCAATATTGAAATAGCCAAGACATGGAAGCAGAAAAAAGGTTCATAAACAGATGAATGGACAAAGAAGAAGTGGTATACGTACCAAATAGAATAGTAGCCTTGGGAAAAAAATGAACAATGCCGTTTTCAGGACTACAGTTGAGCCTAGAAATAATCATATAAGGTTAAGTAACTCAAAAGGGTACGACAAATATCCTATGATAACATTTATACATGTTATCCTAAGATAGCTACCAATGAACATATTTCCACAGAAAAAGACACTCACAGACTTATGAAATAAACTAATGGTTAGACAAAATGAAAGGTGGGAGGACGGGTAAATTAGGACTATGGGGTTAACATACATATACTAATGTATGTTAAGTGTATAAAAACATATAACAGATAAACTGTATGAATTATATAATCACCAATACCTTTAAAATATACATTCTGTAATAACATACATGGTAACAGAATCCGAAGATGAACAGACATATGTAGGAATCATTGAGCAGTTTCTGTACAGCCAGACAATCAAAACACTCTAATCAAATTTACTCCGATAAGAAATAGAAATTAAATTTAAAAAACAAACCTAAGTAAGGAGACATAAACTACTGGGGGCTTGTCCCAGCACATTCCACTCTAACTTACAACCTCGGAACACTACCTCCAGGAAGATTCTGTTGCCCTAGTAACAAGAGATGAGAACGTAATAATGCTGCCGCCTTGTGGCTCTTTCCCACAACAGCAGCTTTAAACCCAGTGCTAATGGTTGCTTAATAGTCACCTGGACTGCAGGTTTCTAAATGACACCTGCCCTGAAAAATGCCCTGGGGTAAGGAATAGGCAAGAATATTCAACACATGAGAAATTTTTCAAGAAATCAATAAGAGGAGGGAAGTTGTACTCACTCTTTAAAAAAAAAGGAAAAGAAAAAAAAGGACATGCCTAAAGCTCAGTAGAATGAATTATTAGACACATGCAAATTCAAATGGAAAAAGGTTTCAGCTCACACCAATCGTTTCCATCAGCAAAATGTCTACAAACTATAAATGCTGAAGGGGTTTTAGAGAACTGTGTACCTTCTAGCTGCTGGTGGGATGTAAAGTGGTAACAGCACTAACGCAAACTGAATGGAGCTTCTTGAAAAGGTAAAAATTGAGCTACCATATGATGCAGCAGGTCACACTTTGGGCCTATAACCTAAGACCACCTGAATTGGAAAGACACAGGCAGGCAAATGAGCACTGCAGCAATATTGAAATAGCCAAGACATGGAAGCAGAAAAAAGGTTCATAAACAGATGAATGGACAAAGAAGAAGTAGTATACGTACCAAATAGAATAGTAGCCTGGGGAAAAAAATGAACAACGCCGTTTTCAGGACTACAGTTGAGCCTAGAAATAATCATATAAGGTTAAGTAACTCAAAAGGGTACGACAAATATCCTATGATAATATTTATACATGTTATCCTAAGATTGCTACCAATGAACATATTTCCACAGAAAAAGACACTCACAGACTTATGAAATAAACTAATGGTTAGCAAAATGAAAGGTGGGAGGATGGGTAAATTAGGACTATGGGGTTAACATACATATACTAATGTATGTTAAGTGTATAACAACATATAACAGATAAACTGTATGAATTATATAATCACCAATACCTTTAAAATATACATTTTGTAATCACATACATGGTAACAGGACCCGAAGTTGAACAGACATATGTATGAATCATTGAGCAGATCCTGTACAGCCAGGCAATCAAAACACTCTAATCAATTTTACGCTGATAAGAAATAGAAATGAAATTTAAAAAACAAACATAAGTAAGGAGACATAAACTTCTGGGGGCTTGTCCCAGCACATTCCACTCTAATTTACAACCTCAGAACACTACCTCCAGGAAGATTCTGTTGCCCTAGTAACAAGAGTTGAGAACGTAATAATGCTGCCGCCTTGTGGCTGTTTCCCACAACAGCAGCTTTAAACCCAGTGCTAATGGTTGCTTAATAGTCACAACGACTGCAGGGGTCTAAATGACACCTGCCCTCAAAAAGTGCCCTTGGGTAGGGAATAGGCAAGAAAATTCAACACATGAGAAATTTTTCAAAAAGTGTATATGAAGAGGGAAGTTGTACTCACACTTTAACAAAAAAAGGAAAAGAAGAAAAAGGATATGCCTAAAGATCAGTATAAGGAATTATTCGCCACATGCGTATCCAACCTCCATAAAGGTTTCAGCTCACAACAGTCAAATGGCCATCAGCAAAAAGTCTACAAACTATAAATGCTGAAGGGGTTTTAGAGAAATGTGTACCTTCTATCTGCTGCTGGGATGTAAAGTGGTAACAGCACTAACGCAAACTGAATGGAGCCGCTTGAAAAGGTAGAAATTGAGCTACCATATGATGCGGCAGGGCACCTCTCGGGCTTATAACCTAAGACCACCAGAATCGGAAAGACACAGGCAGTCAAATGTGCACTGCAGCAATACTGAAATAGCCAAGACATGGAAGCAAAAAAAGGTCCATAAACAGATGAATGGACAGAGAAGAAGTGGTATATGGACAGAATGGAATAGTAGCCTCGGGAAAAAAATGAACAATGCCGTTTTCAGGACTACAGTAGAGCCTAGAAATAATAATATAAGGTTAAGTAAGTCAAAAGGGTATGACAAATATCCTATGATATCATTTATACATGTTATCCTAAGATTGCTACCAATGAACATATTTCCAGAGAAAAAGACACTCACAGACTTATGAAATAAACTAATGGTTAGCCAAAATGAAAGGGGGGAGGATGGGTAAATTAGGACTATGGGATTAACATAAATATACTAATGTATGTTACATGCATATAAACATATAACAGATAAATTATATGAATTATATAATCACCAATACCTTTAAAATATACATTCTGTATTCACATACATGGTAACAGAATCCGAAGATGAACAGACATATGTAGGAATCATTGAGCAGATTCTGTACAGCCAGACAATCAAAAGACTCTAATCAAATTTACTCCAAAAAGAAATAGAATTAAATTTAAAAAACAAACATAAGTAAGGAGACATAAACTTCTGGGGGCTCGTCCCAGCACATTCCACTCTAATTTACAACCACGGAACACTACCTCCAGGAAGATTCTGTTGCCCTAGTAACAAGAGATGAGAACGTAATAATGCTGCTGCCTTGTGGCTGTTTCCCACAACAGCAGCATTAAACCCAGTGCTAATGGTTGCTTAATAGTCACAAGGACTGCAGGGCTCTAAATGACACCTGCCCTGAAAAATGCCCTGGGGTAGGGAATAGGTAAGAAAATTCAACACATGAGAAATTTTTCAAGAAGTCAATAAGAGGAGGGAAGTTGTACTCACTCTTTAAAAAAAAATGAAAAGAAAAAAAAGGACATGCCTAAAGCTCAGTATAAGGAATTATTAGACACATGCAAATTCAAATTCAACAAGGTTTCAGCTCACACCAGTCATTTCCATCAGCAAAATGTCTATAAACTATAAATGCTGAAGGGGTTTTAGAGAACTGTGTACCTTCTAGCTGCTGGTGGGATGTAAAGTGGTAACAGCACTAACGCAAACTGAATGGAGCTGCTTGAAAAGGTAAAAATTGAGCTACCATATGATGCGGCAGGTCACCTTTTGGGCCTATAACCTAAGACCACCTGAATCGGAAAGACACAGGCAGGCAAATGAGCACTGCAGCAATATTGAAATAGCCAAGACATGGAAGCAGAAAAAAGGTTCATAAACAGATGAATGGACAAAGAAGAAGTGGTATACGTACCAAATAGAATAGTAGCCTCGGGAAAAAAATGAACAATGCCGTTTTCAGGACTACAGTTGAGCCTAGAAATAATCATATAAGGTTAAGTAACTCAAAAGGGTACGACAAATATCCTATGATAACATTTATACATGTTATCCTAAGATAGCTACCAATGAACATATTTCCACAGAAAAAGACACTCACAGACTTATGAAATAAACTAATGGTTAGCCAAAATGAAAGGTGGGAGGATGGGTTAACTAGGACTATGGGGTTAACATACATATACTAATGTATGTTAAGTGTATAAAAACATATAACAGATAAACTGTATGAATTATATAATCACCAATACCTTTAAAATATACATTTTGTAATCACATACATGGTAACAGGACCCGAGGATGAACAGACATATGTATGAATCATTGAGCAGATTCTGTACAGCCAGGCAATCAAAACACTAAAATCAAATTTACTCCGATAAGAAATAGAAATTAAATTTAAAAAACAAACATAAGTAAGGAGACATAAACTTCTGGAGGCTTGTCCCAGCACATTCCACTCTAATTTACAACCTCGGAACACTACCTCCAGGAAGACTCTGTTGCCATAGTAACAAGAGTTGAGAACGTAATAAAGCTGCCGCCTTGTGGCTGTTTCCCACAACAGCAGCTTTAAACCCAGTGCTAATGGTTGCTTAATAGTCAAAACGACTGCAGGGGTCTAAATGACACCTGCCCTCAAAAAATGCCCTGGGGTAGGGAATACGCAAGAAAATTCAACACATGAGAAATTTTTCAAAAAGTGAATATGAAGAGGGAAGTTGTACTCACACTTTAACAAAAAAAGGAAAAGAAGAAAAAGGATATGCCTAAAGATCAGTATAAGGAATTATTCGCCACATGCGTATCCAACCTCCAAAAAGGTTTCAGCTCACACCAGTCAAATGGCCATCAGCAAAAAGTCTACAAACTATAAATGCTGAAGTGGTTCTAGAGAAACGTATACCTTCTATCTGCTGCTGGGATGTAAAGTGGTAACAGCACTAACGCAAACTGAATGGAGCTGCTTGAAAAGGTAAAAATTGAGCTACCATATGATGCGGCAGGGCACCTCTTTGGCTTATAACCTAAGACTACCAGAATCGGAAAGACACAGGCAGTCAAATGTGCACTGCAGCAATATGGAAATAGCAAAGACATGGAAGCAAAAAAAATGTCTATAAACAGATGAATGGACAGAGAAGAAGTGGTATATGGACAGAATGCAATAGTAGCCTCGGGGAAAAAATGAACAATGCCGTTTTAAGGACTAGAGTTGAGCCTAGAAATAATCATATAAGGTTAAGTAAGTCAAAAGGGTATGACAAATATCCTATGATATCATTTATACATGTTATCCTAAGATTGCTACCAATGAACATATTTCCACAGAAAAAGACACTCACAGACTTATAAAATAAACTAATGGTTAGCCAAAATGAAAGGTGGGAGGATGGGTAAATTAGGACTATGGGGTTAACATACATATACTAATGTATGTTAAGTGTATAAAAACATATAACAGATAAACTGTATGAATTATATAATCACCAATACCTTTAAAATATACATTTTGTAATCACATACATGGTAAGAGGACCCGAAGATGAACAGACATATGTATGAATCACTGAGCAGATCCTGTACAGCCAGGCAATCAAAACACTCTAATCAAATTTACTCCGATAAGAAATAGAAATTAAATTTAAAAAAACAAACATAAGTAAGGAGACATAAACTTCTGGGGGCTTGTCCCAGCACATTCCACTCTAATTTACAACCTCGGAACACTACCTCCAGGAAGATTCTGTTGCCGTAGTAACAAGAGTTGAGAACGTAATAATGCTGCGGCCTTGTGGCTGTTTCCCACAACTGCAGCTTTAAACCCAGTACTAATAGTTGCTTAATAGTCACAAGGACTGCAGGGCTCCAAATGACACCTGCCCTGAAAAATGCCCTGGGGTAGGGAATAGGCAAGAAAATTCAACACATGAGAAATTTTTCAAGAAGTCAATAAGAGGAGGGAAGTTGTACTCACTCTTTAAAAAAAACGAAAAGAAAAAAAAGGACATGTCTAAAGCTCAGTATAAGGAATTATTAGACACATGCAAATTCAAATTCAAAAAGGTTTCAGCTCACACCAGTCATTTCCATCAGCAAAATGTCTATAAACTATAAATGCTGAAGGGGTTTTAGAGAACTGTGTACCTTCTAGCTGCTGGTGGGATGTAAAGTGGTAACAGCACTAACGCAAACTGAATGGAGCTTCTTGACAAGGTAAAAATTGAGCTACCATATGATGCAGCAGGTCACACTTTGGGCCTATAACCTAAGACCACCTGAATCGGAAAGACACAGGCAGGCAAATGAGCACTGCAGCAATATTGAAATAGCCAAGACATGGAAGCAGAAAAAAGGTTCATAAACAGATGAATGGACAAAGAAGAAGTAGTATACGTACCAAATAGAATAGTAGCCTGGGGAAAAAAATGAACAATGCCGTTTTCAGGACTACAGTTGAGCCTAGAAATAATCATATAAGGTTAACTAACTCAAAAGGGTACGACAAATATCCTATGATAACATTTATACATGTTATCCTAAGATTGCTACCAATGAACATATTTCCACAGAAAAAGACACTCACAGACTTATGAAATAAACTAATGGTTAGCAAAATGAAAGGTGGGAGGATGGGTAAATTAGGACTATGGGGTTAACATACATATACTAATGTATGTTAAGTATATAACAACATATAACAGATAAACTGTATGAATTATATAATCACCAATACCTTTAAAATATACATTCTGTAATCACATACATGGTAACAGGACCCGAAGATGAACAGACATATGTATGTATCATTGAGCAGATCCTGTACAGCCAGGCAATCAAAACACTCTAATCAAATTTACGCTGATAAGAAATAGAAATGAAATTTAAAAAACAAACATAAGTAAGGAGACATAAACTTCTGGGGGCTTGTCCCAGCACATTCCACTCTAATTTACAACCTCAGAACACTACCTCCAGGAAGATTCTGTTGCCCTAGTAACAAGAGTTGAGAACGTAATAATGCTGCCGCCTTGTGGCTGTTTCCCACAACAGCAGCTTTAAACCCAGTGCTAATGGTTGCTTAATAGTCACAACGACTGCAGGGGTCTAAATGACACCTGCCCTCAAAAAGTGCCCTTGGGTAGGGAATAGGCAAGAAAATTCAACACATGAGAAATTTTTCAAAAAGTGAATATGAAGAGTGAAGTTGTACTCACACTTTAACAAAAAAAAGAAAAGAAGAAAAAGGATATGCCTAAAGATCAGTATAAGGAATTATTCGCCACATGCGTATCCAACCTCCATAAAGGTTTCAGCTCACAACAGTCAAATGGCCATCAGCAAAAAGTCTACAAACTATAAATGCTGAAGGGGTTTTAGAGAAATGTGTACCTTCTATCTGCTGCTGGGATGTAAAGTGGTAACAGCACTAACGCAAACTGAATGGAGCCGCTTGAAACGGTAGAAATTGAGCTACCATATGATGCGGCAGGGCACCTCTCGGGCTTATAACCTAAGACCACCAGAATCGGAAAGACACAGGCAGTCAAATGTGCACTGCAGCAATACTGAAATAGCCAAGACATGGAAGCAAAAAAAGGTCCATAAACAGATGAATGGACAGAGAAGAAGTGGTATATGGACAGAATGGAATAGTAGCCTCGGGAAAAAAATGAACAATGCCGTTTTCAGGACTACAGTAGAGCCTAGAAATAATAATATATGGTTAAGTAAGTCAAAAGGGTATGACAAATATCCTATGATATCATTTATACATGTTATCCTAAGATTGCTACCAATGAACATATTTCCACAGAAAAAGACACTCACAGACTTATGAAATAAACTAATGGTTAGCCAAAATGAAAGGGGGGAGGATGGGTAAATTAGGACTATGGAATTAACATAAATATACTAATGTATGTTACATGCATATAAACATATAACAGATAAACTATATGAATTATATAATCACCAATACCTTTAAAATATACATTCTGTATTCACATACATGGTAACAGAATCCGAAGATGAACAGACATATGTAGGAATCATTGAGCAGATTCTGTACAGCCAGACAATCAAAACACTCTAATCAAATTTACTCCGATAAGAAATAGAAATTACATTTAAAAAACAAACCTAAGTAAGGAGACATAAACTTCTGGGGGCTTGTCCCAGCACATTCCACTCTAATTTACAACCTCGGAACACTACCTCCAGGAAGATTCTGTTGCCCTAGTAACAAGAGATGAGAACGTAATAATGCTGCCGCCTTGTGGCTGTTTCCCACAACAGCAGCATTAAACCCAGTGCTAATGGTTGCTTAATAGTCACATGGACTGCAGGGCTCTAAATGACACCTGCCCTGAAAAATGCCCTGGGGTAGGGAATAGGCAAGAATATTCAACACATGAGAAATTTTTCAAGAAGTCAATAAGAGGAGGGAAGTTGTACTCACTCTTTAAAAAAAAAGGAAAAGAAAAAGAAGGACATGCCTAAAGCTCAGTAGAATGAATTATTAGACACATGCAAATTCAAATTCAAAAAGGTTTCAGCTCACACCAGTCGTTTCCATCAGCAAAATGTCTACAAACTATAAATGCTGAAGGGGTTTTAGAGAACTGTGTACCTTCTAGCTGCTGGTGGGATGTAAAGTGGTAACAGCACTAACGCAAACTGAATGGAGTTTCTTGAAAAGGTAAAAATTGAGCTACCATATGATGCGGCAGGTCACCTTTTGGGCCTATAACCTAAGACCACCTAAATCGGAAAGACACAGGCAGGCAAAGGTGCACTGCAGCAATATTGAAATAGCCAAGACATGGAAGCAGAAAAAGGGTTCATAAACAGATGAATGGACAAAAAAGAAGTGGTATACGTACCAAATAGCATAGTAGCCTTGGGAAAAAAATGAACAATACCGTTTTCCGGACTACAGTTGAGCCTAGAAATAATCATATAAGGTTAAGTAACTCAAAAGGGTACGACAAATATCCTATGATAACATTTATACATGTTATCCTACGATTGCTACCAATGAACATATTTCCACAGAAAAGACACTCACAGACTTATGAAATAAACTAATGGTTAGCCAAAATGAAAGGTGGGAGGATGGGTAAATTAGGACTATGGGGTTAACATACATATACTAATGTATGTTAAGTGTATAAAAACATGTAACAGATAAACTGTATGAATTATATAATCACCAATACCTTTAAAATATACATTTTGTAATCACATACATGGTAAGAGGACCCGAAGATGAACAGAAATATGTATGAATCACTGAGCAGATCCTGTACAGCCAGGCAATCAAAACACTCTAATCAAATTTACTCCGATAAGAAATAGAAATTAAATTTAAAAAAACAAACATAAGTAAGGAGACATAAACTTCTGGGGGCTTGTCCCAGCACATTCCACTCTAATTTACAACCTCGGAACACTACCTCCAGGAAGATTCTGTTGCCCTAGTAACAAGAGATGAGAACGTAATAATGCTGCTGCCTTGTGGCTCTTTCCCACAACAGCAGCTTTAAACCCAGTGCTAATGTTTGCTTAATAGTCACAAGGACTGCAGGGCTCTAAATGACACCTGCCCTTAAAAATGCCCTGGGGTAGGGAATAGGCAAGAAAATTCAACACATTAGAAATTTTTCAAGAAGTCAATAAGAGGAGGGAAGTTGTACTCACTCTTTAAAAAAAAAGGAAAAGAGAAAAAAGGACATTCCTAAACCTCAGTATAAGGAATTATTAGACACATGCAAATGCAAATTCAAAAAGGTTTCAGCTCACACCAGTCATTTCCATCAGCAAAATGTCTACAAACTATAAATGCTGAAGGAGTTTTAGAGAACTGTGTACCTTCTAGATCCTGGTTGGATGTAAAGTGGTAACAGCACTAACGCAAACTGAATTGAGCTGTTGAAAAGGTAAAAATTGAGCTACCATATGATGCGGCAGGTCACCTTTTGGGCCTATAACCTAAGACCACCTGAATCGGAAAGACACAGGCAGGCAAATGAGCACTGCAGTAATATTGAAATAGCCAAGACATGGAAGCAGAAAAAAGGTTCATAAACAGATGAATGGACAAAGAGGAAGTGGTATACGTACCAAATAGAATAGTAGCCTCGGGAAAAAAATGAACAATGCCGTTTTCAGGACTACAGTTGAGCCTAGAAATAATCATATAAGGTTAAGTAACTCAAAAGGGTACGACAAATATCCTATGATAACATTTATACATGTTATCCTAAGATAGCTACCAATGAACATATTTCCACAGAAAAAGACACTCACAGACTTATGAAATAAACTAATGGTTAGACAAAATGAAAGGTGGGAGGATGGGTAAACTAGGACTATGGGGTTAACATACATATACTAATGTATGTTAAGTGTATAAAAACATATAACAGATAAACTGTATGAATTATATAATCACCAATACCTTTAAAATATACATTCTGTAATCACATACATGGTAACAGAATCCGAAGATTAACAGACATATGTAGGAATCATTGAGCAGTTTCTGTACAGCCAGACAATCAAACACTCTAATCAAATTTACTCAGATAAGAAATAGAAATTAAATTTAAAAAACAAACCTAAGTAAGGAGACATAAACTTCTGGGGGCTTGTCCCAGCACATTCCACTCTAATTTACAACCTTGGAACACTACCTCCAGGAAGATTCTGTTGCCCTAGTAACAAGAGATGAGAACGTAATAATGCTGCCACCTTGTGGCTCTTTCCCACAACAGCAGCTTTAAACCCAGTGCTAATGGTTGCTTAATAGTCACATGGACTGCAGGGCTCTAAATGACACCTGCCCTGAAAAATGCCCTGGGGTAGGGAATAGGCAAGAAAATTCAACACATGAGAAATTTTTCAAGAAGTCAATAAGAGGAGGGAAGTTGTACTCACTCTTTAAAAAAAAGGAAAAGAAAAAAAAGGACATGCCTAAAGCTCAGTATAAGGAATTATTAGACACATGCAAATGCAAATTCAAAAAGGTTTCAGCTCACACCAGTCATTTCCATCAGCAAAATGTCTATAAACTATAAATGCTGAAGGGGTTTTAGAGAACTGTGTACCTTCTAGCTGCTGGTGGGATGTAAAGTGGGAACAGCACTAACGCAAACTGAATGGAGCTTCTTGAAAAGGTAAAAATTGAGCTACCATATGATGCAGCAGGTCACCCTTTGGGCCTATAACCTAAGACCACCTGAATCGGAAAGACACGGGCAGGCAAATGAGCACTGCAGCAATATTGAAATAGCAAAGACATGGAAGCAGAAAAAAGGTTCATAAACAGATGAATGGACAAAGAAGAAGTAGTATACGTACCAAATAGAATAGTAGCCTGGGGAAAAAAATGAACAACGCCGTTTTCAGGACTACAGTTGAGCCTAGAAATAATCATATAAGGTTAAGTAACTCAAAAGGGTACGACAAATATCCTATGATAATATTTATACATGTTATCCTAAGATTGCTACCAATGAACATATTTCCACAGAAAAAGACACTCACAGACTTATGAAATAAACTAATGGTTAGCAAAATGAAAGGTGGGAGGATGGGTAAATTAGGACTATGGGGTTAACATACATATACTAATGTATGTTAAGTGTATAACAACATATAACAGATAAACTGTATGAATTATATAATCACCAATACCTTTAAAATATACATTTTGTAATCACATACATGGTAACAGGACCCGAAGATGAACAGACATATGTATGAATCATTGAGCAGATCCTGTACAGCCAGGCAATCAAAACACTCTAATCAAATTTACGCTGATAAGAAATAGAAATGAAATTTAAAAAACAAACATAAGTAAGGAGACATAAACTTCTGGGGGCTTGTCCCAGCACATTCCACTCTAATTTACAACCTCAGAACACTACCTCCAGGAAGATTCTGTTGCCCTAGTAACAAGAGTTGAGAACGTAATAATGCTGCCGCCTTGTGGCTGTTTCCCACAACAGCAGCTTTAAACCCAGTGCTAATGGTTGCTTAATAGTCACAACGACTGCAGGGGTCTAAATGACACCTGCCCTCAAAAAGTGCCCTTGGGTAGGGAATAGGCAAGAAAATTCAACACATGAGAAATTTTTCAAAAAGTGAATATGAAGAGGGAAGTTGTACTCACACTTTAACAAAAAAAGGAAAAGAAGAAAAAGGATATGCCTAAAGATCAGTATAAGGAATAATTCGCCACATGCGTATCCAACCTCCATAAAGGTTTCAGCTCACAACAGACAAATGGCCATCAGCAAAAGTCTACAAACTATAAATGCTGAAGGTGTTTTAGAGAAATGTGTACCTTCTATCTGCCGCTGGGATGTAAAGTGGTAACAGCACTAACGCAAACTGAATGGAGCCGCTTGAAAAGGTAGAAATTGAGCTACCATATGATGCGGCAGGGCACCTCTCGGGCTTATAACCTAAGACCACCAGAATCGGAAAGACACAGGCAGTCAAATGTGCACTGCAGCAATACTGAAATAGCCAAGACATGGAAGCAAAAAAAGGTCCATAAACAGATGAATGGACAGAGAAGAAGTGGTATATGGACAGAATGGAATAGTAGCCTCGGGAAAAAAATGAACAATGCCGTTTTCAGGACTACAGTAGAGCCTAGAAATAATAATATAAGGTTAAGTAAGTCAAAAGGGTATGACAAATATCCTATGATATCATTTATACATGTTATCCTAAGATTGCTACCAATGAACATATTTCCACAGAAAAAGACACTCACAGACTTATGAAATAAACTAATGCTTAGCCAAAATGAAAGGGGGGAGGATGGGTAAATTAGGACTATGGGATTAACATAAATATACTAATGTATGTTACATGCATATAAACATATAACAGATAAACTATATGAATTATATAATCACCAATACCTTTAAAATATACATTCTGTATTCACATACATGGTAACAGAATCCGAAGATGAACAGACATATGTAGGAATCATTGAGCAGATTCTGTACAGCCAGACAATCAAAAAACTCTAATCAAATTTACTCCAAAAAGAAATAGAATTAAATTTAAAAAACAAACATAAGTAAGGAGACATAAACTTCTGGGGGCTCGTCCCAGCACATTCCACTCTAATTTACAACCACGGAACACTACCTCCAGGAAGATTCTGTTGCCCTAGTAACAAGAGATGAGAACGTAATAATGCTGCCGCCTTGTGGCTGTTTCCCACAACAGCAGCATTAAACCCAGTGCTAATGGTTGCTTAATAGTCACAAGGACTGCAGGGCTCTAAATGACACCTGCCCTGAAAAATGCCCTGGGGTAGGGAATAGGCAAGAAAATTCAACACATGAGAAATTTTTCAAGAAGTCAATAAGAGGAGGGAAGTTGTACTCACTCTTTAAAAAAAAAGGAAAAGAAAAAAAAGGACATGCCTAAAGCTCAGTATAAGGAATTATTAGACACATGCAAATTCAAATTCAAAAAGGTTTCAGCTCACACCAGTCATTTCCATCAGCAAAATGTCTATAAACTATAAATGCTGAAGGGGTTTTAGAGAACTGTGTACCTTCTAGCTGCTGGTGGGATGTAAAGTGGGAACAGCACTAACGCAAACTGAATGGAGCTGCTTGAAAAGATAAAAATTGAGCTACCATATGATGCGGCAGGTCACCTTTTGGGCCTATAACCTAAGACCACCTGAATCGGAAAGACACAGGCAGGCAAATGAGCACTGCAGCAATATTGAAATAGCCAAGACATGGAAGCAGAAAAAAGGTTCATAAACAGATGAATGGACAAAGAAGAAGTAGTATACGTACCAAATAGAATAGTAGCCTCGGGAAAAAAATGAACAATGCCGTTTTCAGGACTACAGTTGAGCCTAGAAATAATCATATAAGCTTAAGTAACTCAAAAGGGTACGACAAATATCCTATGATAACATTTATACATGTTATCCTAAGATTGCTACCAATGAACATATTTCCACAGAAAAAGACACTCACAGACTTATGAAATAAACTAATGGTTAGCCAAAATGAAAGGTGGGAGGATGGGTTAACTAGGACTATGGGGTTAACATACATATACTAATGTATGTTAAGTGTATAAAAACATATAACAGATAAACTGTATGAATTATATAATCACCAATACCTTTAAAATATACATTTTGTAATCACATACATGGTAACAGGACCCGAGGATGAACAGACATATGTATGAATCATTGAGCAGATTCTGTACAGCCAGGCAATCAAAACACTAAAATCAAATTTACTCCGATAAGAAATAGAAATTAAATTTAAAAAACAAACATAAGTAAGGAGACATAAACTTCTGGAGGCTTGTCCCAGCACATTCCACTCTAATTTACAACCTCGGAACACTACCTCCAGGAAGACTCTGTTGCCCTAGTAACAAGAGTTGAGAACGTAATAATGCTGCCGCCTTGTGGCTGTTTCCCACAACAGCAGCTTTAAACCCAGTGCTAATGGTTGCTTAATAGTCAAAACGACTGCAGGGGTCTAAATGACACCTGCCCTCAAAAAATGCCCTGGGGTAGGGAATACGCAAGAAAATTCAACACATGAGAAATTTTTCAAAAAGTGAATATGAAGAGGGAAGTTGTACTCACACTTTAACAAAAAAAGGAAAAGAAGAAAAAGGATATGCCTAAAGATCAGTATAAGGAATTATTCGCCACATGCGTATCCAACCTCCAAAAAGGTTTCAGCTCACACCAGTCAAATGGCCATCAGCAAAAAGTCTACAAACTATAAATGCTGAAGGGGTTTTAGAGAAATGTATACCTTCTATCTGCTGCTGGGATGTAAAGTGGTAACAGCACTAACGCAAACTGAATGGAGCTGCTTGAAAAGGTAAAAATTGAGCTACCATATGATGCGGCAGGTCACCTTTTGGGCCTATAACCTAAGACCACCTGAATCGGAAAGACACAGGCAGGCAAATGTGCACTGCAGCAATATTGAAATAGCCAAGACATGGAAGCAGAAAAAAGGTTCATAAACAGATGAATGGACAAAGAAGAAGTGGTATACGTACCAAATAGAATAGTAGCCTTGGGAAAAAAATGAACAATGCCGTTTTCAGGACTACAGTTGAGCCTAGAAATAATCATATAAGGTTAAGTAACTCAAAAGGGTACGACAAATATCCTATGATAACATTTATACATGTTATCCTAAGATAGCTACCAATGAACATATTTCCACAGAAAAAGACACTCACAGACTTATGAAATAAACTAATGGTTAGACAAAATGAAAGGTGGGAGGACGGGTAAATTAGGACTATGGGGTTAACATACATATACTAATGTATGTTAAGTGTATAAAAACATATAACAGATAAACTGTATGAATTATATAATCACCAATACCTTTAAAATATACATTCTGTAATAACATACATGGTAACAGAATCCGAAGATGAACAGACATATGTAGGAATCATTGAGCAGTTTCTGTACAGCCAGACAATCAAAACACTCTAATCAAATTTACTCCGATAAGAAATAGAAATTAAATTTAAAAAACAAACCTAAGTAAGGAGACATAAACTTCTGCGGGCTTGTCCCAGCACATTCCACTCTAACTTACAACCTCAAAACACTACCTCCAGGAAGATTCTGTTGCCCTAGTAACAAGAGATGAGAACGTAATAATGCTGCCGCCTTGTGGCTCTGTCCCACAACAGCAGCTTTAAACCCAGTGCTAATGGTTGCTTAATAGTCACCTGGACTGCAGGTTTCTAAATGACACCTGCCCTGAAAAATGCCCTGGGGTAAGGAATAGGCAAGAATATTCAACACATGAGAAATTTTTCAAGAAATCAATAAGAGGAGGGAAGTTGTACTCACTCTTTAAAAAAAAGGAAAAGAAAAAAAAGGACATGCCTAAAGCTCAGTAGAATGAATTATTAGACACATGCAAATTCAAATGGAAAAAGGTTTCAGCTCACACCAATCGTTTCCATTGGCAAAATGTCTACAAACTATAAATGCTGAAGGGGTTTTAGAGAACTGTGTACCTTCTAGCTGCTGGTGGGATGTAAAGTGGTAACAGCACTAACGCAAACTGAATGGAGCTTCTTGAAAAGGTAAAAATTGAGCTACCATATGATGCAGCAGGTCACACTTTGGGCCTATAACCTAAGACCACCTGAATTGGAAAGACACAGGCAGGCAAATGAGCACTGCAGCAATATTGAAATAGCCAAGACATGGAAGCAGAAAAAAGGTTCATAAACAGATGAATGGACAAAGAAGAAGTAGTATACGTACCAAATAGAATAGTAGCCTGGGGAAAAAAATGAACAACGCCGTTTTCAGGACTACAGTTGAGCCTAGAAATAATCATATAAGGTTAAGTAACTCAAAAGGGTACGACAAATATCCTATGATAATATTTATACATGTTATCCTAAGATTGCTACCAATGAACATATTTCCACAGAAAAAGACACTCACAGACTTATGAAATAAACTAATGGTTAGCAAAATGAAAGGTGGGAGGATGGGTAAATTAGGACTATGGGGTTAACATACATATACTAATGTATGTTAAGTGTATAACAACATATAACAGATAAACTGTATGAATTATATAATCACCAATACCTTTAAAATATACATTTTGTAATCACATACATGGTAACAGGACCCGAAGTTGAACAGACATATGTATGAATCATTGAGCAGATCCTGTACAGCCAGGCAATCAAAACACTCTAATCAATTTTACGCTGATAAGAAATAGAAATGAAATTTAAAAAACAAACATAAGTAAGGAGACATAAACTTCTGGGGGCTTGTCCCAGCACATTCCACTCTAATTTACAACCTCAGAACACTACCTCCAGGAAGATTCTGTTGCCCTAGTAACAAGAGTTGAGAACGTAATAATGCTGCCGCCTTGTGGCTGTTTCCCACAACAGCAGCTTTAAACCCAGTGCTAATGGTTGCTTAATAGTCACAACGACTGCAGGGGTCTAAATGACACCTGCCCTCAAAAAGTGCCCTTGGGTAGGGAATAGGCAAGAAAATTCAACACATGAGAAATTTTTCAAAAAGTGTATATGAAGAGGGAAGTTGTACTCACACTTTAACAAAAAAAGGAAAAGAAGAAAAAGGATATGCCTAAAGATCAGTATAAGGAATTATTCGCCACATGCGTATCCAACCTCCATAAAGGTTTCAGCTCACAACAGTCAAATGGCCATCAGCAAAAAGTCTACAAACTATAAATGCTGAAGGGGTTTTAGAGAAATGTGTACCTTCTATCTGCTGCTGGGATGTAAAGTGGTAACAGCACTAACGCAAACTGAATGGAGCCGCTTGAAAAGGTAGAAATTGAGCTACCATATGATGCGGCAGGGCACCTCTCGGGCTTATAACCTAAGACCACCAGAATCGGAAAGACACAGGCAGTCAAATGTGCACTGCAGCAATATGGAAATAGCCAAGACATGGAAGCAAAAAAAGGTCCATAAACAGATGAATGGACAGAGAAGAAGTGGTATATGGACAGAATGGAATAGTAGCCTCGGGAAAAAAATGAACAATGCCGTTTTCAGGACTACAGTAGAGCCTAGAAATAATAATATAAGGTTAAGTAAGTCAAAAGGGTATGACAAATATCCTATGATATCATTTATACATGTTATCCTAAGATTGCTACCAATGAACATATTTCCAGAGAAAAAGACACTCACAGACTTATGAAATAAACTAATGGTTAGCCAAAATGAAAGGGGGGAGGATGGGTAAATTAGGACTATGGTATTAACATAAATATACTAATGTATGTTACATGCATATAAACATATAACAGATAAATTATATGAATTATATAATCACCAATACCTTTAAAATATACATTCTGTATTCACATACATGGTAACAGAATCCGAAGATGAACAGACATATGTAGGAATCATTGAGCAGATTCTGTACAGCCAGACAATCAAAAGACTCTAATCAAATTTACTCCAAAAAGAAATAGAATTAAATTTAAAAAACAAACATAAGTAAGGAGACATAAACTTCTGGGGGCTCGTCCCAGCACATTCCACTCTAATTTACAACCACGGAACACTACCTCCAGGAAGATTCTGTTGCCCTAGTAACAAGAGATGAGAACGTAATAATGCTGCTGCCTTGTGGCTGTTTCCCACAACAGCAGCATTAAACCCAGTGCTAATGGTTGCTTAATAGTCACAAGGACTGCAGGGCTCTAAATGACACCTGCCCTGAAAAATGCCCTGGGGTAGGGAATAGGTAAGAAAATTCAACACATGAGAAATTTTTCAAGAAGTCAATAAGAGGAGGGAAGTTGTACTCACTCTTTAAAAAAAAATGAAAAGAAAAAAAAGGACATGCCTAAAGCTCAGTATAAGGAATTATTAGACACATGCAAATTCAAATTCAACAAGGTTTCAGCTCACACCAGTCATTTCCATCAGCAAAATGTCTATAAACTATAAATACTGAAGGGGTTTTAGAGAACTGTGTACCTTCTAGCTGCTGGTGGGATGTAAAGTGGTAACAGCACTAACGCAAACTGAATGGAGCTGCTTGAAAAGGTAAAAATTGAGCTACCATATGATGCGGCAGGTCACCTTTTGGGCCTATAACCTAAGACCACCTGAATCGGAAAGACACAGGCAGGCAAATGAGCACTGCAGCAATATTGAAATAGCCAAGACATGGAAGCAGAAAAAAGGTTCATAAACAGATGAATGGACAAAGAAGAAGTGGTATACGTACCAAATAGAATAGTAGCCTCGGGAAAAAAATGAACAATGCCGTTTTCAGGACTACAGTTGAGCCTAGAAATAATCATATAAGGTTAAGTAACTCAAAAGGGTACGACAAATATCCTATGATAACATTTATACATGTTATCCTAAGATAGCTACCAATGAACATATTTCCACAGAAAAAGACACTCACAGACTTATGAAATAAACTAATGGTTAGCCAAAATGAAAGGTGGGAGGATGGGTTAACTAGGACTATGGGGTTAACATACATATACTAATGTATGTTAAGTGTATAAAAACATATAACAGATAAACTGTATGAATTATATAATCACCAATACCTTTAAAATATACATTTTGTAATCACATACATGGTAACAGGACCCGAGGATGAACAGACATATGTATGAATCATTGAGCAGATTCTGTACAGCCAGGCAATCAAAACACTAAAATCAAATTTACTCCGATAAGAAATAGAAATTAAATTTAAAAAACAAACATAAGTAAGGAGACATAAACTTCTGGAGGCTTGTCCCAGCACATTCCACTCTAATTTACAACCTCGGAACACTACCTCCAGGAAGACTCTGTTGCCATAGTAACAAGAGTTGAGAACGTAATAAAGCTGCCGCCTTGTGGCTGTTTCCCACAACAGCAGCTTTAAACCCAGTGCTAATGGTTGCTTAATAGTCAAAACGACTGCAGGGGTCTAAATGACACCTGCCCTCAAAAAATGCCCTGGGGTAGGGAATACGCAAGAAAATTCAACACATGAGAAATTTTTCAAAAAGTGAATATGAAGAGGGAAGTTGTACTCACACTTTAACAAAAAAAGGAAAAGAAGAAAAAGGATATGCCTAAAGATCAGTATAAGGAATTATTCGCCACATGCGTATCCAACCTCCAAAAAGGTTTCAGCTCACACCAGTCAAATGGCCATCAGCAAAAAGTCTACAAACTATAAATGCTGAAGGGGTTCTAGAGAAACGTATACCTTCTATCTGCTGCTGGGATGTAAAGTGGTAACAGCACTAACGCAAACTGAATGGAGCTGCTTGAAAAGGTAAAAATTGAGCTACCATATGATGCGGCAGGGCACCTCTTTGGCTTATAACCTAAGACTACCAGAATCGGAAAGACACAGGCAGTCAAATGTGCACTGCAGCAATATGGAAATAGCAAAGACATGGAAGCAAAAAAAATGTCTATAAACAGATGAATGGACAGAGAAGAAGTGGTATATGGACAGAATGCAATAGTAGCCTCGGGGAAAAAATGAACAATGCCGTTTTAAGGACTAGAGTTGAGCCTAGAAATAATCATATAAGGTTAAGTAAGTCAAAAGGGTATGACAAATATCCTATGATATCATTTATACATGTTATCCTAAGATTGCTACCAATGAACATATTTCCAGAGAAAAAGACACTCACAGACTTATAAAATAAACTAATGGTTAGCCAAAATGAAAGGTGGGAGGATGGGTAAATTAGGACTATGGGGTTAACATACATATACTAATGTATGTTAAGTGTATAAAAACATATAACAGATAAACTGTATGAATTATATAATCACCAATACCTTTAAAATATACATTTTGTAATCACATACATGGTAAGAGGACCCGAAGATGAACAGACATATGTATGAATCACTGAGCAGATCCTGTACAGCCAGGCAATCAAAACACTCTAATCAAATTTACTCCGATAAGAAATAGAAATTAAATTTAAAAAAACAAACATAAGTAAGGAGACATAAACTTCTGGGGGCTTGTCCCAGCACATTCCACTCTAATTTACAACCTCGGAACACTACCTCCAGGAAGATTCTGTTGCCGTAGTAACAAGAGTTGAGAACGTAATAATGCTGCGGCCTTGTGGCTGTTTCCCACAACTGCAGCTTTAAACCCAGTACTAATAGTTGCTTAATAGTCACAAGGACTGCAGGACTCCAAATGACACCTGCCCTGAAAAATGCCCTGGGGTAGGGAATAGGCAAGAAAATTCAACACATGAGAAATTTTTCAAGAAGTCAATAAGAGGAGGGAAGTTGTACTCACTCTTTAAAAAAAACGAAAAGAAAAAAAAGGACATGTCTAAAGCTCAGTATAAGGAATTATTAGACACATGCAAATTCAAATTCAAAAAGGTTTCAGCTCACACCAGTCATTTCCATCAGCAAAATGTCTATAAACTATAAATGCTGAAGGGGTTTTAGAGAACTGTGTACCTTCTAGCTGCTGGTGGGATGTAAAGTGGTAACAGCACTAACGCAAACTGAATGGAGCTTCTTGACAAGGTAAAAATTGAGCTACCATATGATGCAGCAGGTCACCCTTTGGGCCTATAACCTAAGACCACCTGAATCGGAAAGACACAGGCAGGCAAATGAGCACTGCAGCAATATTGAAATAGCCAAGACATGGAAGCAGAAAAAAGGTTCATAAACAGATGAATGGACAAAGAAGAAGTAGTATACGTACCAAATAGAATAGTAGCCTGGGGAAAAAAATGAACAATGCCGTTTTCAGGACTACAGTTGAGCCTAGAAATAATCATATAAGGTTAACTAAATCAAAAGGGTACGACAAATATCCTATGATAACATTTATACATGTTATCCTAAGATTGCTACCAATGAACATATTTCCACAGAAAAAGACACTCACAGACTTATGAAATAAACTAATGGTTAGCAAAATGAAAGGTGGGAGGATGGGTAAATTAGGACTATGGGGTTAACATACATATACTAATGTATGTTAAGTGTATAACAACATATAACAGATAAACTGTATGAATTATATAATCACCAATACCTTTAAAATATACATTCTGTAATCACATACATGGTAACAGGACCCGAAGATGAACAGACATATGTATGTATCATTGAGCAGATCCTGTACAGCCAGGCAATCAAAACACTCTAATCAAATTTACGCTGATAAGAAATAGAAATGAAATTTAAAAAACAAACATAAGTAAGGAGACATAAACTTCTGGGGGCTTGTCCCAGCACATTCCACTCTAATTTACAACCTCAGAACACTACCTCCAGGAAGATTCTGTTGCCCTAGTAACAAGAGTTGAGAACGTAATAATGCTGCCGCCTTGTGGCTGTTTCCCACAACAGCAGCTTTAAACCCAGTGCTAATGGTTGCTTAATAGTCACAACGACTGCAGGGGTCTAAATGACACCTGCCCTCAAAAAGTGCCCTTGGGTAGGGAATAGGCAAGAAAATTCAACACATGAGAAATTTTTCAAAAAGTGAATATGAAGAGTGAAGTTGTACTCACACTTTAACAAAAAAAAGAAAAGAAGAAAAAGGATATGCCTAAAGATCAGTATAAGGAATTATTCGCCACATGCGTATCCAACCTCCATAAAGGTTTCAGCTCACAACAGTCAAATGGCCATCAGCAAAAAGTCTACAAACTATAAATGCTGAAGGGGTTTTAGAGAAATGTGTACCTTCTATCTGCTGCTGGGATGTAAAGTGGTAACAGCACTAACGCAAACTGAATGGAGCCGCTTGAAACGGTAGAAATTGAGCTACCATATGATGCGGCAGGGCACCTCTCGGGCTTATAACCTAAGACCACCAGAATCGGAAAGACACAGGCAGTCAAATGTGCACTGCAGCAATATGGAAATAGCCAAGACATGGAAGCAAAAAAAGGTCCATAAACAGATGAATGGACAGAGAAGAAGTGGTATATGGACAGAATGGAATAGTAGCCTCGGGAAAAAAATGAACAATGCCGTTTTCAGGACTACAGTAGAGCCTAGAAATAATAATATATGGTTAAGTAAGTCAAAAGGGTATGACAAATATCCTATGATATCATTTATACATGTTATCCTAAGATTGCTACCAATGAACATATTTCCACAGAAAAAGACACTCACAGACTTATGAAATAAACTAATGGTTAGCCAAAATGAAAGGGGGGAGGATGGGTAAATTAGGACTATGGGATTAACATAAATATACTAATGTATGTTACATGCATATAAACATATAACAGATAAACTATATGAATTATATAATCACCAATACCTTTAAAATATACATTCTGTATTCACATACATGGTAACAGAATCCGAAGATGAACAGACATATGTAGGAATCATTGAGCAGATTCTGTACAGCCAGACAATCAAAAGACTCTAATCAAATTTACTCCAAAAAGAAATAGAATTAAATTTGAAAAACAAACATAAGTAAGGAGACATAAACTTCTGGGGGCTCGTCCCAGCACATTCCACTCTAATTTACAACCACGGAACACTACCTCCAGGAAGATTCTGTTGCCCTAGTAACAAGAGATGAGAACGTAATAATGCTGCTGCCTTGTGGCTGTTTCCCACAACAGCAGCATTAAACCCAGTGCTAATGGTTGCTTAATAGTCACAAGGACTGCAGGGCTCTAAATGACACCTGCCCTGAAAAATGCCCTCGGGTAGGGAATAGGTAAGAAAATTCAACACATGAGAAATTTTTCAAGAAGTCAATAAGAGGAGGGAAGTTGTACTCACTCTTTAAAAAAAAAGGAAAAGAAAAAAAAGGACATGCCTAAAGCTCAGTATAAGGAATTATTAGACACATGCAAATTCAAATTCAACAAGGTTTCAGCTCACACCAGTCATTTCCATCAGCAAAATGTCTATAAACTATAAATGCTGAAGGGGTTTTAGAGAACTGTGTACCTTCTAGCTGCTGGTGGGATGTAAAGAGGTAACAGCACTAACGCAAACTGAATGGAGCTGCTTGAAAAGGTAAAAATTGAGCTACCATATGATGCGGCAGGTCACCTTTTGGGCCTATAACCTAAGACCACCTGAATCGGAAAGACACAGGCAGGCAAATGAGCACTGCAGCAATATTGAAATAGCCAAGACATGGAAGCAGAAAAAAGGTTCATAAACAGATGAATGGACAAAGAAGAAGTGGTATACGTACCAAACAGAATAGTAGCCTCGGGAAAAAAATGAACAATGCCGTTTTCAGGACTACAGTTGAGCCTAGAAATAATCATATAAGGTTAAGTAACTCAAAAGGGTACGACAAATATCCTATGATAACATTTATACATGTTATCCTAAGATAGCTACCAATGAACATATTTCCACAGAAAAAGACACTCACAGACTTATGAAATAAACTAATGGTTAGCCAAAATGAAAGGTGGGAGGATGGGTTAACTAGGACTATGGGGTTAACATACATATACTAATGTATGTTAAGTGTATAAAAACATATAACAGATAAACTGTATGAATTATATAATCACCAATACCTTTAAAATATACATTTTGTAATCACATACATGGTAACAGGACCCGAGGATGAACAGACATATGTATGAATCATTGAGCAGATTCTGTACAGCCAGGCAATCAAAACACTAAAATCAAATTTACTCCGATAAGAAATAGAAATTAAATTTAAAAAACAAACATAAGTAAGGAGACATAAACTTCTGGAGGCTTGTCCCAGCACATTCCACTCTAATTTACAACCTCGGAACACTACCTCCAGGAAGACTCTGTTGCCATAGTAACAAGAGTTGAGAACGTAATAATGCTGCCGCCTTGTGGCTGTTTCCCACAACAGCAGCTTTAAACCCAGTGCTAATGGTTGCTTAATAGTCAAAACGACTGCAGGGGTCTAAATGACACCTGCCCTCAAAAAATGCCCTGGGGTAGGGAATACGCAAGAAAATTCAACACATGAGAAATTTTTCAAAAAGTGAATATGAAGAGGGAAGTTGTACTCACACTTTAACAAAAAAAGGAAAAGAAGAAAAAGGATATGCCTAAAGATCAGTATAAGGAATTATTCGCCACATGCGTATCCAACCTCCAAAAAGGTTTCAGCTCACACCAGTCAAATGGCCATCAGCAAAAAGTCTACAAACTATAAATGCTGAAGGGGTTCTAGAGAAACGTATACCTTCTATCTGCTGCTGGGATGTAAAGTGGTAACAGCACTAACGCAAACTGAATGGAGCTGCTTGAAAAGGTAAAAATTGAGCTACCATATGATGCGGCAGGGCACCTCTTTGGCTTATAACCTAAGACTACCAGAATCGGAAAGACACAGGCAGTCAAATGTGCACTGCAGCAATATGGAAATAGCAAAGACATGGAAGCAAAAAAAATGTCTATAAACAGATGAATGGACAGAGAAGAAGTGGTATATGGACAGAATGCAATAGTAGCCTCGGGGAAAAAATGAACAATGCCGTTTTAAGGACTAGAGTTGAGCCTAGAAATAATCATATAAGGTTAAGTAAGTCAAAAGGGTATGACAAATATCCTATGATATCATTTATACATGTTATCCTAAGATTGCTACCAATGAACATATTTCCACAGAAAAAGACACTCACAGACTTATAAAATAAACTAATTGTTAGCCAAAATGAAAGGTGGGAGGATGGGTAAATTAGGACTATGGGGTTAACATACATATACTAATGTATGTTAAGTGTATAAAAACATATAACAGATAAACTGTATGAATTATATAATCACCAATACCTTTAAAATATACATTCTGTAATCACATACATGGTAACAGAATCCGAAGATGAACAGACATATGTAGGAATCATTGAGCAGTTTCTGTACAGCCAGACAATCAAAACACTCTAATCAAATTTACTCCGATAAGAAATAGAAATTACATTTAAAAAACAAACCTAAGTAAGGAGACATAAACTTCTGGGGGCTTGTCCCAGCACATTCCACTCTAATTTACAACCTCGGAACACTACCTCCAGGAAGATTCTGTTGCCCTAGTAACAAGAGATGAGAACGTAATAATGCTGCCGCCTTGTGGCTCTTTCCCACAACAGCAGCTTTAAACCCAGTGCTAATGGTTGCTTAATAGTCACATGGACTGCAGGGCTCTAAATGACACCTGCCCTGAAAAATGCCCTGGGGTAGGGAATAGGCAAGAATATTCAACACATGAGAAATTTTTCAAGAAGTCAATAAGAGGAGGGAAGTTGTACTCACTCTTTAAAAAAAAAGGAAAAGAAAAAGAAGGACATGCCTAAAGCTCAGTAGAATGAATTATTAGACACATGCAAATTCAAATTCAAAAAGGTTTCAGCTCACACCAGTCGTTTCCATCAGCAAAATGTCTACAAACTATAAATGCTGAAGGGGTTTTAGAGAACTGTGTACCTTCTAGCTGCTGGTGGGATGTAAAGTGGTAACAGCACTAACGCAAACTGAATGGAGTTTCTTGAAAAGGTAAAAATTGAGCTACCATATGATGCGGCAGGTCACCTTTTGGGCCTATAACCTAAGACCACCTAAATCGGAAAGACACAGGCAGGCAAAGGTGCACTGCAGCAATATTGAAATAGCCAAGACATGGAAGCAGAAAAAGGGTTCATAAACAGATGAATGGACAAAAAAGAAGTGGTATACGTACCAAATAGCATAGTAGCCTTGGGAAAAAAATGAACAATACCGTTTTCCGGACTACAGTTGAGCCTAGAAATAATCATATAAGGTTAAGTAACTCAAAAGGGTACGACAAATATCCTATGATAACATTTATACATGTTATCCTACGATTGCTACCAATGAACATATTTCCACAGAAAAGACACTCACAGACTTATGAAATAAACTAATGGTTAGCCAAAATGAAAGGTGGGAGGATGGGTAAATTAGGACTATGGGGTTAACATACATATACTAATGTATGTTAAGTGTATAAAAACATGTAACAGATAAACTGTATGAATTATATAATCACCAATACCTTTAAAATATACATTTTGTAATCACATACATGGTAAGAGGACCCGAAGATGAACAGAAATATGTATGAATCACTGAGCAGATCCTGTACAGCCAGGCAATCAAAACACTCTAATCAAATTTACTCCGATAAGAAATAGAAATTAAATTTAAAAAAACAAACATAAGTAAGGAGACATAAACTTCTGGGGGCTTGTCCCAGCACATTCCACTCTAATTTACAACCTCGGAACACTACCTCCAGGAAGATTCTGTTGCCCTAGTAACAAGAGATGAGAACGTAATAATGCTGCTGCCTTGTGGCTCTTTCCCACAACAGCAGCTTTAAACCCAGTGCTAATGTTTGCTTAATAGTCACAAGGACTGCAGGGCTCTAAATGACACCTGCCCTTAAAAATGCCCTGGGGTAGGGAATAGGCAAGAAAATTCAACACATTAGAAATTTTTCAAGAAGTCAATAAGAGGAGGGAAGTTGTACTCACTCTTTAAAAAAAAAGGAAAAGAGAAAAAAGGACATTCCTAAACCTCAGTATAAGGAATTATTAGACACATGCAAATGCAAATTCAAAAAGGTTTCAGCTCACACCAGTCATTTCCATCAGCAAAATGTCTACAAACTATAAATGCTGAAGGAGTTTTAGAGAACTGTGTACCTTCTAGATCCTGGTTGGATGTAAAGTGGTAACAGCACTAACGCAAACTGAATTGAGCTGTTGAAAAGGTAAAAATTGAGCTACCATATGATGCGGCAGGTCACCTTTTGGGCCTATAACCTAAGACCACCTGAATCGGAAAGACACAGGCAGGCAAATGAGCACTGCAGTAATATTGAAATAGCCAAGACATGGAAGCAGAAAAAAGGTTCATAAACAGATGAATGGACAAAGAGGAAGTGGTATACGTACCAAATAGAATAGTAGCCTCGGGAAAAAAATGAACAATGCCGTTTTCAGGACTACAGTTGAGCCTAGAAATAATCATATAAGGTTAAGTAACTCAAAAGGGTACGACAAATATCCTATGATAACATTTATACATGTTATCCTAAGATAGCTACCAATGAACATATTTCCACAGAAAAAGACACTCACAGACTTATGAAATAAACTAATGGTTAGACAAAATGAAAGGTGGGAGGATGGGTAAACTAGGACTATGGGGTTAACATACATATACTAATGTATGTTAAGTGTATAAAAACATATAACAGATAAACTGTATGAATTATATAATCACCAATACCTTTAAAATATACATTCTGTAATCACATACATGGTAACAGAATCCGAAGATTAACAGACATATGTAGGAATCATTGAGCAGTTTCTGTACAGCCAGACAATCAAACACTCTAATCAAATTTACTCAGATAAGAAATAGAAATTAAATTTAAAAAACAAACCTAAGTAAGGAGACATAAACTTCTGGGGGCTTGTCCCAGCACATTCCACTCTAATTTACAACCTTGGAACACTACCTCCAGGAAGATTCTGTTGCCCTAGTAACAAGAGATGAGAACGTAATAATGCTGCCACCTTGTGGCTCTTTCCCACAACAGCAGCTTTAAACCCAGTGCTAATGGTTGCTTAATAGTCACATGGACTGCAGGGCTCTAAATGACACCTGCCCTGAAAAATGCCCTGGGGTAGGGAATAGGCAAGAAAATTCAACACATGAGAAATTTTTCAAGAAGTCAATAAGAGGAGGGAAGTTGTACTCACTCTTTAAAAAAAAGGAAAAGAAAAAAAAGGACATGCCTAAAGCTCAGTATAAGGAATTATTAGACACATGCAAATGCAAATTCAAAAAGGTTTCAGCTCACACCAGTCATTTCCATCAGCAAAATGTCTATAAACTATAAATGCTGAAGGGGTTTTAGAGAACTGTGTACCTTCTAGCTGCTGGTGGGATGTAAAGTGGGAACAGCACTAACGCAAACTGAATGGAGCTTCTTGAAAAGGTAAAAATTGAGCTACCATATGATGCAGCAGGTCACCCTTTGGGCCTATAACCTAAGACCACCTGAATCGGAAAGACACGGGCAGGCAAATGAGCACTGCAGCAATATTGAAATAGCAAAGACATGGAAGCAGAAAAAAGGTTCATAAACAGATGAATGGACAAAGAAGAAGTAGTATACGTACCAAATAGAATAGTAGCCTGGGGAAAAAAGTGAACAACGCCGTTTTCAGGACTACAGTTGAGCCTAGAAATAATCATATAAGGTTAAGTAACTCAAAAGGGTACGACAAATATCCTATGATAATATTTATACATGTTATCCTAAGATTGCTACCAATGAACATATTTCCACAGAAAAAGACACTCACAGACTTATGAAATAAACTAATGGTTAGCAAAATGAAAGGTGGGAGGATGGGTAAATTAGGACTATGGGGTTAACATACATATACTAATGTATGTTAAGTGTATAACAACATATAACAGATAAACTGTATGAATTATATAATCACCAATACCTTTAAAATATACATTTTGTAATCACATACATGGTAACAGGACCCGAAGATGAACAGACATATGTATGAATCATTGAGCAGATCCTGTACAGCCAGGCAATCAAAACACTCTAATCAAATTTACGCTGATAAGAAATAGAAATGAAATTTAAAAAACAAACATAAGTAAGGAGACATAAACTTCTGGGGGCTTGTCCCAGCACATTCCACTCTAATTTACAACCTCAGAACACTACCTCCAGGAAGATTCTGTTGCCCTAGTAACAAGAGTTGAGAACGTAATAATGCTGCCGCCTTGTGGCTGTTTCCCACAACAGCAGCTTTAAACCCAGTGCTAATGGTTGCTTAATAGTCACAACGACTGCAGGGGTCTAAATGACACCTGCCCTCAAAAAGTGCCCTTGGGTAGGGAATAGGCAAGAAAATTCAACACATGAGAAATTTTTCAAAAAGTGAATATGAAGAGGGCAGTTGTACTCACACTTTAACAAAAAAAGGAAAAGAAGAAAAAGGATATGCCTAAAGATCAGTATAAGGAATAATTCGCCACATGCGTATCCAACCTCCATAAAGGTTTCAGCTCACAACAGACAAATGGCCATCAGCAAAAGTCTACAAACTATAAATGCTGAAGGTGTTTTAGAGAAATGTGTACCTTCTATCTGCCGCTGGGATGTAAAGTGGTAACAGCACTAACGCAAACTGAATGGAGCCGCTTGAAAAGGTAGAAATTGAGCTACCATATGATGCGGCAGGGCACCTCTCGGGCTTATAACCTAAGACCACCAGAATCGGAAAGACACAGGCAGTCAAATGTGCACTGCAGCAATACTGAAATAGCCAAGACATGGAAGCAAAAAAAGGTCCATAAACAGATGAATGGACAGAGAAGAAGTGGTATATGGACAGAATGGAATAGTAGCCTCGGGAAAAAAATGAACAATGCCGTTTTCAGGACTACAGTAGAGCCTAGAAATAATAATATAAGGTTAAGTAAGTCAAAAGGGTATGACAAATATCCTATGATATCATTTATACATGTTATCCTAAGATTGCTACCAATGAACATATTTCCACAGAAAAAGACACTCACAGACTTATGAAATAAACTAATGCTTAGCCAAAATGAAAGGGGGGAGGATGGGTAAATTAGGACTATGGGATTAACATAAATATACTAATGTATGTTACATGCATATAAACATATAACAGATAAACTATATGAATTATATAATCACCAATACCTTTAAAATATACATTCTGTATTCACATACATGGTAACAGAATCCGAAGATGAACAGACATATGTAGGAATCATTGAGCAGATTCTGTACAGCCAGACAATCAAAAAACTCTAATCAAATTTACTCCAAAAAGAAATAGAATTAAATTTAAAAAACAAACATAAGTAAGGAGACATAAACTTCTGGGGGCTCGTCCCAGCACATTCCACTCTAATTTACAACCACGGAACACTACCTCCAGGAAGATTCTGTTGCCCTAGTAACAAGAGATGAGAACGTAATAATGCTGCCGCCTTGTGGCTGTTTCCCACAACAGCAGCATTAAACCCAGTGCTAATGGTTGCTTAATAGTCACAAGGACTGCAGGGCTCTAAATGACACCTGCCCTGAAAAATGCCCTGGGGTAGGGAATAGGCAAGAAAATTCAACACATGAGAAATTTTTCAAGAAGTCAATAAGAGGAGGGAAGTTGTACTCACTCTTTAAAAAAAAAGGAAAAGAAAAAAAAGGACATGCCTAAAGCTCAGTATAAGGAATTATTAGACACATGCAAATTCAAATTCAAAAAGGTTTCAGCTCACACCAGTCATTTCCATCAGCAAAATGTCTATAAACTATAAATGCTGAAGGGGTTTTAGAGAACTGTGTACCTTCTAGCTGCTGGTGGGATGTAAAGTGGGAACAGCACTAACGCAAACTGAATGGAGCTGCTTGAAAAGATAAAAATTGAGCTACCATATGATGCGGCAGGTCACCTTTTGGGCCTATAACCTAAGACCACCTGAATTGGAAAGACACAGGCAGGCAAATGAGCACTGCAGCAATATTGAAATAGCCAAGATATGGAAGCAGAAAAAAGGTTCATAAACAGATGAATGGACAAAGAAGAAGTAGTATACGTACCAAATAGAATAGTAGCCTCGGGAAAAAAATGAACAATGCCGTTTTCAGGACTACAGTTGAGCCTAGAAATAATCATATAAGCTTAAGTAACTCAAAAGGGTACGACAAATATCCTATGATAACATTTATACATGTTATCCTAAGATTGCTACCAATGAACATATTTCCACAGAAAAAGACACTCACAGACTTATGAAATAAACTAATGGTTAGCCAAAATGAAAGGTGGGAGGATGGGTTAACTAGGACTATGGGGTTAACATACATATACTAATGTATGTTAAGTGTATAAAAACATATAACAGATAAACTGTATGAATTATATAATCACCAATACCTTTAAAATATACATTTTGTAATCACATACATGGTAACAGGACCCGAGGATGAACAGACATATGTATGAATCATTGAGCAGATTCTGTACAGCCAGGCAATCAAAACACTAAAATCAAATTTACTCCGATAAGAAATAGAAATTAAATTTAAAAAACAAACATAAGTAAGGAGACATAAACTTCTGGAGGCTTGTCCCAGCACATTCCACTCTAATTTACAACCTCGGAACACTACCTCCAGGAAGACTCTGTTGCCATAGTAACAAGAGTTGAGAACGTAATAATGCTGCCGCCTTGTGGCTGTTTCCCACAACAGCAGCTTTAAACCCAGTGCTAATGGTTGCTTAATAGTCAAAACGACTGCAGGGGTCTAAATGACACCTGCCCTCAAAAAATGCCCTGGGGTAGGGAATACGCAAGAAAATTCAACACATGAGAAATTTTTCAAAAAGTGAATATGAAGAGGGAAGTTGTACTCACACTTTAACAAAAAAAGGAAAAGAAGAAAAAGGATATGCCTAAAGATCAGTATAAGGAATTATTCGCCACATGCGTATCCAACCTCCAAAAAGGTTTCAGCTCACACCAGTCAAATGGCCATCAGCAAAAAGTCTACAAACTATAAATGCTGAAGGGGTTTTAGAGAAATGTATACCTTCTATCTGCTGCTGGGATGTAAAGTGGTAACAGCACTAACGCAAACTGAATGGAGCTGCTTGAAAAGGTAAAAATTGAGCTACCATATGATGCGGCAGGTCACCTTTTGGGCCTATAACCTAAGACCACCTGAATCGGAAAGACACAGGCAGGCAAATGTGCACTGCAGCAATATTGAAATAGCCAAGACATGGAAGCAGAAAAAAGGTTCATAAACAGATGAATGGACAAAGAAGAAGTGGTATACGTACCAAATAGAATAGTAGCCTTGGGAAAAAAATGAACAATGCCGTTTTCAGGACTACAGTTGAGCCTAGAAATAATCATATAAGGTTAAGTAACTCAAAAGGGTACGACAAATATCCTATGATAACATTTATACATGTTATCCTAAGATAGCTACCAATGAACATATTTCCACAGAAAAAGACACTCACAGACTTATGAAATAAACTAATGGTTAGACAAAATGAAAGGTGGGAGGACGGGTAAATTAGGACTATGGGGTTAACATACATATACTAATGTATGTTAAGTGTATAAAAACATATAACAGATAAACTGTATGAATTATATAATCACCAATACCTTTAAAATATACATTCTGTAATAACATACATGGTAACAGAATCCGAAGATGAACAGACATATGTAGGAATCATTGAGCAGTTTCTGTACAGCCAGACAATCAAAACACTCTAATCAAATTTACTCCGATAAGAAATAGAAATTAAATTTAAAAAACAAACCTAAGTAAGGAGACATAAACTTCTGGGGGCTTGTCCCAGCACATTCCACTCTAACTTACAACCTCGGAACACTACCTCCAGGAAGATTCTGTTGCCCTAGTAACAAGAGATGAGAACGTAATAATGCTGCCGCCTTGTGGCTCTTTCCCACAACAGCAGCTTTAAACCCAGTGCTAATGGTTGCTTAATAGTCACCTGGACTGCAGGTTTCTAAATGACACCTGCCCTGAAAAATGCCCTGGGGTAAGGAATAGGCAAGAATATTCAACACATGAGAAATTTTTCAAGAAATCAATAAGAGGAGGGAAGTTGTACTCACTCTTTAAAAAAAAAGGAAAAGAAAAAAAAGGACATGCCTAAAGCTCAGTAGAATGAATTATTAGACACATGCAAATTCAAATGGAAAAAGGTTTCAGCTCACACCAATCGTTTCCATCAGCAAAATGTCTACAAACTATAAATGCTGAAGGGGTTTTAGAGAACTGTGTACCTTCTAGCTGCTGGTGGGATGTAAAGTGGTAACAGCACTAACGCAAACTGAATGGAGCTTCTTGAAAAGGTAAAAATTGAGCTACCATATGATGCAGCAGGTCACACTTTGGGCCTATAACCTAAGACCACCTGAATTGGAAAGACACAGGCAGGCAAATGAGCACTGCAGCAATATTGAAATAGCCAAGACATGGAAGCAGAAAAAAGGTTCATAAACAGATGAATGGACAAAGAAGAAGTAGTATACGTACCAAATAGAATAGTAGCCTGGGGAAAAAAATGAACAACGCCGTTTTCAGGACTACAGTTGAGCCTAGAAATAATCATATAAGGTTAAGTAACTCAAAAGGGTACGACAAATATCCTATGATAATATTTATACATGTTATCCTAAGATTGCTACCAATGAACATATTTCCACAGAAAAAGACACTCACAGACTTATGAAATAAACTAATGGTTAGCAAAATGAAAGGTGGGAGGATGGGTAAATTAGGACTATGGGGTTAACATACATATACTAATGTATGTTACATGCATATAAACATATAACAGATAAATTATATGAATTATATAATCACCAATACCTTTAAAATATACATTCTGTATTCACATACATGGTAACAGAATCCGAAGATGAACAGACATATGTAGGAATCATTGAGCAGATTCTGTACAGCCAGACAATCAAAAGACTCTAATCAAATTTACTCCAAAAAGAAATAGAATTAAATTTAAAAAACAAACATAAGTAAGGAGACATAAACTTCTGGGGGCTCGTCCCAGCACATTCCACTCTAATTTACAACCACGGAACACTACCTCCAGGAAGATTCTGTTGCCCTAGTAACAAGAGATGAGAACGTAATAATGCTGCTGCCTTGTGGCTGTTTCCCACAACAGCAGCATTAAACCCAGTGCTAATGGTTGCTTAATAGTCACAAGGACTGCAGGGCTCTAAATGACACCTGCCCTGAAAAATGCCCTGGGGTAGGGAATAGGTAAGAAAATTCAACACATGAGAAATTTTTCAAGAAGTCAATAAGAGGAGGGAAGTTGTACTCACTCTTTAAAAAAAAATGAAAAGAAAAAAAAGGACATGCCTAAAGCTCAGTATAAGGAATTATTAGACACATGCAAATTCAAATTCAACAAGGTTTCAGCTCACACCAGTCATTTCCATCAGCAAAATGTCTATAAATTATAAATGCTGAAGGGGTTTTAGAGAACTGTGTACCTTCTAGCTGCTGGTGGGATGTAAAGTGGTAACAGCACTAACGCAAACTGAATGGAGCTGCTTGAAAAGGTAAAAATTGAGCTACCATATGATGCGGCAGGTCACCTTTTGGGCCTATAACCTAAGACCACCTGAATCGGAAAGACACAGGCAGGCAAATGAGCACTGCAGCAATATTGAAATAGCCAAGACATGGAAGCAGAAAAAAGGTTCATAAACAGATGAATGGACAAAGAAGAAGTGGTATACGTACCAAATAGAATAGTAGCCTCGGGAAAAAAATGAACAATGCCGTTTTCAGGACTACAGTTGAGCCTAGAAATAATCATATAAGGTTAAGTAACTCAAAAGGGTACGACAAATATCCTATGATAACATTTATACATGTTATCCTAAGATAGCTACCAATGAACATATTTCCACAGAAAAAGACACTCACAGACTTATGAAATAAACTAATGGTTAGCCAAAATGAAAGGTGGGAGGATGGGTTAACTAGGACTATGGGGTTAACATACATATACTAATGTATGTTAAGTGTATAAAAACATATAACAGATAAACTGTATGAATTATATAATCACCAATACCTTTAAAATATACATTTTGTAATCACATACATGGTAACAGGACCCGAGGATGAACAGACATATGTATGAATCATTGAGCAGATTCTGTACAGCCAGGCAATCAAAACACTAAAATCAAATTTACTCCGATAAGAAATAGAAATTAAATTTAAAAAACAAACATAAGTAAGGAGACATAAACTTCTGGAGGCTTGTCCCAGCACATTCCACTCTAATTTACAACCTCGGAACACTACCTCCAGGAAGACTCTGTTGCCATAGTAACAAGAGTTGAGAACGTAATAAAGCTGCCGCCTTGTGGCTGTTTCCCACAACAGCAGCTTTAAACCCAGTGCTAATGGTTGCTTAATAGTCAAAACGACTGCAGGGGTCTAAATGACACCTGCCCTCAAAAAATGCCCTGGGGTAGGGAATACGCAAGAAAATTCAACACATGAGAAATTTTTCAAAAAGTGAATATGAAGAGGGAAGTTGTACTCACACTTTAACAAAAAAAGGAAAAGAAGAAAAAGGATATGCCTAAAGATCAGTATAAGGAATTATTCGCCACATGCGTATCCAACCTCCAAAAAGGTTTCAGCTCACACCAGTCAAATGGCCATCAGCAAAAAGTCTACAAACTATAAATGCTGAAGGGGTTCTAGAGAAACATATACCTTCTATCTGCTGCTGGGATGTAAAGTGGTAACAGCACTAACGCAAACTGAATGGAGCTGCTTGAAAAGGTAAAAATTGAGCTACCATATGATGCGGCAGGGCACCTCTTTGGCTTATAACCTAAGACTACCAGAATCGGAAAGACACAGGCAGTCAAATGTGCACTGCAGCAATATGGAAATAGCAAAGACATGGAAGCAAAAAAAATGTCTATAAACAGATGAATGGACAGAGAAGAAGTGGTATATGGACAGAATGCAATAGTAGCCTCGGGGAAAAAATGAACAATGCCGTTTTAAGGACTAGAGTTGAGCCTAGAAATAATCATATAAGGTTAAGTAAGTCAAAAGGGTATGACAAATATCCTATGATATCATTTATACATGTTATCCTAAGATTGCTACCAATGAACATATTTCCACAGAAAAAGACACTCACAGACTTATAAAATAAACTAATGGTTAGCCAAAATGAAAGGTGGGAGGATGGGTAAATTAGGACTATGGGGTTAACATACATATACTAATGTATGTTAAGTGTATAAAAACATATAACAGATAAACTGTATGAATTATATAATCACCAATACCTTTAAAATATACATTTTGTAATCACATACATGGTAAGAGGACCCGAAGATGAACAGACATATGTATGAATCACTGAGCAGATCCTGTACAGCCAGGCAATCAAAACACTCTAATCAAATTTACTCCGATAAGAAATAGAAATTAAATTTAAAAAAACAAACATAAGTAAGGAGACATAAACTTCTGGGGGCTTGTCCCAGCACATTCCACTCTAATTTACAACCTCGGAACACTACCTCCAGGAAGAGTCTGTTGCCCTAGTAACAAGAGATGAGAACGTAATAATGCTGCCGCCTTGTGGCTCTTTCCCACAACAGCAGCTTTAAACCCAGTGCTAATGTTTGCTTAATAGTCACAAGGACTGCAGGGCTCTAAATGACACCTGCCCTGAAAAATGCCCTGGGGTAGGGAATAGGCAAGAAAATTCAACACATTAGAAATTTTTCAAGAAGTCAATAAGAGGAGGGAAGTTGTACTCACTCTTTAATAAAAAAGGAAAAGAAAAAAAAAGGACATGCCTAAACCTCAGTATAAGGAATTATTAGACACATGCAAATGCAAATTCAAAAAGGTTTCAGCTCACACCAGTCATTTCCATCAGCAAAATGTCTACAAACTATAAATGCTGAAGGAGTTTTAGAGAACTGTGTACCTTCTAGATCCTGGTTGGATGTAAAGTGGTAACAGCACTAACGCAAACTGAATTGAGCTGTTGAAAAGGTAAAAATTGAGCTACCATATGATGCGGCAGGTCACCTTTTGGGCCTATAACCTAAGACCACCTGAATCGGAAAGACACAGGCAGGCAAATGAGCACTGAAGCAATATTGAAATAGCCAAGACATGGAAGCAGAAAAAAGGTTCATAAACAGATGAATGGACAGAGAAGAAGTGGTATATGGACAGAATGCAATAGTAGCCTCGGGGAAAAAATGAACAATGCCGTTTTAAGGACTAGAGTTGAGCCTAGAAATAATCATATAAGGTTCAGTAAGTCAAAAGGGTATGACAAATATCCTATGATATCATTTATACATGTTATCCTAAGATTGCTACCAATGAACATATTTCCACAGAAAAAGACACTCACAGACTTATGAAATAAACTAATGGTTAGACAAAATGAAAGGTGGGAGGATGGGTAAACTAGGACTATGGGGTTAACATACATATACTAATGTATGTTAAGTGTATAAAAACATATAACAGATAAACTGTATGAATTATATAATCACCAATACCTTTAAAATATACATTCTGTAATCACATACATGGTAACAGAATCCGAAGATGAACAGACATATGTAGGAATCATTGAGCAGTTTCTGTACAGCCAGACAATCAAAACACTCTAATCAAATTTACTCAGATAAGAAATAGAAATTAAATTTAAAAAACAAACCTAAGTAAGGAGACATAAACTTCTGGGGGCTTGTCCCAGCACATTCCACTCTAATTTACAACCTCGGAACACTACCTCCAGGAAGATTCTGTTGCCCTAGTAACAAGAGATGAGAACGTAATAATGCTGCCGCCTTGTGGCTCTTTCCCACAACAGCAGCTTTAAACCCAGTGCTAATGGTTGCTTAATAGTCACATGGACTGCAGGGCTCTAAATGACACCTGCCCTGAAAAATGCCCTGGGGTAGGGAATAGGCAAAAATATTCAACACATGAGAAATTTTTCAAGAAGTCAATAAGAGGAGGGAAGTTGTACTCACTCTTTAAAAAAAAAGGAAAAGAAAAAAAAGGACATGCCTAAAGCTCAGTAGAATGAATTATTAGACACATGCAAATTCAAATTCAAAAAGGTTTCAGCTCACACCAGTCGTTTCCATCAGCAAAATGTGTACAAACTATAAATGCTGAAGGGGTTTTAGAGAACTGTGTACCTTCTAGCTGCTGGTGGGATGTAAAGTGGTAACAGCACTAACACAAACTGAATGGAGCTGCTTGAAAAGATAAAAATTGAGCTACCATATGATGCGGCAGGTCACCTTTTGGGCCTATAACCTAAGACCACCTGAATCGGAAAGACACAGGCAGGCAAATGAGCACTGCAGCAATATTGAAATAGCCAAGACATGGAAGCAGAAAAAAGGTTCATAAACAGATGAATGGACAAAGAAGAAGTGGTATACGTACCAAATAGAATAGTAGCCTCGGGAAAAAAATGAACAATGCCGTTTTCAGGACTACAGTTGAGCCTAGAAATAATCATATAACGTTAAGTAACTCAAAAGGGTACGACAAATATCCTATGAAAACATTTATACATGTTATCCTAAGATTGCTACCAATGAACATATTTCCACAGAAAAAGACACTCACAGACTTATGAAATAAACTAATGGTTAGCAAAATGAAAGGTGGGAGGATGGGTAAATTAGGACTATGGGGTTAACATACATATACTAATGTATGTTAAGTGTATAAAAACATATAACAGATAAACTGTATGAATTATATAATCACCAATACCTTTAAAATATACATTTTGTAATCACATACATGGTAACAGGACCCGAAGATGAACAGACATATGTATGAATCATTGAGCAGATTCTGTACAGCCAGGCAATCAAAACACTCTAATCAAATTTACTCTGATAAGAAATAGAAATTAAATTTAAAAAACAAACATAAGTAAGGAGACATAAACTTCTGGGGGCTTGTCCCAGCACATTCCACTCTAATTTACAACCTCGGAACACTACCTCCAGGAAGATTCTGTTGCCGTAGTAACAAGAGTTGAGAACGTAATAATGCTGCGGCCTTGTGGCTGTTTCCCACAACTGCAGCTTTAAACCCAGTACTAATAGTTGCTTAATAGTCACAAGGACTGCAGGGCTCCAAATGACACCTGCCCTGAAAAATGCCCTGGGGTAGGGAATAGGCAAGAAAATTCAACACATGAGAAATTTTTCAAGAAGTCAATAAGAGGAGGGAAGTTGTACTCACTCTTTAAAAAAAACGAAAAGAAAAAAAAGGACATGCCTAAAGCTCAGTATAAGGAATTATTAGACACATGCAAATTCAAATTCAAAAAGGTTTCAGCTCACACCAGTCATTTCCATCAGCAAAATGTCTATAAACTATAAATGCTGAAGGGGTTTTAGAGAACTGTGTACCTTCTAGCTGCTGGTGGGATGTAAAGTGGTAACAGCACTAACGCAAACTGAATGGAGCTTCTTGACAAGGTAAAAATTGAGCTACCATATGATGCAGCAGGTCACCCTTTGGGCCTATAACCTAAGACCACCTGAATCGGAAAGACACAGGCAGGCAAATGAGCACTGCAGCAATATTGAAATAGCCAAGACATGGAAGCAGAAAAAAGGTTCATAAACAGATGAATGGACAAAGAAGAAGTAGTATACGTACCAAATAGAATAGTAGCCTGGGGAAAAAAATGAACAACGCCGTTTTCAGGACTACAGTTGAGCCTAGAAATAATCATATAAGGTTAACTAACTCAAAAGGGTACGACAAATATCCTATGATAACATTTATACATGTTATCCTAAGATTGCTACCAATGAACATATTTCCACAGAAAAAGACACTCACAGACTTATGAAATAAACTAATGGTTAGCAAAATGAAAGGTGGGAGGATGGGTAAATTAGGACTATGGGGTTAACATACATATACTAATGTATGTTAAGTGTATAACAACATATAACAGATAAACTGTATGAATTATATAATCACCAATACCTTTAAAATATACATTCTGTAATCACATACATGGTAACAGGACCCGAAGATGAACAGACATATGTATGTATCATTGAGCAGATCCTGTACAGCCAGGCAATCAAAACACTCTAATCAAATTTACGCTGATAAGAAATAGAAATGAAATTTAAAAAACAAACATAAGTAAGGAGACATAAACTTCTGGGGGCTTGTCCCAGCACATTCCACTCTAATTTACAACCTCAGAACACTACCTCCAGGAAGATTCTGTTGCCCTAGTAACAAGAGTTGAGAACGTAATAATGCTGCCGCCTTGTGGCTGTTTCCCACAACAGCAGCTTTAAACCCAGTGCTAATGGTTGCTTAATAGTCACAACGACTGCAGGGGTCTAAATGACACCTGCCCTCAAAAAGTGCCCTTGGGTAGGGAATAGGCAAGAAAATTCAACACATGAGAAATTTTTCAAAAAGTGAATATGAAGAGTGAAGTTGTACTCACACTTTAACAAAAAAAAGAAAAGAAGAAAAAGGATATGCCTAAAGATCAGTATAAGGAATTATTCGCCACATGCGTATCCAACCTCCATAAAGGTTTCAGCTCACAACAGTCAAATGGCCATCAGCAAAAAGTCTACAAACTATAAATGCTGAAGGGGTTTTAGAGAAATGTGTACCTTCTATCTGCTGCTGGGATGTAAAGTGGTAACAGCACTAACGCAAACTGAATGGAGCCGCTTGAAAAGGTAGAAATTGAGCTACCATATGATGCGGCAGGGCACCTCTCGGGCTTATAACCTAAGACCACCAGAATCGGAAAGACACAGGCAGTCAAATGTGCACTGCAGCAATACTGAAATAGCCAAGACATGGAAGCAAAAAAAGGTCCATAAACAGATGAATGGACAGAGAAGAAGTGGTATATGGACAGAATGGAATAGTAGCCTCGGGAAAAAAATGAACAATGCCGTTTTCAGGACTACAGTAGAGCCTAGAAATAATAATATAAGGTTAAGTAAGTCAAAAGGGTATGACAAATATCCTATGATATCATTTATACATGTTATCCTAAGATTGCTACCAATGAACATATTTCCACAGAAAAAGACACTCACAGACTTATGAAATAAACTAATGGTTAGCCAAAATGAAAGGGGGGAGGATGGGTAAATTAGGACTATGGGATTAACATAAATATACTAATGTATGTTACATGCATATAAACATATAACAGATAAACTATATGAATTATATAATCACCAATACCTTTAAAATATACATTCTGTATTCACATACATGGTAACAGAATCCGAAGATGAACAGACATATGTAGGAATCATTGAGCAGATTCTGTACAGCCAGACAATCAAAAGACTCTAATCAAATTTACTCCAAAAAGAAATAGAATTAAATTTAAAAAACAAACATAAGTAAGGAGACATAAACTTCTGGGGGCTCGTCCCAGCACATTCCACTCTAATTTACAACCACGGAACACTACCTCCAGGAAGATTCTGTTGCCCTAGTAACAAGAGATGAGAACGTAATAATGCTGCTGCCTTGTGGCTGTTTCCCACAACAGCAGCATTAAACCCAGTGCTAATGGTTGCTTAATAGTCACAAGGACTGCAGGGCTCTAAATGACACCTGCCCTGAAAAATGCCCTGGGGTAGGGAATAGGTAAGAAAATTCAACACATGAGAAATTTTTCAAGAAGTCAATAAGAGGAGGGAAGTTGTACTCACTCTTTAAAAAAAAAGGAAAAGAAAAAAAAGGACATGCCTAAAGCTCAGTATAAGGAATTATTAGACACATGCAAATTCAAATTCAACAAGGTTTCAGCTCACACCAGTCATTTCCATCAGCAAAATGTCTATAAACTATAAATGCTGAAGGGGTTTTAGAGAACTGTGTACCTTCTAGCTGCTGGTGGGATGTAAAGAGGTAACAGCACTAACGCAAACTGAATGGAGCTGCTTGAAAAGGTAAAAATTGAGCTACCATATGATGCGGCAGGTCACCTTTTGGGCCTATAACCTAAGACCACCTGAATCGGAAAGACACAGGCAGGCAAATGAGCACTGCAGCAATATTGAAATAGCCAAGACATGGAAGCAGAAAAAAGGTTCATAAACAGATGAATGGACAAAGAAGAAGTGGTATACGTACCAAACAGAATAGTAGCCTCGGGAAAAAAATGAACAATGCCGTTTTCAGGACTACAGTTGAGCCTAGAAATAATCATATAAGGTTAAGTAACTCAAAAGGGTACGACAAATATCCTATGATAACATTTATACATGTTATCCTAAGATAGCTACCAATGAACATATTTCCACAGAAAAAGACACTCACAGACTTATGAAATAAACTAATGGTTAGCCAAAATGAAAGGTGGGAGGATGGGTTAACTAGGACTATGGGGTTAACATACATATACTAATGTATGTTAAGTGTATAAAAACATATAACAGATAAACTGTATGAATTATATAATCACCAATACCTTTAAAATATACATTTTGTAATCACATACATGGTAACAGGACCCGAGGATGAACAGACATATGTATGAATCATTGAGCAGATTCTGTACAGCCAGGCAATCAAAACACTAAAATCAAATTTACTCCGATAAGAAATAGAAATTAAATTTAAAAAACAAACATAAGTAAGGAGACATAAACTTCTGGAGGCTTGTCCCAGCACATTCCACTCTAATTTACAACCTCGGAACACTACCTCCAGGAAGACTCTGTTGCCCTAGTAACAAGAGTTGAGAACGTAATAATGCTGCCGCCTTGTGGCTGTTTCCCACAACAGCAGCTTTAAACCCAGTGCTAATGGTTGCTTAATAGTCAAAACGACTGCAGGGGTCTAAATGACACCTGCCCTCAAAAAATGCCCTGGGGTAGGGAATACGCAAGAAAATTCAACACATGAGAAATTTTTCAAAAAGTGAATATGAAGAGGGAAGTTGTACTCACACTTTAACAAAAAAAGGAAAAGAAGAAAAAGGATATGCCTAAAGATCAGTATAAGGAATTATTCGCCACATGCGTATCCAACCTCCAAAAAGGTTTCAGCTCACACCAGTCAAATGGCCATCAGCAAAAAGTCTACAAACTATAAATGCTGAAGGGGTTCTAGAGAAACGTATACCTTCTATCTGCTGCTGGGATGTAAAGTGGTAACAGCACTAACGCAAACTGAATGGAGCTGCTTGAAAAGGTAAAAATTGAGCTACCATATGATGCGGCAGGGCACCTCTTTGGCTTATAACCTAAGACTACCAGAATCGGAAAGACACAGGCAGTCAAATGTGCACTGCAGCAATATGGAAATAGCAAAGACATGGAAGCAAAAAAAATGTCTATAAACAGATGAATGGACAGAGAAGAAGTGGTATATGGACAGAATGCAATAGTAGCCTCGGGGAAAAAATGAACAATGCCGTTTTAAGGACTAGAGTTGAGCCTAGAAATAATCATATAAGGTTAAGTAAGTCAAAAGGGTATGACAAATATCCTATGATATCATTTATACATGTTATCCTAAGATTGCTACCAATGAACATATTTCCACAGAAAAAGACACTCACAGACTTATAAAATAAACTAATTGTTAGCCAAAATGAAAGGTGGGAGGATGGGTAAATTAGGACTATGGGGTTAACATACATATACTAATGTATGTTAAGTGTATAAAAACATATAACAGATAAACTGTATGAATTATATAATCACCAATACCTTTAAAATATACATTCTGTAATCACATACATGGTAACAGAATCCGAAGATGAACAGACATATGTAGGAATCATTGAGCAGTTTCTGTACAGCCAGACAATCAAAACACTCTAATCAAATTTACTCCGATAAGAAATAGAAATTACATTTAAAAAACAAACCTAAGTAAGGAGACATAAACTTCTGGGGGCTTGTCCCAGCACATTCCACTCTAATTTACAACCTCGGAACACTACCTCCAGGAAGATTCTGTTGCCCTAGTAACAAGAGATGAGAACGTAATAATGCTGCCGCCTTGTGGCTGTTTCCCACAACAGCAGCATTAAACCCAGTGCTAATGGTTGCTTAATAGTCACATGGACTGCAGGGCTCTAAATGACACCTGCCCTGAAAAATGCCCTGGGGTAGGGAATAGGCAAGAATATTCAACACATGAGAAATTTTTCAAGAAGTCAATAAGAGGAGGGAAGTTGTACTCACTCTTTAAAAAAAAAGGAAAAGAAAAAGAAGGACATGCCTAAAGCTCAGTAGAATGAATTATTAGACACATGCAAATTCAAATTCAAAAAGGTTTCAGCTCACACCAGTCGTTTCCATCAGCAAAATGTCTACAAACTATAAATGCTGAAGGGGTTTTAGAGAACTGTGTACCTTCTAGCTGCTGGTGGGATGTAAAGTGGTAACAGCACTAACGCAAACTGAATGGAGTTTCTTGAAAAGGTAAAAATTGAGCTACCATATGATGCGGCAGGTCACCTTTTGGGCCTATAACCTAAGACCACCTAAATCGGAAAGACACAGGCAGGCAAAGGTGCACTGCAGCAATATTGAAATAGCCAAGACATGGAAGCAGAAAAAGGGTTCATAAACAGATGAATGGACAAAAAAGAAGTGGTATACGTACCAAATAGCATAGTAGCCTTGGGAAAAAAATGAACAATACCGTTTTCCGGACTACAGTTGAGCCTAGAAATAATCATATAAGGTTAAGTAACTCAAAAGGGTACGACAAATATCCTATGATAACATTTATACATGTTATCCTACGATTGCTACCAATGAACATATTTCCACAGAAAAGACACTCACAGACTTATGAAATAAACTAATGGTTAGCCAAAATGAAAGGTGGGAGGATGGGTAAATTAGGACTATGGGGTTAACATACATATACTAATGTATGTTAAGTGTATAAAAACATGTAACAGATAAACTGTATGAATTATATAATCACCAATACCTTTAAAATATACATTTTGTAATCACATACATGGTAAGAGGACCCGAAGATGAACAGAAATATGTATGAATCACTGAGCAGATCCTGTACAGCCAGGCAATCAAAACACTCTAATCAAATTTACTCCGATAAGAAATAGAAATTAAATTTAAAAAAACAAACATAAGTAAGGAGACATAAACTTCTGGGGGCTTGTCCCAGCACATTCCACTCTAATTTACAACCTCGGAACACTACCTCCAGGAAGATTCTGTTGCCCTAGTAACAAGAGATGAGAACGTAATAATGCTGCTGCCTTGTGGCTCTTTCCCACAACAGCAGCTTTAAACCCAGTGCTAATGTTTGCTTAATAGTCACAAGGACTGCAGGGCTCTAAATGACACCTGCCCTTAAAAATGCCCTGGGGTAGGGAATAGGCAAGAAAATTCAACACATTAGAAATTTTTCAAGAAGTCAATAAGAGGAGGGAAGTTGTACTCACTCTTTAAAAAAAAAGGAAAAGAGAAAAAAGGACATGCCTAAAGTTCAGTATAAGGAATTATTAGACACATGCAAATTCAATTTCAAAAAGGTTTCAGCTCACACCAGTCATTTCCATCAGCAAAATGTCTACAAACTATAAATGCTGAAGGAGTTTTAGAGAACTGTGTACCTTCTAGATCCTGGTTGGATGTAAAGTGGTAACAGCACTAACGCAAACTGAATTGAGCTGTTGAAAAGGTAAAAATTGAGCTACCATATGATGCGGCAGGTCACCTTTTGGGCCTATAAGCTAAGACCACCTGAATCGGAAAGACACAGGCAGGCAAATGAGCACTGCAGTAATATTGAAATAGCCAAGACATGGAAGCAGAAAAAAGGTTCATAAACAGATGAATGGACAAAGAGGAAGTGGTATACGTACCAAATAGAATAGTAGCCTCGGGAAAAAAATGAACAATGCCGTTTTCAGGACTACAGTTGAGCCTAGAAATAATCATATAAGTTTAAGTAACTCAAAAGGGTACGACAAATATCCTATGATAACATTTATACATGTTATCCTAAGATAGCTACCAATGAACATATTTCCACAGAAAAAGACACTCACAGACTTATGAAATAAACTAATGGTTAGACAAAATAAAAGGTGGGAGGATGGGTAAACTAGGACTATGGGGTTAACATACATATACTAATGTATGTTAAGTGTATAAAAACATATAACAGATAAACTGTATGAATTATATAATCACCAATACCTTTAAAATATACATTCTGTAATCACATACATGGTAACAGAATCCGAAGATTAACAGACATATGTAGGAATCATTGAGCAGTTTCTGTACAGCCAGACAATCAAACACTCTAATCAAATTTACTCAGATAAGAAATAGAAATTAAATTTAAAAAACAAACCTAAGTAAGGAGACATAAACTTCTGGGGGCTTGTCCCAGCACATTCCACTCTAATTTACAACCTTGGAACACTACCTCCAGGAAGATTCTGTTGCCCTAGTAACAAGAGATGAGAACGTAATAATGCTGCCACCTTGTGGCTCTCTCCCACAACAGCAGCTTTAAACCCAGTGCTAATGGTTGCTTAATAGTCACATGGACTGCAGGGCTCTCAATGACACCTGCCCTGAAAAATGCCCTGGGGTAGGGAATAGGTAAGAAAATTCAACACATGAGAAATTTTTCAAGAAGTCAATAAGAGGAGGGAAGTTGTACTCACTCTTTAAAAAAAAGGAAAAGAAAAAAAAGGACATGCCTAAAGCTCAGTATAAGGAATTATTAGACACATGCAAATTCAAATTCAAAAAGGTTTCAGCTCACACCAGTCATTTCCATCAGCAAAATGTCTATAAACTATAAATGCTGAAGGGGTTTTAGAGAACTGTGTACCTTCTAGCTGCTGGTGGGATGTAAAGAGGTAACAGCACTAACGCAAACTGAATGGAGCTGCTTGAAAAGGTAAAAATTGAGCTACCATATGATGCGGCAGGTCACCTTTTGGGCCTATAACCTAAGACCACCTGAATCGGAAAGACACAGGCAGACAAATGAGCACTGCAGCAATATTGAAATAGCCAAGACATGGAAGCAGAAAAAAGGTTCATAAACAGATGAATGGACAAAGAAGAAGTGGTATACGTACCAAACAGAATAGTAGCCTCGGGAAAAAAATGAACAATGCCGTTTTCAGGACTACAGTTGAGCCTAGAAATAATCATATAAGGTTAAGTAACTCAAAAGGGTACGACAAATATCCTATGATAACATTTATACATGTTATCCTAAGATAGCTACCAATGAACATATTTCCACAGAAAAAGACACTCACAGACTTATGAAATAAACTAATGGTTAGGCAAAATGAAAGGTGGGAGGATGGGTTAACTAGGACTATGGGGTTAACATACATATACTAATGTATGTTAAGTGTATAAAAACATATAACAGATAAACTGTATGAATTATATAATCACCAATACCTTTAAAATATACATTTTGTAATCACATACATGGTAACAGGACCCGAGGATGAACAGACATATGTATGAATCATTGAGCAGATTCTGTACAGCCAGGCAATCAAAACACTAAAATCAAATTTACTCCGATAAGAAATAGAAATTAAATTTAAAAAACAAACATAAGTAAGGAGACATAAACTTCTGGAGGCTTGTCCCAGCACATTCCACTCTAATTTACAACCTCGGAACACTACCTCCAGGAAGACTCTGTTGCCCTAGTAACAAGAGTTGAGAACGTAATAATGCTGCCGCCTTGTGGCTGTTTCCCACAACAGCAGCTTTAAACCCAGTGCTAATGGTTGCTTAATAGTCAAAACGACTGCAGGGGTCTAAATGACACCTGCCCTCAAAAAATGCCCTGGGGTAGGGAATACGCAAGAAAATTCAACACATGAGAAATTTTTCAAAAAGTGAATATGAAGAGGGAAGTTGTACTCACACTTTAACAAAAAAAGGAAAAGAAGAAAAAGGATATGCCTAAAGATCAGTATAAGGAATTATTCGCCACATGCGTATCCAACCTCCAAAAAGGTTTCAGCTCACACCAGTCAAATGGCCATCAGCAAAAAGTCTACAAACTATAAATGCTGAAGGGGTTCTAGAGAAACGTATACCTTCTATCTGCTGCTGGGATGTAAAGTGGTAACAGCACTAACGCAAACTGAATGGAGCTGCTTGAAAAGGTAAAAATTGAGCTACCATATGATGCGGCAGGGCACCTCTTTGGCTTATAACCTAAGACTACCAGAATCGGAAAGACACAGGCAGTCAAATGTGCACTGCAGCAATATGGAAATAGCAAAGACATGGAAGCAAAAAAAATGTCTATAAACAGATGAATGGACAGAGAAGAAGTGGTATATGGACAGAATGCAATAGTAGCCTCGGGGAAAAAATGAACAATGCCGTTTTAAGGACTAGAGTTGAGCCTAGAAATAATCATATAAGGTTAAGTAAGTCAAAAGGGTATGACAAATATCCTATGATATCATTTATACATGTTATCCTAAGATTGCTACCAATGAACATATTTCCACAGAAAAAGACACTCACAGACTTATGAAATAAACTAATGGTTAGCCAAAATGAAAGGGGGGAGGATGGGTAAATTAGGACTATGGGGTTAACATACATATACTAATGTATGTTAAGTGTATAAAAACATGTAACAGATAAACTGTATGAATTATATAATCACCAATACCTTTAAAATATACATTTTGTAATCACATACATGGTAAGAGGACCCGAAGATGAACAGAAATATGTATGAATCACTGAGCAGATCCTGTACAGCCAGGCAATCAAAACACTCTAATCAAATTTACTCCGATAAGAAATAGAAATTAAATTTAAAAAAACAAACATAAGTAAGGAGACATAAACTTCTGGGGGCTTGTCCCAGCACATTCCACTCTAATTTACAACCTCGGAACACTACCTCCAGGAAGATTCTGTTGCCCTAGTAACAAGAGATGAGAACGTAATAATGCTGCTGCCTTGTGGCTCTTTCCCACAACAGCAGCTTTAAACCCAGTGCTAATGTTTGCTTAATAGTCACAAGGACTGCAGGGCTCTAAATGACACCTGCCCTTAAAAATGCCCTGGGGTAGGGAATAGGCAAGAAAATTCAACACATTAGAAATTTTTCAAGAAGTCAATAAGAGGAGGGAAGTTGTACTCACTCTTTAAAAAAAAAGGAAAAGAGAAAAAAGGACATTCCTAAACCTCAGTATAAGGAATTATTAGACACATGCAAATGCAAATTCAAAAAGGTTTCAGCTCACACCAGTCATTTCCATCAGCAAAATGTCTACAAACTATAAATGCTGAAGGAGTTTTAGAGAACTGTGTACCTTCTAGATCCTGTTTGGATGTAAAGTGGTAACAGCACTAACGCAAACTGAATTGAGCTGTTGAAAAGGTAAAAATTGAGCTACCATATGATGCGGCAGGTCACCTTTTGGGCCTATAACCTAAGACCACCTGAATCGGAAAGACACAGGCAGGCAAATGAGCACTGCAGTAATATTGAAATAGCCAAGACATGGAAGCAGAAAAAAGGTTCATAAACAGATGAATGGACAAAGAGGAAGTGGTATACGTACCAAATAGAATAGTAGCCTCGGGAAAAAAATGAACAATGCCGTTTTCAGGACTACAGTTGAGCCTAGAAATAATCATATAAGGTTAAGTAACTCAAAAGGGTACGACAAATATCCTATGATAACATTTATACATGTTATCCTAAGATAGCTACCAATGAACATATTTCCACAGAAAAAGACACTCACAGACTTATGAAATAAACTAATGGTTAGACAAAATGAAAGGTGGGAGGATGGGTAAACTAGGACTATGGGGTTAACATACATATACTAATGTATGTTAAGTGTATAAAAACATATAACAGATAAACTGTATGAATTATATAATCACCAATACCTTTAAAATATACATTCTGTAATCACATACATGGTAACAGAATCCGAAGATTAACAGACATATGTAGGAATCATTGAGCAGTTTCTGTACAGCCAGACAATCAAACACTCTAATCAAATTTACTCAGATAAGAAATAGAAATTAAATTTAAAAAACAAACCTAAGTAAGGAGACATAAACTTCTGGGGGCTTGTCCCAGCACATTCCACTCTAATTTACAACCTTGGAACACTACCTCCAGGAAGATTCTGTTGCCCTAGTAACAAGAGATGAGAACGTAATAATGCTGCCACCTTGTGGCTCTCTCCCACAACAGCAGCTTTAAACCCAGTGCTAATGGTTGCTTAATAGTCACATGGACTGCAGGGCTCTCAATGACACCTGCCCTGAAAAATGCCCTGGGGTAGGGAATAGGCAAGAAAATTCAACACATGAGAAATTTTTCAAGAAGTCAATAAGAGGAGGGAAGTTGTACTCACTCTTTAAAAAAAAGGAAAAGAAAAAAAAGGACATGCCTAAAGCTCAGTATAAGGAATTATTAGACACATGCAAATTCAAATTCAAAAAGGTTTCAGCTCACACCAGTCATTTCCATCAGCAAAATGTCTATAAACTATAAATGCTGAAGGGGTTTTAGAGAACTGTGTACCTTCTAGCTGCTGGTGGGATGTAAAGTGGGAACAGCACTAACGCAAACTGAATGGAGCTTCTTGAAAAGGTAAAAATTGAGCTACCATATGATGCAGCAGGTCACCCTTTGGGCCTATAACCTAAGACCACCTGAATCGGAAAGACACGGGCAGGCAAATGAGCACTGCAGCAATATTGAAATAGCAAAGACATGGAAGCAGAAAAAAGGTTCATAAACAGATGAATGGACAAAGAAGAAGTAGTATACGTACCAAATAGAATAGTAGCCTGGGGAAAAAAATGAACAACGCCGTTTTCAGGACTACAGTTGAGCCTAGAAATAATCATATAAGGTTAAGTAACTCAAAAGGGTACGACAAATATCCTATGATAATATTTATACATGTTATCCTAAGATTGCTACCAATGAACATATTTCCACAGAAAAAGACACTCACAGACTTATGAAATAAACTAATGGTTAGCAAAATGAAAGGTGGGAGGATGGGTAAATTAGGACTATGGGGTTAACATACATATACTAATGTATGTTAAGTGTATAACAACATATAACAGATAAACTGTATGAATTATATAATCACCAATACCTTTAAAATATACATTTTGTAATCACATACATGGTAACAGGACCCGAAGATGAACAGACATATGTATGAATCATTGAGCAGATCCTGTACAGCCAGGCAATCAAAACACTCTAATCAAATTTACGCTGATAAGAAATAGAAATGAAATTTAAAAAACAAACATAAGTAAGGAGACATAAACTTCTGGGGGCTTGTCCCAGCACATTCCACTCTAATTTACAACCTCAGAACACTACCTCCAGGAAGATTCTGTTGCCCTAGTAACAAGAGTTGAGAACGTAATAATGCTGCCGCCTTGTGGCTGTTTCCCACAACAGCAGCTTTAAACCCAGTGCTAATGGTTGCTTAATAGTCACAACGACTGCAGGGGTCTAAATGACACCTGCCCTCAAAAAGTGCCCTTGGGTAGGGAATAGGCAAGAAAATTCAACACATGAGAAATTTTTCAAAAAGTGAATATGAAGAGGGAAGTTGTACTCACACTTTAACAAAAAAAGGAAAAGAAGAAAAAGGATATGCCTAAAGATCAGTATAAGGAATTATTCGCCACATGCGTATCCAACCTCCATAAAGGTTTCAGCTCACAACAGACAAATGGCCATCAGCAAAAGTCTACAAACTATAAATGCTGAAGGTGTTTTAGAGAAATGTGTACCTTCTATCTGCCGCTGGGATGTAAAGTGGTAACAGCACTAACGCAAACTGAATGGAGCCGCTTGAAAAGGTAGAAATTGAGCTACCATATGATGCGGCAGGGCACCTCTCGGGCTTATAACCTAAGACCACCAGAATCGGAAAGACACAGGCAGTCAAATGTGCACTGCAGCAATACTGAAATAGCCAAGACATGGAAGCAAAAAAAGGTCCATAAACAGATGAATGGACAGAGAAGAAGTGGTATATGGACAGAATGGAATAGTAGCCTCGGGAAAAAAATGAACAATGCCGTTTTCAGGACTACAGTTGAGCCTAGAAATAATCATATAACGTTAAGTAACTCAAAAGGGTACGACAAATATCCTATGAAAACATTTATACATGTTATCCTAAGATTGCTACCAATGAACATATTTCCACAGAAAAAGACACTCACAGACTTATGAAATAAACTAATGCTTAGCCAAAATGAAAGGGGGGAGGATGGGTAAATTAGGACTATGGGATTAACATAAATATACTAATGTATGTTACATGCATATAAACATATAACAGATAAACTATATGAATTATATAATCACCAATACCTTTAAAATATACATTCTGTATTCACATACATGGTAACAGAATCCGAAGATGAACAGACATATGTAGGAATCATTGAGCAGATTCTGTACAGCCAGACAATCAAAAAACTCTAATCAAATTTACTCCAAAAAGAAATAGAATTAAATTTAAAAAACAAACATAAGTAAGGAGACATAAACTTCTGGGGGCTCGTCCCAGCACATTCCACTCTAATTTACAACCACGGAACACTACCTCCAGGAAGATTCTGTTGCCCTAGTAACAAGAGATGAGAACGTAATAATGCTGCCGCCTTGTGGCTGTTTCCCACAACAGCAGCATTAAACCCAGTGCTAATGGTTGCTTAATAGTCACAAGGACTGCAGGGCTCTAAATGACACCTGCCCTGAAAAATGCCCTGGGGTAGGGAATAGGCAAGAAAATTCAACACATGAGAAATTTTTCAAGAAGTCAATAAGAGGAGGGAAGTTGTACTCACTCTTTAAAAAAAAAGGAAAAGAAAAAAAAGGACATGCCTAAAGCTCAGTATAAGGAATTATTAGACACATGCAAATTCAAATTCAACAAGGTTTCAGCTCACACCAGTCATTTCCATCAGCAAAATGTCTATAAACTATAAATGCTGAAGGGGTTTTAGAGAACTGTGTACCTTCTAGCTGCTGGTGGGATGTAAAGTGGTAACAGCACTAACGCAAACTGAATGGAGCTTCTTGAAAAGGTAAAAATTGAGCTACCATATGATGCAGCAGGTCACCCTTTGGGCCTATAACCTAAGACCACCTGAATCGGAAAGACACGGGCAGGCAAATGAGCACTGCAGCAATATTGAAATAGCAAAGACATGGAAGCAGAAAAAAGGTTCATAAACAGATGAATGGACAAAGAAGAAGTAGTATACGTACCAAATAGAATAGTAGCCTGGGGAAAAAAATGAACAACGCCGTTTTCAGGACTACAGTTGAGCCTAGAAATAATCATATAAGGTTAAGTAACTCAAAAGGGTACGACAAATATCCTATGATAATATTTATACATGTTATCCTAAGATTGCTACCAATGAACATATTTCCACAGAAAAAGACACTCACAGACTTATGAAATAAACTAATGGTTAGCAAAATGAAAGGTGGGAGGATGGGTAAATTAGGACTATGGGGTTAACATACATATACTAATGTATGTTAAGTGTATAACAACATATAACAGATAAACTGTATGAATTATATAATCACCAATACCTTTAAAATATACATTTTGTAATCACATACATGGTAACAGGACCCGAAGATGAACAGACATATGTATGAATCATTGAGCAGATCCTGTACAGCCAGGCAATCAAAACACTCTAATCAAATTTACGCTGATAAGAAATAGAAATGAAATTTAAAAAACAAACATAAGTAAGGAGACATAAACTTCTGGGGGCTTGTCCCAGCACATTCCACTCTAATTTACAACCTCAGAACACTACCTCCAGGAAGATTCTGTTGCCCTAGTAACAAGAGTTGAGAACGTAATAATGCTGCCGCCTTGTGGCTGTTTCCCACAACAGCAGCTTTAAACCCAGTGCTAATGGTTGCTTAATAGTCACAACGACTGCAGGGGTCTAAATGACACCTGCCCTCAAAAAGTGCCCTTGGGTAGGGAATAGGCAAGAAAATTCAACACATGAGAAATTTTTCAAAAAGTGAATATGAAGAGGGAAGTTGTACTCACACTTTAACAAAAAAAGGAAAAGAAGAAAAAGGATATGCCTAAAGATCAGTATAAGGAATTATTCGCCACATGCGTATCCAACCTCCATAAAGGTTTCAGCTCACAACAGACAAATGGCCATCAGCAAAAGTCTACAAACTATAAATGCTGAAGGTGTTTTAGAGAAATGTGTACCTTCTATCTGCTGCTGGGATGTAAAGTGGTAACAGCACTAACGCAAACTGAATGGAGCCGCTTGAAAAGGTAGAAATTGAGCTACCATATGATGCGGCAGGGCACCTCTCGGGCTTATAACCTAAGACCACCAGAATCGGAAAGACACAGGCAGTCAAATGTGCACTGCAGCAATACTGAAATAGCCAAGACATGGAAGCAAAAAAAGGTCCATAAACAGATGAATGGACAGAGAAGAAGTGGTATATGGACAGAATGGAATAGTAGCCTCGGGAAAAAAATGAACAATGCCGTTTTCAGGACTACAGTTGAGCCTAGAAATAATCATATAACGTTAAGTAACTCAAAAGGGTACGACAAATATCCTATGAAAACATTTATACATGTTATCCTAAGATTGCTACCAATGAACATATTTCCACAGAAAAAGACACTCACAGACTTATGAAATAAACTAATGCTTAGCCAAAATGAAAGGGGGGAGGATGGGTAAATTAGGACTATGGGATTAACATAAATATACTAATGTATGTTACATGCATATAAACATATAACAGATAAACTATATGAATTATATAATCACCAATACCTTTAAAATATACATTCTGTATTCACATACATGGTAACAGAATCCGAAGATGAACAGACATATGTAGGAATCATTGAGCAGATTCTGTACAGCCAGACAATCAAAAAACTCTAATCAAATTTACTCCAAAAAGAAATAGAATTAAATTTAAAAAACAAACATAAGTAAGGAGACATAAACTTCTGGGGGCTCGTCCCAGCACATTCCACTCTAATTTACAACCACGGAACACTACCTCCAGGAAGATTCTGTTGCCCTAGTAACAAGAGATGAGAACGTAATAATGCTGCCGCCTTGTGGCTGTTTCCCACAACAGCAGCATTAAACCCAGTGCTAATGGTTGCTTAATAGTCACAAGGACTGCAGGGCTCTAAATGACACCTGCCCTGAAAAATGCCCTGGGGTAGGGAATAGGCAAGAAAATTCAACACATGAGAAATTTTTCAAGAAGTCAATAAGAGGAGGGAAGTTGTACTCACTCTTTAAAAAAAAAGGAAAAGAAAAAAAAGGACATGCCTAAAGCTCAGTATAAGGAATTATTAGACACATGCAAATTCAAATTCAACAAGGTTTCAGCTCACACCAGTCATTTCCATCAGCAAAATGTCTATAAACTATAAATGCTGAAGGGGTTTTAGAGAACTGTGTACCTTCTAGCTGCTGGTGGGATGTAAAGTGGGAACAGCACTAACGCAAACTGAATGGAGCTGCTTGAAAAGATAAAAATTGAGCTACCATATGATGCGGCAGGTCACCTTTTGGGCCTATAACCTAAGACCACCTGAATCGGAAAGACACAGGCAGGCAAATGAGCACTGCAGCAATATTGAAATAGCCAAGACATGGAAGCAGAAAAAAGGTTCATAAACAGATGAATGGACAAAGAAGAAGTAGTATACGTACCAAATAGAATAGTAGCCTCGGGAAAAAAATGAACAATGCCGTTTTCAGGACTACAGTTGAGCCTAGAAATAATCATATAAGCTTAAGTAACTCAAAAGGGTACGACAAATATCCTATGATAACATTTATACATGTTATCCTAAGATTGCTACCAATGAACATATTTCCACAGAAAAAGACACTCACAGACTTATGAAATAAACTAATGGTTAGCCAAAATGAAAGGTGGGAGGATGGGTTAACTAGGACTATGGGGTTAACATACATATACTAATGTATGTTAAGTGTATAAAAACATATAACAGATAAACTGTATGAATTATATAATCACCAATACCTTTAAAATATACATTTTGTAATCACATACATGGTAACAGGACCCGAGGATGAACAGACATATGTATGAATCATTGAGCAGATTCTGTACAGCCAGGCAATCAAAACACTAAAATCAAATTTACTCCGATAAGAAATAGAAATTAAATTTAAAAAACAAACATAAGTAAGGAGACATAAACTTCTGGAGGCTTGTCCCAGCACATTCCACTCTAATTTACAACCTCGGAACACTACCTCCAGGAAGACTCTGTTGCCATAGTAACAAGAGTTGAGAACGTAATAATGCTGCCGCCTTGTGGCTGTTTCCCACAACAGCAGCTTTAAACCCAGTGCTAATGGTTGCTTAATAGTCAAAACGACTGCAGGGGTCTAAATGACACCTGCCCTCAAAAAATGCCCTGGGGTAGGGAATACGCAAGAAAATTCAACACATGAGAAATTTTTCAAAAAGTGAATATGAAGAGGGAAGTTGTACTCACACTTTAACAAAAAAAGGAAAAGAAGAAAAAGGATATGCCTAAAGATCAGTATAAGGAATTATTCGCCACATGCGTATCCAACCTCCAAAAAGGTTTCAGCTCACACCAGTCAAATGGCCATCAGCAAAAAGTCTACAAACTATAAATGCTGAAGGGGTTTTAGAGAAATGTATACCTTCTATCTGCTGCTGGGATGTAAAGTGGTAACAGCACTAACGCAAACTGAATGGAGCTGCTTGAAAAGGTAAAAATTGAGCTACCATATGATGCGGCAGGTCACCTTTTGGGCCTATAACCTAAGACCACCTGAATCGGAAAGACACAGGCAGGCAAATGTGCACTGCAGCAATATTGAAATAGCCAAGACATGGAAGCAGAAAAAAGGTTCATAAACAGATGAATGGACAAAGAAGAAGTGGTATACGTACCAAATAGAATAGTAGCCTTGGGAAAAAAATGAACAATGCCGTTTTCAGGACTACAGTTGAGCCTAGAAATAATCATATAAGGTTAAGTAACTCAAAAGGGTACGACAAATATCCTATGATAACATTTATACATGTTATCCTAAGATAGCTACCAATGAACATATTTCCACAGAAAAAGACACTCACAGACTTATGAAATAAACTAATGGTTAGACAAAATGAAAGGTGGGAGGACGGGTAAATTAGGACTATGGGGTTAACATACATATACTAATGTATGTTAAGTGTATAAAAACATATAACAGATAAACTGTATGAATTATATAATCACCAATACCTTTAAAATATACATTCTGTAATAACATACATGGTAACAGAATCCGAAGATGAACAGACATATGTAGGAATCATTGAGCAGTTTCTGTACAGCCAGACAATCAAAACACTCTAATCAAATTTACTCCGATAAGAAATAGAAATTAAATTTAAAAAACAAACCTAAGTAAGGAGACATAAACTTCTGGGGGCTTGTCCCAGCACATTCCACTCTAACTTACAACCTCGGAACACTACCTCCAGGAAGATTCTGTTGCCCTAGTAACAAGAGATGAGAACGTAATAATGCTGCCGCCTTGTGGCTCTTTCCCACAACAGCAGCTTTAAACCCAGTGCTAATGGTTGCTTAATAGTCACCTGGACTGCAGGTTTCTAAATGACACCTGCCCTGAAAAATGCCCTGGGGTAAGGAATAGGCAAGAATATTCAACACATGAGAAATTTTTCAAGAAATCAATAAGAGGAGGGAAGTTGTACTCACTCTTTAAAAAAAAAGGAAAAGAAAAAAAAGGACATGCCTAAAGCTCAGTAGAATGAATTATTAGACACATGCAAATTCAAATGGAAAAAGGTTTCAGCTCACACCAATCGTTTCCATCAGCAAAATGTCTACAAACTATAAATGCTGAAGGGGTTTTAGAGAACTGTGTACCTTCTAGCTGCTGGTGGGATGTAAAGTGGTAACAGCACTAACGCAAACTGAATGGAGCTTCTTGAAAAGGTAAAAATTGAGCTACCATATGATGCAGCAGGTCACCCTTTGGGCCTATAACCTAAGACCACCTGAATTGGAAAGACACAGGCAGGCAAATGAGCACTGCAGCAATATTGAAATAGCCAAGACATGGAAGCAGAAAAAAGGTTCATAAACAGATGAATGGACAAAGAAGAAGTAGTATACGTACCAAATAGAATAGTAGCCTGGGGAAAAAAATGAACAACGCCGTTTTCAGGACTACAGTTGAGCCTAGAAATAATCATATAAGGTTAAGTAACTCAAAAGGGTACGACAAATATCCTATGATAATATTTATACATGTTATCCTAAGATTGCTACCAATGAACATATTTCCACAGAAAAAGACACTCACAGACTTATGAAATAAACTAATGGTTAGCAAAATGAAAGGTGGGAGGATGGGTAAATTAGGACTATGGGGTTAACATACATATACTAATGTATGTTAAGTGTATAACAACATATAACAGATAAACTGTATGAATTATATAATCACCAATACCTTTAAAATATACATTTTGTAATCACATACATGGTAACAGGACCCGAAGTTGAACAGACATATGTATGAATCATTGAGCAGATCCTGTACAGCCAGGCAATCAAAACACTCTAATCAATTTTACGCTGATAAGAAATAGAAATGAAATTTAAAAAACAAACATAAGTAAGGAGACATAAACTTCTGGGGGCTTGTCCCAGCACATTCCACTCTAATTTACAACCTCAGAACACTACCTCCAGGAAGATTCTGTTGCCCTAGTAACAAGAGTTGAGAACGTAATAATGCTGCCGCCTTGTGGCTGTTTCCCACAACAGCAGCTTTAAACCCAGTGCTAATGGTTGCTTAATAGTCACAACGACTGCAGGGGTCTAAATGACACCTGCCCTCAAAAAGTGCCCTTGGGTAGGGAATAGGCAAGAAAATTCAACACATGAGAAATTTTTCAAAAAGTGTATATGAAGAGGGCAGTTGTACTCACACTTTAACAAAAAAAGGAAAAGAAGAAAAAGGATATGCCTAAAGATCAGTATAAGGAATTATTCGCCACATGCGTATCCAACCTCCATAAAGGTTTCAGCTCACAACAGTCAAATGGCCATCAGCAAAAAGTCTACAAACTATAAATGCTGAAGGTGTTTTAGAGAAATGTGTACCTTCTATCTGCTGCTGGGATGTAAAGTGGTAACAGCACTAACGCAAACTGAATGGAGCCGCTTGAAAAGGTAGAAATTGAGCTACCATATGATGCGGCAGGGCACCTCTCGGGCTTATAACCTAAGACCACCAGAATCGGAAAGACACAGGCAGTCAAATGTGCACTGCAGCAATACTGAAATAGCCAAGACATGGAAGCAAAAAAAGGTCCATAAACAGATGAATGGACAGAGAAGAAGTGGTATATGGACAGAATGGAATAGTAGCCTCGGGAAAAAAATGAACAATGCCGTTTTCAGGACTACAGTAGAGCCTAGAAATAATAATATAAGGTTAAGTAAGTCAAAAGGGTATGACAAATATCCTATGATATCATTTATACATGTTATCCTAAGATTGCTACCAATGAACATATTTCCAGAGAAAAAGACACTCACAGACTTATGAAATAAACTAATGGTTAGCCAAAATGAAAGGGGGGAGGATGGGTAAATTAGGACTATGGGATTAACATAAATATACTAATGTATGTTACATGCATATAAACATATAACAGATAAATTATATGAATTATATAATCACCAATACCTTTAAAATATACATTCTGTATTCACATACATGGTAACAGAATCCGAAGATGAACAGACATATGTAGGAATCATTGAGCAGATTCTGTACAGCCAGACAATCAAAAGACTCTAATCAAATTTACTCCAAAAAGAAATAGAATTAAATTTAAAAAACAAACATAAGTAAGGAGACATAAACTTCTGGGGGCTCGTCCCAGCACATTCCACTCTAATTTACAACCACGGAACACTACCTCCAGGAAGATTCTGTTGCCCTAGTAACAAGAGATGAGAACGTAATAATGCTGCTGCCTTGTGGCTGTTTCCCACAACAGCAGCATTAAACCCAGTGCTAATGGTTGCTTAATAGTCACAAGGACTGCAGGGCTCTAAATGACACCTGCCCTGAAAAATGCCCTGGGGTAGGGAATAGGTAAGAAAATTCAACACATGAGAAATTTTTCAAGAAGTCAATAAGAGGAGGGAAGTTGTACTCACTCTTTAAAAAAAAAGGAAAAGAAAAAAAAGGACATGCCTAAAGCTCAGTATAAGGAATTATTAGACACATGCAAATTCAAATTCAACAAGGTTTCAGCTCACACCAGTCATTTCCATCAGCAAAATGTCTATAAACTATAAATGCTGAAGGGGTTTTAGAGAACTGTGTACCTTCTAGCTGCTGGTGGGATGTAAAGTGGTAACAGCACTAACGCAAACTGAATGGAGCTGCTTGAAAAGGTAAAAATTGAGCTACCATATGATGCGGCAGGTCACCTTTTGGGCCTATAACCTAAGACCACCTGAATCGGAAAGACACAGGCAGGCAAATGAGCACTGCAGCAATATTGAAATAGCCAAGACATGGAAGCAGAAAAAAGGTTCATAAACAGATGAATGGACAAAGAAGAAGTGGTATACGTACCAAACAGAATAGTAGCCTCGGGAAAAAAATGAACAATGCCGTTTTCAGGACTACAGTTGAGCCTAGAAATAATCATATAAGGTTAAGTAACTCAAAAGGGTACGACAAATATCCTATGATAACATTTATACATGTTATCCTAAGATAGCTACCAATGAACATATTTCCACAGAAAAAGACACTCACAGACTTATGAAATAAACTAATGGTTAGCCAAAATGAAAGGTGGGAGGATGGGTTAACTAGGACTATGGGGTTAACATACATATACTAATGTATGTTAAGTGTATAAAAACATATAACAGATAAACTGTATGAATTATATAATCACCAATACCTTTAAAATATACATTTTGTAATCACATACATGGTAACAGGACCCGAGGATGAACAGACATATGTATGAATCATTGAGCAGATTCTGTACAGCCAGGCAATCAAAACACTAAAATCAAATTTACTCCGATAAGAAATAGAAATTAAATTTAAAAAACAAACATAAGTAAGGAGACATAAACTTCTGGAGGCTTGTCCCAGCACATTCCACTCTAATTTACAACCTCGGAACACTACCTCCAGGAAGACTCTGTTGCCATAGTAACAAGAGTTGAGAACGTAATAATGCTGCCGCCTTGTGGCTGTTTCCCACAACAGCAGCTTTAAACCCAGTGCTAATGGTTGCTTAATAGTCAAAACGACTGCAGGGGTCTAAATGACACCTGCCCTCAAAAAATGCCCTGGGGTAGGGAATACGCAAGAAAATTCAACACATGAGAAATTTTTCAAAAAGTGAATATGAAGAGGGAAGTTGTACTCACACTTTAACAAAAAAAGGAAAAGAAGAAAAAGGATATGCCTAAAGATCAGTATAAGGAATTATTCGCCACATGCGTATCCAACCTCCAAAAAGGTTTCAGCTCACACCAGTCAAATGGCCATCAGCAAAAAGTCTACAAACTATAAATGCTGAAGGGGTTTTAGAGAAATGTATACCTTCTATCTGCTGCTGGGATGTAAAGTGGTAACAGCACTAACGCAAACTGAATGGAGCTGCTTGAAAAGGTAAAAATTGAGCTACCATATGATGCGGCAGGGCACCTCTTTGGCTTATAACCTAAGACTACCAGAATCGGAAAGACACAGGCAGTCAAATGTGCACTGCAGCAATATGGAAATAGCAAAGACATGGAAGCAAAAAAAATGTCTATAAACAGATGAATGGACAGAGAAGAAGTGGTATATGGACAGAATGCAATAGTAGCCTCGGGGAAAAAATGAACAATGCCGTTTTAAGGACTAGAGTTGAGCCTAGAAATAATCATATAAGGTTAAGTAAGTCAAAAGGGTATGACAAATATCCTATGATATCATTTATACATGTTATCCTAAGATTGCTACCAATGAACATATTTCCACAGAAAAAGACACTCACAGACTTATAAAATAAACTAATGGTTAGCCAAAATGAAAGGTGGGAGGATGGGTAAATTAGGACTATGGGGTTAACATACATATACTAATGTATGTTAAGTGTATAAAAACATATAACAGATAAACTGTATGAATTATATAATCACCAATACCTTTAAAATATACATTCTGTAATAACATACATGGTAACAGAATCCGAAGATGAACAGACATATGTAGGAATCACTGAGCAGTTTCTGTACAGCCAGACAATCAAAACACTCTAATCAAATTTACTCCGATAAGAAATAGAAATTTAATTTAAAAAACAAACCTAAGTAAGGAGACATAAACTTCTGGGGGCTTGTCCCAGCACATTCCACTCTAATTTACAACCTCGGAACACTACCACCAGGAAGATTCTGTTGCCCTAGTAACAAGAGATGAGAACGTAATAATGCTGCCGCCTTGTGGCTCTTTCCCACAACAGCAGCTTTAAACCCAGTGCTAATGGTTGCTTAATAGTCACATGGACTGCAGGGCTCTAAATGACACCTGCCCTGAAAAATGCCCTGGGGTAGGGAATAGGCAAGAATATTCAACACATGAGAAATTTTTCAAGAAGTCAATAAGAGGAGGGAAGCTGTACTCACTCTTTAAAAAAAAAGGAAAAGAAAAAAAAGGACATGCCTAAAGCTCAGTAGAATGAATTATTAGACACATGCAAATTCAAATTCAAAAAGGTTTCAGCTCACACCAGTCGTTTCCATCAGCAAAATGTCTACAAACTATAAATGCTGAAGGGGTTTTAGAGAACTGTGTACCTTCTAGCTGCTGGTGGGATGTAAAGTGGTAACAGCACTAACGCAAACTGAATGGAGTTTCTTGAAAAGGTAAAAATTGAGCTACCATATGATGCGGCAGGTCACCTTTTGGGCCTATAACCTAAGACCACCTAAATCGGAAAGACACAGGCAGGCAAATGTGCACTGCAGCAATATTGAAATAGCCAAGACATGGAAGCAGAAAAAGGGTTCATAAACAGATGAATGGACAAAGAAGAAGTGGTATACGTACCAAAGAGCATAGTAGCCTCGGGAAAAAAATGAACAATGCCGTTTTCAGGACTACAGTTGAGCCTAGAAATAATCATATAAGGTTAAGTAACTCAAAAGGGTACGACAAATATCCTATGATAATATTTATACATGTTATCCTAAGATTGCTACCAATGAACATATTTCCACAGAAAAAGACACTCACAGACTTATGAAATAAACTAATGGTTAGCAAAATGAAAGGTGGGAGGATGGGTAAATTAGGACTATGGGGTTAACATACATATACTAATGTATGTTAAGTGTATAACAACATATAACAGATAAACTGTATGAATTATATAATCACCAATACCTTTAAAATATACATTTTGTAATCACATACATGGTAACAGGACCCGAAGTTGAACAGACATATGTATGAATCATTGAGCAGATCCTGTACAGCCAGGCAATCAAAACACTCTAATCAATTTTACGCTGATAAGAAATAGAAATGAAATTTAAAAAACAAACATAAGTAAGGAGACATAAACTTCTGGGGGCTTGTCCCAGCACATTCCACTCTAATTTACAACCTCAGAACACTACCTCCAGGAAGATTCTGTTGCCCTAGTAACAAGAGTTGAGAACGTAATAATGCTGCCGCCTTGTGGCTGTTTCCCACAACAGCAGCTTTAAACCCAGTGCTAATGGTTGCTTAATAGTCACAACGACTGCAGGGGTCTAAATGACACCTGCCCTCAAAAAGTGCCCTTGGGTAGGGAATAGGCAAGAAAATTCAACACATGAGAAATTTTTCAAAAAGTGTATATGAAGAGGGCAGTTGTACTCACACTTTAACAAAAAAAGGAAAAGAAGAAAAAGGATATGCCTAAAGATCAGTATAAGGAATTATTCGCCACATGCGTATCCAACCTCCATAAAGGTTTCAGCTCACAACAGTCAAATGGCCATCAGCAAAAAGTCTACAAACTATAAATGCTGAAGGTGTTTTAGAGAAATGTGTACCTTCTATCTGCTGCTGGGATGTAAAGTGGTAACAGCACTAACGCAAACTGAATGGAGCCGCTTGAAAAGGTAGAAATTGAGCTACCATATGATGCGGCAGGGCACCTCTCGGGCTTATAACCTAAGACCACCAGAATCGGAAAGACACAGGCAGTCAAATGTGCACTGCAGCAATACTGAAATAGCCAAGACATGGAAGCAAAAAAAGGTCCATAAACAGATGAATGGACAGAGAAGAAGTGGTATATGGACAGAATGGAATAGTAGCCTCGGGAAAAAAATGAACAATGCCGTTTTCAGGACTACAGTAGAGCCTAGAAATAATAATATAAGGTTAAGTAAGTCAAAAGGGTATGACAAATATCCTATGATATCATTTATACATGTTATCCTAAGATTGCTACCAATGAACATATTTCCAGAGAAAAAGACACTCACAGACTTATGAAATAAACTAATGGTTAGCCAAAATGAAAGGGGGGAGGATGGGTAAATTAGGACTATGGGATTAACATAAATATACTAATGTATGTTACATGCATATAAACATATAACAGATAAATTATATGAATTATATAATCACCAATACCTTTAAAATATACATTCTGTATTCACATACATGGTAACAGAATCCGAAGATGAACAGACATATGTAGGAATCATTGAGCAGATTCTGTACAGCCAGACAATCAAAAGACTCTAATCAAATTTACTCCAAAAAGAAATAGAATTAAATTTAAAAAACAAACATAAGTAAGGAGACATAAACTTCTGGGGGCTCGTCCCAGCACATTCCACTCTAATTTACAACCACGGAACACTACCTCCAGGAAGATTCTGTTGCCCTAGTAACAAGAGATGAGAACGTAATAATGCTGCTGCCTTGTGGCTGTTTCCCACAACAGCAGCATTAAACCCAGTGCTAATGGTTGCTTAATAGTCACAAGGACTGCAGGGCTCTAAATGACACCTGCCCTGAAAAATGCCCTGGGGTAGGGAATAGGTAAGAAAATTCAACACATGAGAAATTTTTCAAGAAGTCAATAAGAGGAGGGAAGTTGTACTCACTCTTTAAAAAAAAAGGAAAAGAAAAAAAAGGACATGCCTAAAGCTCAGTATAAGGAATTATTAGACACATGCAAATTCAAATTCAACAAGGTTTCAGCTCACACCAGTCATTTCCATCAGCAAAATGTCTATAAACTATAAATGCTGAAGGGGTTTTAGAGAACTGTGTACCTTCTAGCTGCTGGTGGGATGTAAAGTGGTAACAGCACTAACGCAAACTGAATGGAGCTGCTTGAAAAGGTAAAAATTGAGCTACCATATGATGCGGCAGGTCACCTTTTGGGCCTATAACCTAAGACCACCTGAATCGGAAAGACACAGGCAGGCAAATGAGCACTGCAGCAATATTGAAATAGCCAAGACATGGAAGCAGAAAAAAGGTTCATAAACAGATGAATGGACAAAGAAGAAGTGGTATACGTACCAAACAGAATAGTAGCCTCGGGAAAAAAATGAACAATGCCGTTTTCAGGACTACAGTTGAGCCTAGAAATAATCATATAAGGTTAAGTAACTCAAAAGGGTACGACAAATATCCTATGATAACATTTATACATGTTATCCTAAGATAGCTACCAATGAACATATTTCCACAGAAAAAGACACTCACAGACTTATGAAATAAACTAATGGTTAGCCAAAATGAAAGGTGGGAGGATGGGTTAACTAGGACTATGGGGTTAACATACATATACTAATGTATGTTAAGTGTATAAAAACATATAACAGATAAACTGTATGAATTATATAATCACCAATACCTTTAAAATATACATTTTGTAATCACATACATGGTAACAGGACCCGAGGATGAACAGACATATGTATGAATCATTGAGCAGATTCTGTACAGCCAGGCAATCAAAACACTAAAATCAAATTTACTCCGATAAGAAATAGAAATTAAATTTAAAAAACAAACATAAGTAAGGAGACATAAACTTCTGGAGGCTTGTCCCAGCACATTCCACTCTAATTTACAACCTCGGAACACTACCTCCAGGAAGACTCTGTTGCCATAGTAACAAGAGTTGAGAACGTAATAATGCTGCCGCCTTGTGGCTGTTTCCCACAACAGCAGCTTTAAACCCAGTGCTAATGGTTGCTTAATAGTCAAAACGACTGCAGGGGTCTAAATGACACCTGCCCTCAAAAAATGCCCTGGGGTAGGGAATACGCAAGAAAATTCAACACATGAGAAATTTTTCAAAAAGTGAATATGAAGAGGGAAGTTGTACTCACACTTTAACAAAAAAAGGAAAAGAAGAAAAAGGATATGCCTAAAGATCAGTATAAGGAATTATTCGCCACATGCGTATCCAACCTCCAAAAAGGTTTCAGCTCACACCAGTCAAATGGCCATCAGCAAAAAGTCTACAAACTATAAATGCTGAAGGGGTTTTAGAGAAATGTATACCTTCTATCTGCTGCTGGGATGTAAAGTGGTAACAGCACTAACGCAAACTGAATGGAGCTGCTTGAAAAGGTAAAAATTGAGCTACCATATGATGCGGCAGGGCACCTCTTTGGCTTATAACCTAAGACTACCAGAATCGGAAAGACACAGGCAGTCAAATGTGCACTGCAGCAATATGGAAATAGCAAAGACATGGAAGCAAAAAAAATGTCTATAAACAGATGAATGGACAGAGAAGAAGTGGTATATGGACAGAATGCAATAGTAGCCTCGGGGAAAAAATGAACAATGCCGTTTTAAGGACTAGAGTTGAGCCTAGAAATAATCATATAAGGTTAAGTAAGTCAAAAGGGTATGACAAATATCCTATGATATCATTTATACATGTTATCCTAAGATTGCTACCAATGAACATATTTCCACAGAAAAAGACACTCACAGACTTATAAAATAAACTAATGGTTAGCCAAAATGAAAGGTGGGAGGATGGGTAAATTAGGACTATGGGGTTAACATACATATACTAATGTATGTTAAGTGTATAAAAACATATAACAGATAAACTGTATGAATTATATAATCACCAATACCTTTAAAATATACATTCTGTAATAACATACATGGTAACAGAATCCGAAGATGAACAGACATATGTAGGAATCACTGAGCAGTTTCTGTACAGCCAGACAATCAAAACACTCTAATCAAATTTACTCCGATAAGAAATAGAAATTTAATTTAAAAAACAAACCTAAGTAAGGAGACATAAACTTCTGGGGGCTTGTCCCAGCACATTCCACTCTAATTTACAACCTCGGAACACTACCACCAGGAAGATTCTGTTGCCCTAGTAACAAGAGATGAGAACGTAATAATGCTGCCGCCTTGTGGCTCTTTCCCACAACAGCAGCTTTAAACCCAGTGCTAATGGTTGCTTAATAGTCACATGGACTGCAGGGCTCTAAATGACACCTGCCCTGAAAAATGCCCTGGGGTAGGGAATAGGCAAGAATATTCAACACATGAGAAATTTTTCAAGAAGTCAATAAGAGGAGGGAAGCTGTACTCACTCTTTAAAAAAAAAGGAAAAGAAAAAAAAGGACATGCCTAAAGCTCAGTAGAATGAATTATTAGACACATGCAAATTCAAATTCAAAAAGGTTTCAGCTCACACCAGTCGTTTCCATCAGCAAAATGTCTACAAACTATAAATGCTGAAGGGGTTTTAGAGAACTGTGTACCTTCTAGCTGCTGGTGGGATGTAAAGTGGTAACAGCACTAACGCAAACTGAATGGAGTTTCTTGAAAAGGTAAAAATTGAGCTACCATATGATGCGGCAGGTCACCTTTTGGGCCTATAACCTAAGACCACCTAAATCGGAAAGACACAGGCAGGCAAATGTGCACTGCAGCAATATTGAAATAGCCAAGACATGGAAGCAGAAAAAGGGTTCATAAACAGATGAATGGACAAAGAAGAAGTGGTATACGTACCAAAGAGCATAGTAGCCTCGGGAAAAAAATGAACAATGCCGTTTTCAGGACTACAGTTGAGCCTAGAAATAATCATATAAGGTTAAGTAACTCAAAAGGGTACGACAAATATCCTATGATAATATTTATACATGTTATCCTAAGATTGCTACCAATGAACATATTTCCACAGAAAAAGACACTCACAGACTTATGAAATAAACTAATGGTTAGCAAAATGAAAGGTGGGAGGATGGGTAAATTAGGACTATGGGGTTAACATACATATACTAATGTATGTTAAGTGTATAACAACATATAACAGATAAACTGTATGAATTATATAATCACCAATACCTTTAAAATATACATTTTGTAATCACATACATGGTAACAGGACCCGAAGTTGAACAGACATATGTATGAATCATTGAGCAGATCCTGTACAGCCAGGCAATCAAAACACTCTAATCAATTTTACGCTGATAAGAAATAGAAATGAAATTTAAAAAACAAACATAAGTAAGGAGACATAAACTTCTGGGGGCTTGTCCCAGCACATTCCACTCTAATTTACAACCTCAGAACACTACCTCCAGGAAGATTCTGTTGCCCTAGTAACAAGAGTTGAGAACGTAATAATGCTGCCGCCTTGTGGCTGTTTCCCACAACAGCAGCTTTAAACCCAGTGCTAATGGTTGCTTAATAGTCACAACGACTGCAGGGGTCTAAATGACACCTGCCCTCAAAAAGTGCCCTTGGGTAGGGAATAGGCAAGAAAATTCAACACATGAGAAATTTTTCAAAAAGTGTATATGAAGAGGGCAGTTGTACTCACACTTTAACAAAAAAAGGAAAAGAAGAAAAAGGATATGCCTAAAGATCAGTATAAGGAATTATTCGCCACATGCGTATCCAACCTCCATAAAGGTTTCAGCTCACAACAGTCAAATGGCCATCAGCAAAAAGTCTACAAACTATAAATGCTGAAGGTGTTTTAGAGAAATGTGTACCTTCTATCTGCTGCTGGGATGTAAAGTGGTAACAGCACTAACGCAAACTGAATGGAGCCGCTTGAAAAGGTAGAAATTGAGCTACCATATGATGCGGCAGGGCACCTCTCGGGCTTATAACCTAAGACCACCAGAATCGGAAAGACACAGGCAGTCAAATGTGCACTGCAGCAATACTGAAATAGCCAAGACATGGAAGCAAAAAAAGGTCCATAAACAGATGAATGGACAGAGAAGAAGTGGTATATGGACAGAATGGAATAGTAGCCTCGGGAAAAAAATGAACAATGCCGTTTTCAGGACTACAGTAGAGCCTAGAAATAATAATATAAGGTTAAGTAAGTCAAAAGGGTATGACAAATATCCTATGATATCATTTATACATGTTATCCTAAGATTGCTACCAATGAACATATTTCCAGAGAAAAAGACACTCACAGACTTATGAAATAAACTAATGGTTAGCCAAAATGAAAGGGGGGAGGATGGGTAAATTAGGACTATGGGATTAACATAAATATACTAATGTATGTTACATGCATATAAACATATAACAGATAAACTATATGAATTATATAATCACCAATACCTTTAAAATATACATTCTGTATTCACATACATGGTAACAGAATCCGAAGATGAACAGACATATGTAGGAATCATTGAGCAGATTCTGTACAGCCAGACAATCAAAAGACTCTAATCAAATTTACTCCAAAAAGAAATAGAATTAAATTTAAAAAACAAACATAAGTAAGGAGACATAAACTTCTGGGGGCTCGTCCCAGCACATTCCACTCTAATTTACAACCACGGAACACTACCTCCAGGAAGATTCTGTTGCCCTAGTAACAAGAGATGAGAACGTAATAATGCTGCCGCCTTGTGGCTGTTTCCCACAACAGCAGCATTAAACCCAGTGCTAATGGTTGCTTAATAGTCACAAGGACTGCAGGGCTCTAAATGACACCTGCCCTGAAAAATGCCCTGGGGTAGGGAATAGGTAAGAAAATTCAACACATGAGAAATTTTTCAAGAAGTCAATAAGAGGAGGGAAGTTGTACTCACTCTTTAAAAAAAAAGGAAAAGAAAAAAAAGGACATGCCTAAAGCTCAGTATAAGGAATTATTAGACACATGCAAATTCAAATTCAACAAGGTTTCAGCTCACACCAGTCATTTGCATCAGCAAAATGTCTATAAACTATAAATGCTGAAGGGGTTTTAGAGAACTGTGTACCTTCTAGCTGCTGGTGGGATGTAAAGTGGTAACAGCACTAACGCAAACTGAATGGAGCTGCTTGAAAAGGTAAAAATTGAGCTACCATATGATGCGGCAGGTCACCTTTTGGGCCTATAACCTAAGACCACCTGAATCGGAAAGACACAGGCAGGCAAATGAGCACTGCAGCAATATTGAAATAGCCAAGACATGGAAGCAGAAAAAAGGTTCATAAACAGATGAATGGACAAAGAAGAAGTGGTATACGTACCAAATAGAATAGTAGCCTCGGGAAAAAAATGAACAATGCCGTTTTCAGGACTACAGTTGAGCCTAGAAATAATCATATAAGGTTAAGTAACTCAAAAGGGTACGACAAATATCCTATGATAACATTTATACATGTTATCCTAAGATAGCTACCAATGAACATATTTCCACAGAAAAAGACACTCACAGACTTATGAAATAAACTAATGGTTAGCAAAATGAAAGGTGGGAGGATGGGTAAATTAGGACTATGGGGTTAACATACATATACTAATGTATGTTAAGTGTATAACAACATATAACAGATAAACTGTATGAATTATATAATCACCAATACCTTTAAAATATACATTTTGTAATCACATACATGGTAACAGGACCCGAAGATGAACAGACATATGTATGAATCATTGAGCAGATCCTGTACAGCCAGGCAATCAAAACACTCTAATCAAATTTACGCTGATAAGAAATAGAAATGAAATTTAAAAAACAAACATAAGTAAGGAGACATAAACTTCTGGGGGCTTGTCCCAGCACATTCCACTCTAATTTACAACCTCAGAACACTACCTCCAGGAAGATTCTGTTGCCCTAGTAACAAGAGTTGAGAACGTAATAATGCTGCCGCCTTGTGGCTGTTTCCCACAACAGCAGCTTTAAACCCAGTGCTAATGGTTGCTTAATAGTCACAACGACTGCAGGGGTCTAAATGACACCTGCCCTCAAAAAGTGCCCTTGGGTAGGGAATAGGCAAGAAAATTCAACACATGAGAAATTTTTCAAAAAGTGAATATGAAGAGGGAAGTTGTACTCACACTTTAACAAAAAAAGGAAAAGAAGAAAAAGGATATGCCTAAAGATCAGTATAAGGAATTATTCGCCACATGCGTATCCAACCTCCATAAAGGTTTCAGCTCACAACAGACAAATGGCCATCAGCAAAAGTCTACAAACTATAAATGCTGAAGGTGTTTTAGAGAAATGTGTACCTTCTATCTGCCGCTGGGATGTAAAGTGGTAACAGCACTAACGCAAACTGAATGGAGCCGCTTGAAAAGGTAGAAATTGAGCTACCATATGATGCGGCAGGGCACCTCTCGGGCTTATAACCTAAGACCACCAGAATCGGAAAGACACAGGCAGTCAAATGTGCACTGCAGCAATACTGAAATAGCCAAGACATGGAAGCAAAAAAAGGTCCATAAACAGATGAATGGACAGAGAAGAAGTGGTATATGGACAGAATGGAATAGTAGCCTCGGGAAAAAAATGAACAATGCCGTTTTCAGGACTACAGTTGAGCCTAGAAATAATCATATAACGTTAAGTAACTCAAAAGGGTACGACAAATATCCTATGAAAACATTTATACATGTTATCCTAAGATTGCTACCAATGAACATATTTCCACAGAAAAAGACACTCACAGACTTATGAAATAAACTAATGCTTAGCCAAAATGAAAGGGGGGAGGATGGGTAAATTAGGACTATGGGATTAACATAAATATACTAATGTATGTTACATGCATATAAACATATAACAGATAAACTATATGAATTATATAATCACCAATACCTTTAAAATATACATTCTGTATTCACATACATGGTAACAGAATCCGAAGATGAACAGACATATGTAGGAATCATTGAGCAGATTCTGTACAGCCAGACAATCAAAAAACTCTAATCAAATTTACTCCAAAAAGAAATAGAATTAAATTTAAAAAACAAACATAAGTAAGGAGACATAAACTTCTGGGGGCTCGTCCCAGCACATTCCACTCTAATTTACAACCACGGAACACTACCTCCAGGAAGATTCTGTTGCCCTAGTAACAAGAGATGAGAACGTAATAATGCTGCCGCCTTGTGGCTGTTTCCCACAACAGCAGCATTAAACCCAGTGCTAATGGTTGCTTAATAGTCACAAGGACTGCAGGGCTCTAAATGACACCTGCCCTGAAAAATGCCCTGGGGTAGGGAATAGGCAAGAAAATTCAACACATGAGAAATTTTTCAAGAAGTCAATAAGAGGAGGGAAGTTGTACTCACTCTTTAAAAAAAAAGGAAAAGAAAAAAAAGGACATGCCTAAAGCTCAGTATAAGGAATTATTAGACACATGCAAATTCAAATTCAACAAGGTTTCAGCTCACACCAGTCATTTCCATCAGCAAAATGTCTATAAACTATAAATGCTGAAGGGGTTTTAGAGAACTGTGTACCTTCTAGCTGCTGGTGGGATGTAAAGTGGGAACAGCACTAACGCAAACTGAATGGAGCTGCTTGAAAAGATAAAAATTGAGCTACCATATGATGCGGCAGGTCACCTTTTGGGCCTATAACCTAAGACCACCTGAATCGGAAAGACACAGGCAGGCAAATGAGCACTGCAGCAATATTGAAATAGCCAAGACATGGAAGCAGAAAAAAGGTTCATAAACAGATGAATGGACAAAGAAGAAGTAGTATACGTACCAAATAGAATAGTAGCCTCGGGAAAAAAATGAACAATGCCGTTTTCAGGACTACAGTTGAGCCTAGAAATAATCATATAAGCTTAAGTAACTCAAAAGGGTACGACAAATATCCTATGATAACATTTATACATGTTATCCTAAGATTGCTACCAATGAACATATTTCCACAGAAAAAGACACTCACAGACTTATGAAATAAACTAATGGTTAGCCAAAATGAAAGGTGGGAGGATGGGTTAACTAGGACTATGGGGTTAACATACATATACTAATGTATGTTAAGTGTATAAAAACATATAACAGATAAACTGTATGAATTATATAATCACCAATACCTTTAAAATATACATTTTGTAATCACATACATGGTAACAGGACCCGAGGATGAACAGACATATGTATGAATCATTGAGCAGATTCTGTACAGCCAGGCAATCAAAACACTAAAATCAAATTTACTCCGATAAGAAATAGAAATTAAATTTAAAAAACAAACATAAGTAAGGAGACATAAACTTCTGGAGGCTTGTCCCAGCACATTCCACTCTAATTTACAACCTCGGAACACTACCTCCAGGAAGACTCTGTTGCCATAGTAACAAGAGTTGAGAACGTAATAATGCTGCCGCCTTGTGGCTGTTTCCCACAACAGCAGCTTTAAACCCAGTGCTAATGGTTGCTTAATAGTCAAAACGACTGCAGGGGTCTAAATGACACCTGCCCTCAAAAAATGCCCTGGGGTAGGGAATACGCAAGAAAATTCAACACATGAGAAATTTTTCAAAAAGTGAATATGAAGAGGGAAGTTGTACTCACACTTTAACAAAAAAAGGAAAAGAAGAAAAAGGATATGCCTAAAGATCAGTATAAGGAATTATTCGCCACATGCGTATCCAACCTCCAAAAAGGTTTCAGCTCACACCAGTCAAATGGCCATCAGCAAAAAGTCTACAAACTATAAATGCTGAAGGGGTTTTAGAGAAATGTATACCTTCTATCTGCTGCTGGGATGTAAAGTGGTAACAGCACTAACGCAAACTGAATGGAGCTGCTTGAAAAGGTAAAAATTGAGCTACCATATGATGCGGCAGGTCACCTTTTGGGCCTATAACCTAAGACCACCTGAATCGGAAAGACACAGGCAGGCAAATGTGCACTGCAGCAATATTGAAATAGCCAAGACATGGAAGCAGAAAAAAGGTTCATAAACAGATGAATGGACAAAGAAGAAGTGGTATACGTACCAAATAGAATAGTAGCCTTGGGAAAAAAATGAACAATGCCGTTTTCAGGACTACAGTTGAGCCTAGAAATAATCATATAAGGTTAAGTAACTCAAAAGGGTACGACAAATATCCTATGATAACATTTATACATGTTATCCTAAGATAGCTACCAATGAACATATTTCCACAGAAAAAGACACTCACAGACTTATGAAATAAACTAATGGTTAGACAAAATGAAAGGTGGGAGGACGGGTAAATTAGGACTATGGGGTTAACATACATATACTAATGTATGTTAAGTGTATAAAAACATATAACAGATAAACTGTATGAATTATATAATCACCAATACCTTTAAAATATACATTCTGTAATAACATACATGGTAACAGAATCCGAAGATGAACAGACATATGTAGGAATCATTGAGCAGTTTCTGTACAGCCAGACAATCAAAACACTCTAATCAAATTTACTCCGATAAGAAATAGAAATTAAATTTAAAAAACAAACCTAAGTAAGGAGACATAAACTTCTGGGGGCTTGTCCCAGCACATTCCACTCTAACTTACAACCTCGGAACACTACCTCCAGGAAGATTCTGTTGCCCTAGTAACAAGAGATGAGAACGTAATAATGCTGCCGCCTTGTGGCTCTTTCCCACAACAGCAGCTTTAAACCCAGTGCTAATGGTTGCTTAATAGTCACCTGGACTGCAGGTTTCTAAATGACACCTGCCCTGAAAAATGCCCTGGGGTAAGGAATAGGCAAGAATATTCAACACATGAGAAATTTTTCAAGAAATCAATAAGAGGAGGGAAGTTGTACTCACTCTTTAAAAAAAAAGGAAAAGAAAAAAAAGGACATGCCTAAAGCTCAGTAGAATGAATTATTAGACACATGCAAATTCAAATGGAAAAAGGTTTCAGCTCACACCAATCGTTTCCATCAGCAAAATGTCTACAAACTATAAATGCTGAAGGGGTTTTAGAGAACTGTGTACCTTCTAGCTGCTGGTGGGATGTAAAGTGGTAACAGCACTAACGCAAACTGAATGGAGCTTCTTGAAAAGGTAAAAATTGAGCTACCATATGATGCAGCAGGTCACCCTTTGGGCCTATAACCTAAGACCACCTGAATTGGAAAGACACAGGCAGGCAAATGAGCACTGCAGCAATATTGAAATAGCCAAGACATGGAAGCAGAAAAAAGGTTCATAAACAGATGAATGGACAAAGAAGAAGTAGTATACGTACCAAATAGAATAGTAGCCTGGGGAAAAAAATGAACAACGCCGTTTTCAGGACTACAGTTGAGCCTAGAAATAATCATATAAGGTTAAGTAACTCAAAAGGGTACGACAAATATCCTATGATAATATTTATACATGTTATCCTAAGATTGCTACCAATGAACATATTTCCACAGAAAAAGACACTCACAGACTTATGAAATAAACTAATGGTTAGCAAAATGAAAGGTGGGAGGATGGGTAAATTAGGACTATGGGGTTAACATACATATACTAATGTATGTTAAGTGTATAACAACATATAACAGATAAACTGTATGAATTATATAATCACCAATACCTTTAAAATATACATTTTGTAATCACATACATGGTAACAGGACCCGAAGTTGAACAGACATATGTATGAATCATTGAGCAGATCCTGTACAGCCAGGCAATCAAAACACTCTAATCAATTTTACGCTGATAAGAAATAGAAATGAAATTTAAAAAACAAACATAAGTAAGGAGACATAAACTTCTGGGGGCTTGTCCCAGCACATTCCACTCTAATTTACAACCTCAGAACACTACCTCCAGGAAGATTCTGTTGCCCTAGTAACAAGAGTTGAGAACGTAATAATGCTGCCGCCTTGTGGCTGTTTCCCACAACAGCAGCTTTAAACCCAGTGCTAATGGTTGCTTAATAGTCACAACGACTGCAGGGGTCTAAATGACACCTGCCCTCAAAAAGTGCCCTTGGGTAGGGAATAGGCAAGAAAATTCAACACATGAGAAATTTTTCAAAAAGTGTATATGAAGAGGGCAGTTGTACTCACACTTTAACAAAAAAAGGAAAAGAAGAAAAAGGATATGCCTAAAGATCAGTATAAGGAATTATTCGCCACATGCGTATCCAACCTCCATAAAGGTTTCAGCTCACAACAGTCAAATGGCCATCAGCAAAAAGTCTACAAACTATAAATGCTGAAGGGGTTTTAGAGAAATGTGTACCTTCTATCTGCTGCTGGGATGTAAAGTGGTAACAGCACTAACGCAAACTGAATGGAGCCGCTTGAAAAGGTAGAAATTGAGCTACCATATGATGCGGCAGGGCACCTCTCGGGCTTATAACCTAAGACCATCAGAATCGGAAAGACACAGGCAGTCAAATGTGCACTGCAGCAATACTGAAATAGCCAAGACATGGAAGCAAAAAAAGGTCCATAAACAGATGAATGGACAGAGAAGAAGTGGTATATGGACAGAATGGAATAGTAGCCTCGGGAAAAAAATGAACAATGCCGTTTTCAGGACTACAGTAGAGCCTAGAAATAATAATATAAGGTTAAGTAAGTCAAAAGGGTATGACAAATATCCTATGATATCATTTATACATGTTATCCTAAGATTGCTACCAATGAACATATTTCCAGAGAAAAAGACACTCACAGACTTATGAAATAAACTAATGGTTAGCCAAAATGAAAGGGGGGAGGATGGGTAAATTAGGACTATGGGATTAACATAAATATACTAATGTATGTTACATGCATATAAACATATAACAGATAAATTATATGAATTATATAATCACCAATACCTTTAAAATATACATTCTGTATTCACATACATGGTAACAGAATCCGAAGATGAACAGACATATGTAGGAATCATTGAGCAGATTCTGTACAGCCAGACAATCAAAAGACTCTAATCAAATTTACTCCAAAAAGAAATAGAATTAAATTTAAAAAACAAACATAAGTAAGGAGACATAAACTTCTGGGGGCTCGTCCCAGCACATTCCACTCTAATTTACAACCACGGAACACTACCTCCAGGAAGATTCTGTTGCCCTAGTAACAAGAGATGAGAACGTAATAATGCTGCTGCCTTGTGGCTGTTTCCCACAACAGCAGCATTAAACCCAGTGCTAATGGTTGCTTAATAGTCACAAGGACTGCAGGGCTCTAAATGACACCTGCCCTGAAAAATGCCCTGGGGTAGGGAATAGGTAAGAAAATTCAACACATGAGAAATTTTTCAAGAAGTCAATAAGAGGAGGGAAGTTGTACTCACTCTTTAAAAAAAAAGGAAAAGAAAAAAAAGGACATGCCTAAAGCTCAGTATAAGGAATTATTAGACACATGCAAATTCAAATTCAACAAGGTTTCAGCTCACACCAGTCATTTGCATCAGCAAAATGTCTATAAACTATAAATGCTGAAGGGGTTTTAGAGAACTGTGTACCTTCTAGCTGCTGGTGGGATGTAAAGTGGTAACAGCACTAACGCAAACTGAATGGAGCTGCTTGAAAAGGTAAAAATTGAGCTACCATATGATGCGGCAGGTCACCTTTTGGGCCTATAACCTAAGACCACCTGAATCGGAAAGACACAGGCAGGCAAATGAGCACTGCAGCAATATTGAAATAGCCAAGACATGGAAGCAGAAAAAAGGTTCATAAACAGATGAATGGACAAAGAAGAAGTGGTATACGTACCAAATAGAATAGTAGCCTCGGGAAAAAAATGAACAATGCCGTTTTCAGGACTACAGTTGAGCCTAGAAATAATCATATAAGGTTAAGTAACTCAAAAGGGTACGACAAATATCCTATGATAACATTTATACATGTTATCCTAAGATAGCTACCAATGAACATATTTCCACAGAAAAAGACACTCACAGACTTATGAAATAAACTAATGGTTAGCCAAAATGAAAGGTGGGAGGATGGGTTAACTAGGACTATGGGGTTAACATACATATACTAATGTATGTTAAGTGTATAAAAACATATAACAGATAAACTGTATGAATTATATAATCACCAATACCTTTAAAATATACATTTTGTAATCACATACATGGTAACAGGACCCGAGGATGAACAGACATATGTATGAATCATTGAGCAGATTCTGTACAGCCAGGCAATCAAAACACTAAAATCAAATTTACTCCGATAAGAAATAGAAATTAAATTTAAAAAACAAACATAAGTAAGGAGACATAAACTTCTGGAGGCTTGTCCCAGCACATTCCACTCTAATTTACAACCTCGGAACACTACCTCCAGGAAGACTCTGTTGCCATAGTAACAAGAGTTGAGAACGTAATAATGCTGCCGCCTTGTGGCTGTTTCCCACAACAGCAGCTTTAAACCCAGTGCTAATGGTTGCTTAATAGTCAAAACGACTGCAGGGGTCTAAATGACACCTGCCCTCAAAAAATGCCCTGGGGTAGGGAATACGCAAGAAAATTCAACACATGAGAAATTTTTCAAAAAGTGAATATGAAGAGGGAAGTTGTACTCACACTTTAACAAAAAAAGGAAAAGAAGAAAAAGGATATGCCTAAAGATCAGTATAAGGAATTATTCGCCACATGCGTATCCAACCTCCAAAAAGGTTTCAGCTCACACCAGTCAAATGGCCATCAGCAAAAAGTCTACAAACTATAAATGCTGAAGGGGTTTTAGAGAAATGTATACCTTCTATCTGCTGCTGGGATGTAAAGTGGTAACAGCACTAACGCAAACTGAATGGAGCTGCTTGAAAAGGTAAAAATTGAGCTACCATATGATGCGGCAGGGCACCTCTTTGGCTTATAACCTAAGACTACCAGAATCGGAAAGACACAGGCAGTCAAATGTGCACTGCAGCAATATGGAAATAGCAAAGACATGGAAGCAAAAAAAATGTCTATAAACAGATGAATGGACAGAGAAGAAGTGGTATATGGACAGAATGCAATAGTAGCCTCGGGGAAAAAATGAACAATGCCGTTTTAAGGACTAGAGTTGAGCCTAGAAATAATCATATAAGGTTAAGTAAGTCAAAAGGGTATGACAAATATCCTATGATATCATTTATACATGTTATCCTAAGATTGCTACCAATGAACATATTTCCACAGAAAAAGACACTCACAGACTTATAAAATAAACTAATGGTTAGCCAAAATGAAAGGTGGGAGGATGGGTAAATTAGGACTATGGGGTTAACATACATATACTAATGTATGTTAAGTGTATAAAAACATATAACAGATAAACTGTATGAATTATATAATCACCAATACCTTTAAAATATACATTCTGTAATAACATACATGGTAACAGAATCCGAAGATGAACAGACATATGTAGGAATCATTGAGCAGTTTCTGTACAGCCAGACAATCAAAACACTCTAATCAAATTTACTCCGATAAGAAATAGAAATTTAATTTAAAAAACAAACCTAAGTAAGGAGACATAAACTTCTGGGGGCTTGTCCCAGCACATTCCACTCTAATTTACAACCTCGGAACACTACCACCAGGAAGATTCTGTTGCCCTAGTAACAAGAGATGAGAACGTAATAATGCTGCCGCCTTGTGGCTCTTTCCCACAACAGCAGCTTTAAACCCAGTGCTAATGGTTGCTTAATAGTCACATGGACTGCAGGGCTCTAAATGACACCTGCCCTGAAAAATGCCCTGGGGTAGGGAATAGGCAAGAATATTCAACACATGAGAAATTTTTCAAGAAGTCAATAAGAGGAGGGAAGCTGTACTCACTCTTTAAAAAAAAGGAAAAGAAAAAAAAGGACATGCCTAAAGCTCAGTAGAATGAATTATTAGACACATGCAAATTCAAATTCAAAAAGGTTTCAGCTCACACCAGTCGTTTCCATCAGCAAAATGTCTACAAACTATAAATGCTGAAGGGGTTTTAGAGAACTGTGTACCTTCTAGCTGCTGGTGGGATGTAAAGTGGTAACAGCACTAACGCAAACTGAATGGAGTTTCTTGAAAAGGTAAAAATTGAGCTACCATATGATGCGGCAGGTCACCTTTTGGGCCTATAACCTAAGACCACCTAAATCGGAAAGACACAGGCAGGCAAATGTGCACTGCAGCAATATTGAAATAGCCAAGACATGGAAGCAGAAAAAGGGTTCATAAACAGATGAATGGACAAAGAAGAAGTGGTATACGTACCAAAGAGCATAGTAGCCTCGGGAAAAAAATGAACAATGCCGTTTTCAGGACTACAGTTGAGCCTAGAAATAATCATATAAGGTTAAGTAACTCAAAAGGGTACGACAAATATCCTATGATAATATTTATACATGTTATCCTAAGATTGCTACCAATGAACATATTTCCACAGAAAAAGACACTCACAGACTTATGAAATAAACTAATGGTTAGCAAAATGAAAGGTGGGAGGATGGGTAAATTAGGACTATGGGGTTAACATACATATACTAATGTATGTTAAGTGTATAACAACATATAACAGATAAACTGTATGAATTATATAATCACCAATACCTTTAAAATATACATTTTGTAATCACATACATGGTAACAGGACCCGAAGTTGAACAGACATATGTATGAATCATTGAGCAGATCCTGTACAGCCAGGCAATCAAAACACTCTAATCAATTTTACGCTGATAAGAAATAGAAATGAAATTTAAAAAACAAACATAAGTAAGGAGACATAAACTTCTGGGGGCTTGTCCCAGCACATTCCACTCTAATTTACAACCTCAGAACACTACCTCCAGGAAGATTCTGTTGCCCTAGTAACAAGAGTTGAGAACGTAATAATGCTGCCGCCTTGTGGCTGTTTCCCACAACAGCAGCTTTAAACCCAGTGCTAATGGTTGCTTAATAGTCACAACGACTGCAGGGGTCTAAATGACACCTGCCCTCAAAAAGTGCCCTTGGGTAGGGAATAGGCAAGAAAATTCAACACATGAGAAATTTTTCAAAAAGTGTATATGAAGAGGGCAGTTGTACTCACACTTTAACAAAAAAAGGAAAAGAAGAAAAAGGATATGCCTAAAGATCAGTATAAGGAATTATTCGCCACATGCGTATCCAACCTCCATAAAGGTTTCAGCTCACAACAGTCAAATGGCCATCAGCAAAAAGTCTACAAACTATAAATGCTGAAGGTGTTTTAGAGAAATGTGTACCTTCTATCTGCTGCTGGGATGTAAAGTGGTAACAGCACTAACGCAAACTGAATGGAGCCGCTTGAAAAGGTAGAAATTGAGCTACCATATGATGCGGCAGGGCACCTCTCGGGCTTATAACCTAAGACCACCAGAATCGGAAAGACACAGGCAGTCAAATGTGCACTGCAGCAATACTGAAATAGCCAAGACATGGAAGCAAAAAAAGGTCCATAAACAGATGAATGGACAGAGAAGAAGTGGTATATGGACAGAATGGAATAGTAGCCTCGGGAAAAAAATGAACAATGCCGTTTTCAGGACTACAGTAGAGCCTAGAAATAATAATATAAGGTTAAGTAAGTCAAAAGGGTATGACAAATATCCTATGATATCATTTATACATGTTATCCTAAGATTGCTACCAATGAACATATTTCCAGAGAAAAAGACACTCACAGACTTATGAAATAAACTAATGGTTAGCCAAAATGAAAGGGGGGAGGATGGGTAAATTAGGACTATGGGATTAACATAAATATACTAATGTATGTTACATGCATATAAACATATAACAGATAAATTATATGAATTATATAATCACCAATACCTTTAAAATATACATTCTGTATTCACATACATGGTAACAGAATCCGAAGATGAACAGACATATGTAGGAATCATTGAGCAGATTCTGTACAGCCAGACAATCAAAAGACTCTAATCAAATTTACTCCAAAAAGAAATAGAATTAAATTTAAAAAACAAACATAAGTAAGGAGACATAAACTTCTGGGGGCTCGTCCCAGCACATTCCACTCTAATTTACAACCACGGAACACTACCTCCAGGAAGATTCTGTTGCCCTAGTAACAAGAGATGAGAACGTAATAATGCTGCTGCCTTGTGGCTGTTTCCCACAACAGCAGCATTAAACCCAGTGCTAATGGTTGCTTAATAGTCACAAGGACTGCAGGGCTCTAAATGACACCTGCCCTGAAAAATGCCCTGGGGTAGGGAATAGGTAAGAAAATTCAACACATGAGAAATTTTTCAAGAAGTCAATAAGAGGAGGGAAGTTGTACTCACTCTTTAAAAAAAAAGGAAAAGAAAAAAAAGGACATGCCTAAAGCTCAGTATAAGGAATTATTAGACACATGCAAATTCAAATTCAACAAGGTTTCAGCTCACACCAGTCATTTCCATCAGCAAAATGTCTATAAACTATAAATGCTGAAGGGGTTTTAGAGAACTGTGTACCTTCTAGCTGCTGGTGGGATGTAAAGTGGTAACAGCACTAACGCAAACTGAATGGAGCTGCTTGAAAAGGTAAAAATTGAGCTACCATATGATGCGGCAGGTCACCTTTTGGGCCTATAACCTAAGACCACCTGAATCGGAAAGACACAGGCAGGCAAATGAGCACTGCAGCAATATTGAAATAGCCAAGACATGGAAGCAGAAAAAAGGTTCATAAACAGATGAATGGACAAAGAAGAAGTGGTATACGTACCAAACAGAATAGTAGCCTCGGGAAAAAAATGAACAATGCCGTTTTCAGGACTACAGTTGAGCCTAGAAATAATCATATAAGGTTAAGTAACTCAAAAGGGTACGAAAAATATCCTATGATAACATTTATACATGTTATCCTAAGATAGCTACCAATGAACATATTTCCACAGAAAAAGACACTCACAGACTTATGAAATAAACTAATGGTTAGCCAAAATGAAAGGTGGGAGGATGGGTTAACTAGGACTATGGGGTTAACATACATATACTAATGTATGTTAAGTGTATAAAAACATATAACAGATAAACTGTATGAATTATATAATCACCAATACCTTTAAAATATACATTTTGTAATCACATACATGGTAACAGGACCCGAGGATGAACAGACATATGTATGAATCATTGAGCAGATTCTGTACAGCCAGGCAATCAAAACACTAAAATCAAATTTACTCCGATAAGAAATAGAAATTAAATTTAAAAAACAAACATAAGTAAGGAGACATAAACTTCTGGAGGCTTGTCCCAGCACATTCCACTCTAATTTACAACCTCGGAACACTACCTCCAGGAAGACTCTGTTGCCATAGTAACAAGAGTTGAGAACGTAATAATGCTGCCGCCTTGTGGCTGTTTCCCACAACAGCAGCTTTAAACCCAGTGCTAATGGTTGCTTAATAGTCAAAACGACTGCAGGGGTCTAAATGACACCTGCCCTCAAAAAATGCCCTGGGGTAGGGAATACGCAAGAAAATTCAACACATGAGAAATTTTTCAAAAAGTGAATATGAAGAGGGAAGTTGTACTCACACTTTAACAAAAAAAGGAAAAGAAGAAAAAGGATATGCCTAAAGATCAGTATAAGGAATTATTCGCCACATGCGTATCCAACCTCCAAAAAGGTTTCAGCTCACACCAGTCAAATGGCCATCAGCAAAAAGTCTACAAACTATAAATGCTGAAGGGGTTTTAGAGAAATGTATACCTTCTATCTGCTGCTGGGATGTAAAGTGGTAACAGCACTAACGCAAACTGAATGGAGCTGCTTGAAAAGGTAAAAATTGAGCTACCATATGATGCGGCAGGGCACCTCTTTGGCTTATAACCTAAGACTACCAGAATCGGAAAGACACAGGCAGTCAAATGTGCACTGCAGCAATATGGAAATAGCAAAGACATGGAAGCAAAAAAAATGTCTATAAACAGATGAATGGACAGAGAAGAAGTGGTATATGGACAGAATGCAATAGTAGCCTCGGGGAAAAAATGAACAATGCCGTTTTAAGGACTAGAGTTGAGCCTAGAAATAATCATATAAGGTTAAGTAAGTCAAAAGGGTATGACAAATATCCTATGATATCATTTATACATGTTATCCTAAGATTGCTACCAATGAACATATTTCCACAGAAAAAGACACTCACAGACTTATAAAATAAACTAATGGTTAGCCAAAATGAAAGGTGGGAGGATGGGTAAATTAGGACTATGGGGTTAACATACATATACTAATGTATGTTAAGTGTATAAAAACATATAACAGATAAACTGTATGAATTATATAATCACCAATACCTTTAAAATATACATTCTGTAATAACATACATGGTAACAGAATCCGAAGATGAACAGACATATGTAGGAATCACTGAGCAGTTTCTGTACAGCCAGACAATCAAAACACTCTAATCAAATTTACTCCGATAAGAAATAGAAATTTAATTTAAAAAACAAACCTAAGTAAGGAGACATAAACTTCTGGGGGCTTGTCCCAGCACATTCCACTCTAATTTACAACCTCGGAACACTACCACCAGGAAGATTCTGTTGCCCTAGTAACAAGAGATGAGAACGTAATAATGCTGCCGCCTTGTGGCTCTTTCCCACAACAGCAGCTTTAAACCCAGTGCTAATGGTTGCTTAATAGTCACATGGACTGCAGGGCTCTAAATGACACCTGCCCTGAAAAATGCCCTGGGGTAGGGAATAGGCAAGAATATTCAACACATGAGAAATTTTTCAAGAAGTCAATAAGAGGAGGGAAGCTGTACTCACTCTTTAAAAAAAAAGGAAAAGAAAAAAAAGGACATGCCTAAAGCTCAGTAGAATGAATTATTAGACACATGCAAATTCAAATTCAAAAAGGTTTCAGCTCACACCAGTCGTTTCCATCAGCAAAATGTCTACAAACTATAAATGCTGAAGGGGTTTTAGAGAACTGTGTACCTTCTAGCTGCTGGTGGGATGTAAAGTGGTAACAGCACTAACGCAAACTGAATGGAGTTTCTTGAAAAGGTAAAAATTGAGCTACCATATGATGCGGCAGGTCACCTTTTGGGCCTATAACCTAAGACCACCTAAATCGGAAAGACACAGGCAGGCAAATGTGCACTGCAGCAATATTGAAATAGCCAAGACATGGAAGCAGAAAAAGGGTTCATAAACAGATGAATGGACAAAGAAGAAGTGGTATACGTACCAAAGAGCATAGTAGCCTCGGGAAAAAAATGAACAATGCCGTTTTCAGGACTACAGTTGAGCCTAGAAATAATCATATAAGGTTAAGTAACTCAAAAGGGTACGACAAATATCCTATGATAATATTTATACATGTTATCCTAAGATTGCTACCAATGAACATATTTCCACAGAAAAAGACACTCACAGACTTATGAAATAAACTAATGGTTAGCAAAATGAAAGGTGGGAGGATGGGTAAATTAGGACTATGGGGTTAACATACATATACTAATGTATGTTAAGTGTATAACAACATATAACAGATAAACTGTATGAATTATATAATCACCAATACCTTTAAAATATACATTTTGTAATCACATACATGGTAACAGGACCCGAAGTTGAACAGACATATGTATGAATCATTGAGCAGATCCTGTACAGCCAGGCAATCAAAACACTCTAATCAATTTTACGCTGATAAGAAATAGAAATGAAATTTAAAAAACAAACATAAGTAAGGAGACATAAACTTCTGGGGGCTTGTCCCAGCACATTCCACTCTAATTTACAACCTCAGAACACTACCTCCAGGAAGATTCTGTTGCCCTAGTAACAAGAGTTGAGAACGTAATAATGCTGCCGCCTTGTGGCTGTTTCCCACAACAGCAGCTTTAAACCCAGTGCTAATGGTTGCTTAATAGTCACAACGACTGCAGGGGTCTAAATGACACCTGCCCTCAAAAAGTGCCCTTGGGTAGGGAATAGGCAAGAAAATTCAACACATGAGAAATTTTTCAAAAAGTGTATATGAAGAGGGCAGTTGTACTCACACTTTAACAAAAAAAGGAAAAGAAGAAAAAGGATATGCCTAAAGATCAGTATAAGGAATTATTCGCCACATGCGTATCCAACCTCCATAAAGGTTTCAGCTCACAACAGTCAAATGGCCATCAGCAAAAAGTCTACAAACTATAAATGCTGAAGGTGTTTTAGAGAAATGTGTACCTTCTATCTGCTGCTGGGATGTAAAGTGGTAACAGCACTAACGCAAACTGAATGGAGCCGCTTGAAAAGGTAGAAATTGAGCTACCATATGATGCGGCAGGGCACCTCTCGGGCTTATAACCTAAGACCACCAGAATCGGAAAGACACAGGCAGTCAAATGTGCACTGCAGCAATACTGAAATAGCCAAGACATGGAAGCAAAAAAAGGTCCATAAACAGATGAATGGACAGAGAAGAAGTGGTATATGGACAGAATGGAATAGTAGCCTCGGGAAAAAAATGAACAATGCCGTTTTCAGGACTACAGTAGAGCCTAGAAATAATAATATAAGGTTAAGTAAGTCAAAAGGGTATGACAAATATCCTATGATATCATTTATACATGTTATCCTAAGATTGCTACCAATGAACATATTTCCAGAGAAAAAGACACTCACAGACTTATGAAATAAACTAATGGTTAGCCAAAATGAAAGGGGGGAGGATGGGTAAATTAGGACTATGGGATTAACATAAATATACTAATGTATGTTACATGCATATAAACATATAACAGATAAACTATATGAATTATATAATCACCAATACCTTTAAAATATACATTCTGTATTCACATACATGGTAACAGAATCCGAAGATGAACAGACATATGTAGGAATCATTGAGCAGATTCTGTACAGCCAGACAATCAAAAGACTCTAATCAAATTTACTCCAAAAAGAAATAGAATTAAATTTAAAAAACAAACATAAGTAAGGAGACATAAACTTCTGGGGGCTCGTCCCAGCACATTCCACTCTAATTTACAACCACGGAACACTACCTCCAGGAAGATTCTGTTGCCCTAGTAACAAGAGATGAGAACGTAATAATGCTGCCGCCTTGTGGCTGTTTCCCACAACAGCAGCATTAAACCCAGTGCTAATGGTTGCTTAATAGTCACAAGGACTGCAGGGCTCTAAATGACACCTGCCCTGAAAAATGCCCTGGGGTAGGGAATAGGTAAGAAAATTCAACACATGAGAAATTTTTCAAGAAGTCAATAAGAGGAGGGAAGTTGTACTCACTCTTTAAAAAAAAAGGAAAAGAAAAAAAAGGACATGCCTAAAGCTCAGTATAAGGAATTATTAGACACATGCAAATTCAAATTCAACAAGGTTTCAGCTCACACCAGTCATTTGCATCAGCAAAATGTCTATAAACTATAAATGCTGAAGGGGTTTTAGAGAACTGTGTACCTTCTAGCTGCTGGTGGGATGTAAAGTGGTAACAGCACTAACGCAAACTGAATGGAGCTGCTTGAAAAGGTAAAAATTGAGCTACCATATGATGCGGCAGGTCACCTTTTGGGCCTATAACCTAAGACCACCTGAATCGGAAAGACACAGGCAGGCAAATGAGCACTGCAGCAATATTGAAATAGCCAAGACATGGAAGCAGAAAAAAGGTTCATAAACAGATGAATGGACAAAGAAGAAGTGGTATACGTACCAAATAGAATAGTAGCCTCGGGAAAAAAATGAACAATGCCGTTTTCAGGACTACAGTTGAGCCTAGAAATAATCATATAAGGTTAAGTAACTCAAAAGGGTACGACAAATATCCTATGATAACATTTATACATGTTATCCTAAGATAGCTACCAATGAACATATTTCCACAGAAAAAGACACTCACAGACTTATGAAATAAACTAATGGTTAGCAAAATGAAAGGTGGGAGGATGGGTAAATTAGGACTATGGGGTTAACATACATATACTAATGTATGTTAAGTGTATAACAACATATAACAGATAAACTGTATGAATTATATAATCACCAATACCTTTAAAATATACATTTTGTAATCACATACATGGTAACAGGACCCGAAGATGAACAGACATATGTATGAATCATTGAGCAGATCCTGTACAGCCAGGCAATCAAAACACTCTAATCAAATTTACGCTGATAAGAAATAGAAATGAAATTTAAAAAACAAACATAAGTAAGGAGACATAAACTTCTGGGGGCTTGTCCCAGCACATTCCACTCTAATTTACAACCTCAGAACACTACCTCCAGGAAGATTCTGTTGCCCTAGTAACAAGAGTTGAGAACGTAATAATGCTGCCGCCTTGTGGCTGTTTCCCACAACAGCAGCTTTAAACCCAGTGCTAATGGTTGCTTAATAGTCACAACGACTGCAGGGGTCTAAATGACACCTGCCCTCAAAAAGTGCCCTTGGGTAGGGAATAGGCAAGAAAATTCAACACATGAGAAATTTTTCAAAAAGTGAATATGAAGAGGGAAGTTGTACTCACACTTTAACAAAAAAAGGAAAAGAAGAAAAAGGATATGCCTAAAGATCAGTATAAGGAATTATTCGCCACATGCGTATCCAACCTCCATAAAGGTTTCAGCTCACAACAGACAAATGGCCATCAGCAAAAGTCTACAAACTATAAATGCTGAAGGTGTTTTAGAGAAATGTGTACCTTCTATCTGCCGCTGGGATGTAAAGTGGTAACAGCACTAACGCAAACTGAATGGAGCCGCTTGAAAAGGTAGAAATTGAGCTACCATATGATGCGGCAGGGCACCTCTCGGGCTTATAACCTAAGACCACCAGAATCGGAAAGACACAGGCAGTCAAATGTGCACTGCAGCAATACTGAAATAGCCAAGACATGGAAGCAAAAAAAGGTCCATAAACAGATGAATGGACAGAGAAGAAGTGGTATATGGACAGAATGGAATAGTAGCCTCGGGAAAAAAATGAACAATGCCGTTTTCAGGACTACAGTTGAGCCTAGAAATAATCATATAACGTTAAGTAACTCAAAAGGGTACGACAAATATCCTATGAAAACATTTATACATGTTATCCTAAGATTGCTACCAATGAACATATTTCCACAGAAAAAGACACTCACAGACTTATGAAATAAACTAATGCTTAGCCAAAATGAAAGGGGGGAGGATGGGTAAATTAGGACTATGGGATTAACATAAATATACTAATGTATGTTACATGCATATAAACATATAACAGATAAACTATATGAATTATATAATCACCAATACCTTTAAAATATACATTCTGTATTCACATACATGGTAACAGAATCCGAAGATGAACAGACATATGTAGGAATCATTGAGCAGATTCTGTACAGCCAGACAATCAAAAAACTCTAATCAAATTTACTCCAAAAAGAAATAGAATTAAATTTAAAAAACAAACATAAGTAAGGAGACATAAACTTCTGGGGGCTCGTCCCAGCACATTCCACTCTAATTTACAACCACGGAACACTACCTCCAGGAAGATTCTGTTGCCCTAGTAACAAGAGATGAGAACGTAATAATGCTGCCGCCTTGTGGCTGTTTCCCACAACAGCAGCATTAAACCCAGTGCTAATGGTTGCTTAATAGTCACAAGGACTGCAGGGCTCTAAATGACACCTGCCCTGAAAAATGCCCTGGGGTAGGGAATAGGCAAGAAAATTCAACACATGAGAAATTTTTCAAGAAGTCAATAAGAGGAGGGAAGTTGTACTCACTCTTTAAAAAAAAAGGAAAAGAAAAAAAAGGACATGCCTAAAGCTCAGTATAAGGAATTATTAGACACATGCAAATTCAAATTCAACAAGGTTTCAGCTCACACCAGTCATTTCCATCAGCAAAATGTCTATAAACTATAAATGCTGAAGGGGTTTTAGAGAACTGTGTACCTTCTAGCTGCTGGTGGGATGTAAAGTGGGAACAGCACTAACGCAAACTGAATGGAGCTGCTTGAAAAGATAAAAATTGAGCTACCATATGATGCGGCAGGTCACCTTTTGGGCCTATAACCTAAGACCACCTGAATCGGAAAGACACAGGCAGGCAAATGAGCACTGCAGCAATATTGAAATAGCCAAGACATGGAAGCAGAAAAAAGGTTCATAAACAGATGAATGGACAAAGAAGAAGTAGTATACGTACCAAATAGAATAGTAGCCTCGGGAAAAAAATGAACAATGCCGTTTTCAGGACTACAGTTGAGCCTAGAAATAATCATATAAGCTTAAGTAACTCAAAAGGGTACGACAAATATCCTATGATAACATTTATACATGTTATCCTAAGATTGCTACCAATGAACATATTTCCACAGAAAAAGACACTCACAGACTTATGAAATAAACTAATGGTTAGCCAAAATGAAAGGTGGGAGGATGGGTTAACTAGGACTATGGGGTTAACATACATATACTAATGTATGTTAAGTGTATAAAAACATATAACAGATAAACTGTATGAATTATATAATCACCAATACCTTTAAAATATACATTTTGTAATCACATACATGGTAACAGGACCCGAGGATGAACAGACATATGTATGAATCATTGAGCAGATTCTGTACAGCCAGGCAATCAAAACACTAAAATCAAATTTACTCCGATAAGAAATAGAAATTAAATTTAAAAAACAAACATAAGTAAGGAGACATAAACTTCTGGAGGCTTGTCCCAGCACATTCCACTCTAATTTACAACCTCGGAACACTACCTCCAGGAAGACTCTGTTGCCATAGTAACAAGAGTTGAGAACGTAATAATGCTGCCGCCTTGTGGCTGTTTCCCACAACAGCAGCTTTAAACCCAGTGCTAATGGTTGCTTAATAGTCAAAACGACTGCAGGGGTCTAAATGACACCTGCCCTCAAAAAATGCCCTGGGGTAGGGAATACGCAAGAAAATTCAACACATGAGAAATTTTTCAAAAAGTGAATATGAAGAGGGAAGTTGTACTCACACTTTAACAAAAAAAGGAAAAGAAGAAAAAGGATATGCCTAAAGATCAGTATAAGGAATTATTCGCCACATGCGTATCCAACCTCCAAAAAGGTTTCAGCTCACACCAGTCAAATGGCCATCAGCAAAAAGTCTACAAACTATAAATGCTGAAGGGGTTTTAGAGAAATGTATACCTTCTATCTGCTGCTGGGATGTAAAGTGGTAACAGCACTAACGCAAACTGAATGGAGCTGCTTGAAAAGGTAAAAATTGAGCTACCATATGATGCGGCAGGTCACCTTTTGGGCCTATAACCTAAGACCACCTGAATCGGAAAGACACAGGCAGGCAAATGTGCACTGCAGCAATATTGAAATAGCCAAGACATGGAAGCAGAAAAAAGGTTCATAAACAGATGAATGGACAAAGAAGAAGTGGTATACGTACCAAATAGAATAGTAGCCTTGGGAAAAAAATGAACAATGCCGTTTTCAGGACTACAGTTGAGCCTAGAAATAATCATATAAGGTTAAGTAACTCAAAAGGGTACGACAAATATCCTATGATAACATTTATACATGTTATCCTAAGATAGCTACCAATGAACATATTTCCACAGAAAAAGACACTCACAGACTTATGAAATAAACTAATGGTTAGACAAAATGAAAGGTGGGAGGACGGGTAAATTAGGACTATGGGGTTAACATACATATACTAATGTATGTTAAGTGTATAAAAACATATAACAGATAAACTGTATGAATTATATAATCACCAATACCTTTAAAATATACATTCTGTAATAACATACATGGTAACAGAATCCGAAGATGAACAGACATATGTAGGAATCATTGAGCAGTTTCTGTACAGCCAGACAATCAAAACACTCTAATCAAATTTACTCCGATAAGAAATAGAAATTAAATTTAAAAAACAAACCTAAGTAAGGAGACATAAACTTCTGGGGGCTTGTCCCAGCACATTCCACTCTAACTTACAACCTCGGAACACTACCTCCAGGAAGATTCTGTTGCCCTAGTAACAAGAGATGAGAACGTAATAATGCTGCCGCCTTGTGGCTCTTTCCCACAACAGCAGCTTTAAACCCAGTGCTAATGGTTGCTTAATAGTCACCTGGACTGCAGGTTTCTAAATGACACCTGCCCTGAAAAATGCCCTGGGGTAAGGAATAGGCAAGAATATTCAACACATGAGAAATTTTTCAAGAAATCAATAAGAGGAGGGAAGTTGTACTCACTCTTTAAAAAAAAAGGAAAAGAAAAAAAAGGACATGCCTAAAGCTCAGTAGAATGAATTATTAGACACATGCAAATTCAAATGGAAAAAGGTTTCAGCTCACACCAATCGTTTCCATCAGCAAAATGTCTACAAACTATAAATGCTGAAGGGGTTTTAGAGAACTGTGTACCTTCTAGCTGCTGGTGGGATGTAAAGTGGTAACAGCACTAACGCAAACTGAATGGAGCTTCTTGAAAAGGTAAAAATTGAGCTACCATATGATGCAGCAGGTCACCCTTTGGGCCTATAACCTAAGACCACCTGAATTGGAAAGACACAGGCAGGCAAATGAGCACTGCAGCAATATTGAAATAGCCAAGACATGGAAGCAGAAAAAAGGTTCATAAACAGATGAATGGACAAAGAAGAAGTAGTATACGTACCAAATAGAATAGTAGCCTGGGGAAAAAAATGAACAACGCCGTTTTCAGGACTACAGTTGAGCCTAGAAATAATCATATAAGGTTAAGTAACTCAAAAGGGTACGACAAATATCCTATGATAATATTTATACATGTTATCCTAAGATTGCTACCAATGAACATATTTCCACAGAAAAAGACACTCACAGACTTATGAAATAAACTAATGGTTAGCAAAATGAAAGGTGGGAGGATGGGTAAATTAGGACTATGGGGTTAACATACATATACTAATGTATGTTAAGTGTATAACAACATATAACAGATAAACTGTATGAATTATATAATCACCAATACCTTTAAAATATACATTTTGTAATCACATACATGGTAACAGGACCCGAAGTTGAACAGACATATGTATGAATCATTGAGCAGATCCTGTACAGCCAGGCAATCAAAACACTCTAATCAATTTTACGCTGATAAGAAATAGAAATGAAATTTAAAAAACAAACATAAGTAAGGAGACATAAACTTCTGGGGGCTTGTCCCAGCACATTCCACTCTAATTTACAACCTCAGAACACTACCTCCAGGAAGATTCTGTTGCCCTAGTAACAAGAGTTGAGAACGTAATAATGCTGCCGCCTTGTGGCTGTTTCCCACAACAGCAGCTTTAAACCCAGTGCTAATGGTTGCTTAATAGTCACAACGACTGCAGGGGTCTAAATGACACCTGCCCTCAAAAAGTGCCCTTGGGTAGGGAATAGGCAAGAAAATTCAACACATGAGAAATTTTTCAAAAAGTGTATATGAAGAGGGCAGTTGTACTCACACTTTAACAAAAAAAGGAAAAGAAGAAAAAGGATATGCCTAAAGATCAGTATAAGGAATTATTCGCCACATGCGTATCCAACCTCCATAAAGGTTTCAGCTCACAACAGTCAAATGGCCATCAGCAAAAAGTCTACAAACTATAAATGCTGAAGGTGTTTTAGAGAAATGTGTACCTTCTATCTGCTGCTGGGATGTAAAGTGGTAACAGCACTAACGCAAACTGAATGGAGCCGCTTGAAAAGGTAGAAATTGAGCTACCATATGATGCGGCAGGGCACCTCTCGGGCTTATAACCTAAGACCATCAGAATCGGAAAGACACAGGCAGTCAAATGTGCACTGCAGCAATACTGAAATAGCCAAGACATGGAAGCAAAAAAAGGTCCATAAACAGATGAATGGACAGAGAAGAAGTGGTATATGGACAGAATGGAATAGTAGCCTCGGGAAAAAAATGAACAATGCCGTTTTCAGGACTACAGTAGAGCCTAGAAATAATAATATAAGGTTAAGTAAGTCAAAAGGGTATGACAAATATCCTATGATATCATTTATACATGTTATCCTAAGATTGCTACCAATGAACATATTTCCAGAGAAAAAGACACTCACAGACTTATGAAATAAACTAATGGTTAGCCAAAATGAAAGGGGGGAGGATGGGTAAATTAGGACTATGGGATTAACATAAATATACTAATGTATGTTACATGCATATAAACATATAACAGATAAATTATATGAATTATATAATCACCAATACCTTTAAAATATACATTCTGTATTCACATACATGGTAACAGAATCCGAAGATGAACAGACATATGTAGGAATCATTGAGCAGATTCTGTACAGCCAGACAATCAAAAGACTCTAATCAAATTTACTCCAAAAAGAAATAGAATTAAATTTAAAAAACAAACATAAGTAAGGAGACATAAACTTCTGGGGGCTCGTCCCAGCACATTCCACTCTAATTTACAACCACGGAACACTACCTCCAGGAAGATTCTGTTGCCCTAGTAACAAGAGATGAGAACGTAATAATGCTGCTGCCTTGTGGCTGTTTCCCACAACAGCAGCATTAAACCCAGTGCTAATGGTTGCTTAATAGTCACAAGGACTGCAGGGCTCTAAATGACACCTGCCCTGAAAAATGCCCTGGGGTAGGGAATAGGTAAGAAAATTCAACACATGAGAAATTTTTCAAGAAGTCAATAAGAGGAGGGAAGTTGTACTCACTCTTTAAAAAAAAAGGAAAAGAAAAAAAAGGACATGCCTAAAGCTCAGTATAAGGAATTATTAGACACATGCAAATTCAAATTCAACAAGGTTTCAGCTCACACCAGTCATTTGCATCAGCAAAATGTCTATAAACTATAAATGCTGAAGGGGTTTTAGAGAACTGTGTACCTTCTAGCTGCTGGTGGGATGTAAAGTGGTAACAGCACTAACGCAAACTGAATGGAGCTGCTTGAAAAGGTAAAAATTGAGCTACCATATGATGCGGCAGGTCACCTTTTGGGCCTATAACCTAAGACCACCTGAATCGGAAAGACACAGGCAGGCAAATGAGCACTGCAGCAATATTGAAATAGCCAAGACATGGAAGCAGAAAAAAGGTTCATAAACAGATGAATGGACAAAGAAGAAGTGGTATACGTACCAAATAGAATAGTAGCCTCGGGAAAAAAATGAACAATGCCGTTTTCAGGACTACAGTTGAGCCTAGAAATAATCATATAAGGTTAAGTAACTCAAAAGGGTACGACAAATATCCTATGATAACATTTATACATGTTATCCTAAGATAGCTACCAATGAACATATTTCCACAGAAAAAGACACTCACAGACTTATGAAATAAACTAATGGTTAGCCAAAATGAAAGGTGGGAGGATGGGTTAACTAGGACTATGGGGTTAACATACATATACTAATGTATGTTAAGTGTATAAAAACATATAACAGATAAACTGTATGAATTATATAATCACCAATACCTTTAAAATATACATTTTGTAATCACATACATGGTAACAGGACCCGAGGATGAACAGACATATGTATGAATCATTGAGCAGATTCTGTACAGCCAGGCAATCAAAACACTAAAATCAAATTTACTCCGATAAGAAATAGAAATTAAATTTAAAAAACAAACATAAGTAAGGAGACATAAACTTCTGGAGGCTTGTCCCAGCACATTCCACTCTAATTTACAACCTCGGAACACTACCTCCAGGAAGACTCTGTTGCCATAGTAACAAGAGTTGAGAACGTAATAATGCTGCCGCCTTGTGGCTGTTTCCCACAACAGCAGCTTTAAACCCAGTGCTAATGGTTGCTTAATAGTCAAAACGACTGCAGGGGTCTAAATGACACCTGCCCTCAAAAAATGCCCTGGGGTAGGGAATACGCAAGAAAATTCAACACATGAGAAATTTTTCAAAAAGTGAATATGAAGAGGGAAGTTGTACTCACACTTTAACAAAAAAAGGAAAAGAAGAAAAAGGATATGCCTAAAGATCAGTATAAGGAATTATTCGCCACATGCGTATCCAACCTCCAAAAAGGTTTCAGCTCACACCAGTCAAATGGCCATCAGCAAAAAGTCTACAAACTATAAATGCTGAAGGGGTTTTAGAGAAATGTATACCTTCTATCTGCTGCTGGGATGTAAAGTGGTAACAGCACTAACGCAAACTGAATGGAGCTGCTTGAAAAGGTAAAAATTGAGCTACCATATGATGCGGCAGGGCACCTCTTTGGCTTATAACCTAAGACTACCAGAATCGGAAAGACACAGGCAGTCAAATGTGCACTGCAGCAATATGGAAATAGCAAAGACATGGAAGCAAAAAAAATGTCTATAAACAGATGAATGGACAGAGAAGAAGTGGTATATGGACAGAATGCAATAGTAGCCTCGGGGAAAAAATGAACAATGCCGTTTTAAGGACTAGAGTTGAGCCTAGAAATAATCATATAAGGTTAAGTAAGTCAAAAGGGTATGACAAATATCCTATGATATCATTTATACATGTTATCCTAAGATTGCTACCAATGAACATATTTCCACAGAAAAAGACACTCACAGACTTATAAAATAAACTAATGGTTAGCCAAAATGAAAGGTGGGAGGATGGGTAAATTAGGACTATGGGGTTAACATACATATACTAATGTATGTTAAGTGTATAAAAACATATAACAGATAAACTGTATGAATTATATAATCACCAATACCTTTAAAATATACATTCTGTAATAACATACATGGTAACAGAATCCGAAGATGAACAGACATATGTAGGAATCATTGAGCAGTTTCTGTACAGCCAGACAATCAAAACACTCTAATCAAATTTACTCCGATAAGAAATAGAAATTTAATTTAAAAAACAAACCTAAGTAAGGAGACATAAACTTCTGGGGGCTTGTCCCAGCACATTCCACTCTAATTTACAACCTCGGAACACTACCACCAGGAAGATTCTGTTGCCCTAGTAACAAGAGATGAGAACGTAATAATGCTGCCGCCTTGTGGCTCTTTCCCACAACAGCAGCTTTAAACCCAGTGCTAATGGTTGCTTAATAGTCACATGGACTGCAGGGCTCTAAATGACACCTGCCCTGAAAAATGCCCTGGGGTAGGGAATAGGCAAGAATATTCAACACATGAGAAATTTTTCAAGAAGTCAATAAGAGGAGGGAAGCTGTACTCACTCTTTAAAAAAAAGGAAAAGAAAAAAAAGGACATGCCTAAAGCTCAGTAGAATGAATTATTAGACACATGCAAATTCAAATTCAAAAAGGTTTCAGCTCACACCAGTCGTTTCCATCAGCAAAATGTCTACAAACTATAAATGCTGAAGGGGTTTTAGAGAACTGTGTACCTTCTAGCTGCTGGTGGGATGTAAAGTGGTAACAGCACTAACGCAAACTGAATGGAGTTTCTTGAAAAGGTAAAAATTGAGCTACCATATGATGCGGCAGGTCACCTTTTGGGCCTATAACCTAAGACCACCTAAATCGGAAAGACACAGGCAGGCAAATGTGCACTGCAGCAATATTGAAATAGCCAAGACATGGAAGCAGAAAAAGGGTTCATAAACAGATGAATGGACAAAGAAGAAGTGGTATACGTACCAAAGAGCATAGTAGCCTCGGGAAAAAAATGAACAATGCCGTTTTCAGGACTACAGTTGAGCCTAGAAATAATCATATAAGGTTAAGTAACTCAAAAGGGTACGACAAATATCCTATGATAATATTTATACATGTTATCCTAAGATTGCTACCAATGAACATATTTCCACAGAAAAAGACACTCACAGACTTATGAAATAAACTAATGGTTAGCAAAATGAAAGGTGGGAGGATGGGTAAATTAGGACTATGGGGTTAACATACATATACTAATGTATGTTAAGTGTATAACAACATATAACAGATAAACTGTATGAATTATATAATCACCAATACCTTTAAAATATACATTTTGTAATCACATACATGGTAACAGGACCCGAAGTTGAACAGACATATGTATGAATCATTGAGCAGATCCTGTACAGCCAGGCAATCAAAACACTCTAATCAATTTTACGCTGATAAGAAATAGAAATGAAATTTAAAAAACAAACATAAGTAAGGAGACATAAACTTCTGGGGGCTTGTCCCAGCACATTCCACTCTAATTTACAACCTCAGAACACTACCTCCAGGAAGATTCTGTTGCCCTAGTAACAAGAGTTGAGAACGTAATAATGCTGCCGCCTTGTGGCTGTTTCCCACAACAGCAGCTTTAAACCCAGTGCTAATGGTTGCTTAATAGTCACAACGACTGCAGGGGTCTAAATGACACCTGCCCTCAAAAAGTGCCCTTGGGTAGGGAATAGGCAAGAAAATTCAACACATGAGAAATTTTTCAAAAAGTGTATATGAAGAGGGCAGTTGTACTCACACTTTAACAAAAAAAGGAAAAGAAGAAAAAGGATATGCCTAAAGATCAGTATAAGGAATTATTCGCCACATGCGTATCCAACCTCCATAAAGGTTTCAGCTCACAACAGTCAAATGGCCATCAGCAAAAAGTCTACAAACTATAAATGCTGAAGGTGTTTTAGAGAAATGTGTACCTTCTATCTGCTGCTGGGATGTAAAGTGGTAACAGCACTAACGCAAACTGAATGGAGCCGCTTGAAAAGGTAGAAATTGAGCTACCATATGATGCGGCAGGGCACCTCTCGGGCTTATAACCTAAGACCACCAGAATCGGAAAGACACAGGCAGTCAAATGTGCACTGCAGCAATACTGAAATAGCCAAGACATGGAAGCAAAAAAAGGTCCATAAACAGATGAATGGACAGAGAAGAAGTGGTATATGGACAGAATGGAATAGTAGCCTCGGGAAAAAAATGAACAAGGCCGTTTTCAGGACTACAGTAGAGCCTAGAAATAATAATATAAGGTTAAGTAAGTCAAAAGGGTATGACAAATATCCTATGATATCATTTATACATGTTATCCTAAGATTGCTACCAATGAACATATTTCCAGAGAAAAAGACACTCACAGACTTATGAAATAAACTAATGGTTAGCCAAAATGAAAGGGGGGAGGATGGGTAAATTAGGACTATGGGATTAACATAAATATACTAATGTATGTTACATGCATATAAACATATAACAGATAAATTATATGAATTATATAATCACCAATACCTTTAAAATATACATTCTGTATTCACATACATGGTAACAGAATCCGAAGATGAACAGACATATGTAGGAATCATTGAGCAGATTCTGTACAGCCAGACAATCAAAAGACTCTAATCAAATTTACTCCAAAAAGAAATAGAATTAAATTTAAAAAACAAACATAAGTAAGGAGACATAAACTTCTGGGGGCTCGTCCCAGCACATTCCACTCTAATTTACAACCACGGAACACTACCTCCAGGAAGATTCTGTTGCCCTAGTAACAAGAGATGAGAACGTAATAATGCTGCTGCCTTGTGGCTGTTTCCCACAACAGCAGCATTAAACCCAGTGCTAATGGTTGCTTAATAGTCACAAGGACTGCAGGGCTCTAAATGACACCTGCCCTGAAAAATGCCCTGGGGTAGGGAATAGGTAAGAAAATTCAACACATGACAAATTTTTCAAGAAGTCAATAAGAGGAGGGAAGTTGTACTCACTCTTTAAAAAAAAAGGAAAAGAAAAAAAAGGACATGCCTAAAGCTCAGTATAAGGAATTATTAGACACATGCAAATTCAAATTCAACAAGGTTTCAGCTCACACCAGTCATTTCCATCAGCAAAATGTCTATAAACTATAAATGCTGAAGGGGTTTTAGAGAACTGTGTACCTTCTAGCTGCTGGTGGGATGTAAAGTGGGAACAGCACTAACGCAAACTGAATGGAGCTGCTTGAAAAGATAAAAATTGAGCTACCATATGATGCGGCAGGTCACCTTTTGGGCCTATAACCTAAGACCACCTGAATCGGAAAGACACAGGCAGGCAAATGAGCACTGCAGCAATATTGAAATAGCCAAGACATGGAAGCAGAAAAAAGGTTCATAAACAGATGAATGGACAAAGAAGAAGTAGTATACGTACCAAATAGAATAGTAGCCTCGGGAAAAAAATGAACAATGCCGTTTTCAGGACTACAGTTGAGCCTAGAAATAATCATATAAGCTTAAGTAACTCAAAAGGGTACGACAAATATCCTATGATAACATTTATACATGTTATCCTAAGATTGCTACCAATGAACATATTTCCACAGAAAAAGACACTCACAGACTTATGAAATAAACTAATGGTTAGCCAAAATGAAAGGTGGGAGGATGGGTTAACTAGGACTATGGGGTTAACATACATATACTAATGTATGTTAAGTGTATAAAAACATATAACAGATAAACTGTATGAATTATATAATCACCAATACCTTTAAAATATACATTTTGTAATCACATACATGGTAACAGGACCCGAGGATGAACAGACATATGTATGAATCATTGAGCAGATTCTGTACAGCCAGGCAATCAAAACACTAAAATCAAATTTACTCCGATAAGAAATAGAAATTAAATTTAAAAAACAAACATAAGTAAGGAGACATAAACTTCTGGAGGCTTGTCCCAGCACATTCCACTCTAATTTACAACCTCGGAACACTACCTCCAGGAAGACTCTGTTGCCATAGTAACAAGAGTTGAGAACGTAATAATGCTGCCGCCTTGTGGCTGTTTCCCACAACAGCAGCTTTAAACCCAGTGCTAATGGTTGCTTAATAGTCAAAACGACTGCAGGGGTCTAAATGACACCTGCCCTCAAAAAATGCCCTGGGGTAGGGAATACGCAAGAAAATTCAACACATGAGAAATTTTTCAAAAAGTGAATATGAAGAGGGAAGTTGTACTCACACTTTAACAAAAAAAGGAAAAGAAGAAAAAGGATATGCCTAAAGATCAGTATAAGGAATTATTCGCCACATGCGTATCCAACCTCCAAAAAGGTTTCAGCTCACACCAGTCAAATGGCCATCAGCAAAAAGTCTACAAACTATAAATGCTGAAGGGGTTTTAGAGAAATGTATACCTTCTATCTGCTGCTGGGATGTAAAGTGGTAACAGCACTAACGCAAACTGAATGGAGCTGCTTGAAAAGGTAAAAATTGAGCTACCATATGATGCGGCAGGTCACCTTTTGGGCCTATAACCTAAGACCACCTGAATCGGAAAGACACAGGCAGGCAAATGTGCACTGCAGCAATATTGAAATAGCCAAGACATGGAAGCAGAAAAAAGGTTCATAAACAGATGAATGGACAAAGAAGAAGTGGTATACGTACCAAATAGAATAGTAGCCTTGGGAAAAAAATGAACAATGCCGTTTTCAGGACTACAGTTGAGCCTAGAAATAATCATATAAGGTTAAGTAACTCAAAAGGGTACGACAAATATCCTATGATAACATTTATACATGTTATCCTAAGATAGCTACCAATGAACATATTTCCACAGAAAAAGACACTCACAGACTTATGAAATAAACTAATGGTTAGACAAAATGAAAGGTGGGAGGACGGGTAAATTAGGACTATGGGGTTAACATACATATACTAATGTATGTTAAGTGTATAAAAACATATAACAGATAAACTGTATGAATTATATAATCACCAATACCTTTAAAATATACATTCTGTAATAACATACATGGTAACAGAATCCGAAGATGAACAGACATATGTAGGAATCATTGAGCAGTTTCTGTACAGCCAGACAATCAAAACACTCTAATCAAATTTACTCCGATAAGAAATAGAAATTAAATTTAAAAAACAAACCTAAGTAAGGAGACATAAACTTCTGGGGGCTTGTCCCAGCACATTCCACTCTAACTTACAACCTCGGAACACTACCTCCAGGAAGATTCTGTTGCCCTAGTAACAAGAGATGAGAACGTAATAATGCTGCCGCCTTGTGGCTCTTTCCCACAACAGCAGCTTTAAACCCAGTGCTAATGGTTGCTTAATAGTCACCTGGACTGCAGGTTTCTAAATGACACCTGCCCTGAAAAATGCCCTGGGGTAAGGAATAGGCAAGAATATTCAACACATGAGAAATTTTTCAAGAAATCAATAAGAGGAGGGAAGTTGTACTCACTCTTTAAAAAAAAAGGAAAAGAAAAAAAAGGACATGCCTAAAGCTCAGTAGAATGAATTATTAGACACATGCAAATTCAAATGGAAAAAGGTTTCAGCTCACACCAATCGTTTCCATCAGCAAAATGTCTACAAACTATAAATGCTGAAGGGGTTTTAGAGAACTGTGTACCTTCTAGCTGCTGGTGGGATGTAAAGTGGTAACAGCACTAACGCAAACTGAATGGAGCTTCTTGAAAAGGTAAAAATTGAGCTACCATATGATGCAGCAGGTCACCCTTTGGGCCTATAACCTAAGACCACCTGAATTGGAAAGACACAGGCAGGCAAATGAGCACTGCAGCAATATTGAAATAGCCAAGACATGGAAGCAGAAAAAAGGTTCATAAACAGATGAATGGACAAAGAAGAAGTAGTATACGTACCAAATAGAATAGTAGCCTGGGGAAAAAAATGAACAACGCCGTTTTCAGGACTACAGTTGAGCCTAGAAATAATCATATAAGGTTAAGTAACTCAAAAGGGTACGACAAATATCCTATGATAATATTTATACATGTTATCCTAAGATTGCTACCAATGAACATATTTCCACAGAAAAAGACACTCACAGACTTATGAAATAAACTAATGGTTAGCAAAATGAAAGGTGGGAGGATGGGTAAATTAGGACTATGGGGTTAACATACATATACTAATGTATGTTAAGTGTATAACAACATATAACAGATAAACTGTATGAATTATATAATCACCAATACCTTTAAAATATACATTTTGTAATCACATACATGGTAACAGGACCCGAAGTTGAACAGACATATGTATGAATCATTGAGCAGATCCTGTACAGCCAGGCAATCAAAACACTCTAATCAATTTTACGCTGATAAGAAATAGAAATGAAATTTAAAAAACAAACATAAGTAAGGAGACATAAACTTCTGGGGGCTTGTCCCAGCACATTCCACTCTAATTTACAACCTCAGAACACTACCTCCAGGAAGATTCTGTTGCCCTAGTAACAAGAGTTGAGAACGTAATAATGCTGCCGCCTTGTGGCTGTTTCCCACAACAGCAGCTTTAAACCCAGTGCTAATGGTTGCTTAATAGTCACAACGACTGCAGGGGTCTAAATGACACCTGCCCTCAAAAAGTGCCCTTGGGTAGGGAATAGGCAAGAAAATTCAACACATGAGAAATTTTTCAAAAAGTGTATATGAAGAGGGCAGTTGTACTCACACTTTAACAAAAAAAGGAAAAGAAGAAAAAGGATATGCCTAAAGATCAGTATAAGGAATTATTCGCCACATGCGTATCCAACCTCCATAAAGGTTTCAGCTCACAACAGTCAAATGGCCATCAGCAAAAAGTCTACAAACTATAAATGCTGAAGGTGTTTTAGAGAAATGTGTACCTTCTATCTGCTGCTGGGATGTAAAGTGGTAACAGCACTAACGCAAACTGAATGGAGCCGCTTGAAAAGGTAGAAATTGAGCTACCATATGATGCGGCAGGGCACCTCTCGGGCTTATAACCTAAGACCATCAGAATCGGAAAGACACAGGCAGTCAAATGTGCACTGCAGCAATACTGAAATAGCCAAGACATGGAAGCAAAAAAAGGTCCATAAACAGATGAATGGACAGAGAAGAAGTGGTATATGGACAGAATGGAATAGTAGCCTCGGGAAAAAAATGAACAATGCCGTTTTCAGGACTACAGTAGAGCCTAGAAATAATAATATAAGGTTAAGTAAGTCAAAAGGGTATGACAAATATCCTATGATATCATTTATACATGTTATCCTAAGATTGCTACCAATGAACATATTTCCAGAGAAAAAGACACTCACAGACTTATGAAATAAACTAATGGTTAGCCAAAATGAAAGGGGGGAGGATGGGTAAATTAGGACTATGGGATTAACATAAATATACTAATGTATGTTACATGCATATAAACATATAACAGATAAATTATATGAATTATATAATCACCAATACCTTTAAAATATACATTCTGTATTCACATACATGGTAACAGAATCCGAAGATGAACAGACATATGTAGGAATCATTGAGCAGATTCTGTACAGCCAGACAATCAAAAGACTCTAATCAAATTTACTCCAAAAAGAAATAGAATTAAATTTAAAAAACAAACATAAGTAAGGAGACATAAACTTCTGGGGGCTCGTCCCAGCACATTCCACTCTAATTTACAACCACGGAACACTACCTCCAGGAAGATTCTGTTGCCCTAGTAACAAGAGATGAGAACGTAATAATGCTGCTGCCTTGTGGCTGTTTCCCACAACAGCAGCATTAAACCCAGTGCTAATGGTTGCTTAATAGTCACAAGGACTGCAGGGCTCTAAATGACACCTGCCCTGAAAAATGCCCTGGGGTAGGGAATAGGTAAGAAAATTCAACACATGAGAAATTTTTCAAGAAGTCAATAAGAGGAGGGAAGTTGTACTCACTCTTTAAAAAAAAAGGAAAAGAAAAAAAAGGACATGCCTAAAGCTCAGTATAAGGAATTATTAGACACATGCAAATTCAAATTCAACAAGGTTTCAGCTCACACCAGTCATTTGCATCAGCAAAATGTCTATAAACTATAAATGCTGAAGGGGTTTTAGAGAACTGTGTACCTTCTAGCTGCTGGTGGGATGTAAAGTGGTAACAGCACTAACGCAAACTGAATGGAGCTGCTTGAAAAGGTAAAAATTGAGCTACCATATGATGCGGCAGGTCACCTTTTGGGCCTATAACCTAAGACCACCTGAATCGGAAAGACACAGGCAGGCAAATGAGCACTGCAGCAATATTGAAATAGCCAAGACATGGAAGCAGAAAAAAGGTTCATAAACAGATGAATGGACAAAGAAGAAGTGGTATACGTACCAAATAGAATAGTAGCCTCGGGAAAAAAATGAACAATGCCGTTTTCAGGACTACAGTTGAGCCTAGAAATAATCATATAAGGTTAAGTAACTCAAAAGGGTACGACAAATATCCTATGATAACATTTATACATGTTATCCTAAGATAGCTACCAATGAACATATTTCCACAGAAAAAGACACTCACAGACTTATGAAATAAACTAATGGTTAGCCAAAATGAAAGGTGGGAGGATGGGTTAACTAGGACTATGGGGTTAACATACATATACTAATGTATGTTAAGTGTATAAAAACATATAACAGATAAACTGTATGAATTATATAATCACCAATACCTTTAAAATATACATTTTGTAATCACATACATGGTAACAGGACCCGAGGATGAACAGACATATGTATGAATCATTGAGCAGATTCTGTACAGCCAGGCAATCAAAACACTAAAATCAAATTTACTCCGATAAGAAATAGAAATTAAATTTAAAAAACAAACATAAGTAAGGAGACATAAACTTCTGGAGGCTTGTCCCAGCACATTCCACTCTAATTTACAACCTCGGAACACTACCTCCAGGAAGACTCTGTTGCCATAGTAACAAGAGTTGAGAACGTAATAATGCTGCCGCCTTGTGGCTGTTTCCCACAACAGCAGCTTTAAACCCAGTGCTAATGGTTGCTTAATAGTCAAAACGACTGCAGGGGTCTAAATGACACCTGCCCTCAAAAAATGCCCTGGGGTAGGGAATACGCAAGAAAATTCAACACATGAGAAATTTTTCAAAAAGTGAATATGAAGAGGGAAGTTGTACTCACACTTTAACAAAAAAAGGAAAAGAAGAAAAAGGATATGCCTAAAGATCAGTATAAGGAATTATTCGCCACATGCGTATCCAACCTCCAAAAAGGTTTCAGCTCACACCAGTCAAATGGCCATCAGCAAAAAGTCTACAAACTATAAATGCTGAAGGGGTTTTAGAGAAATGTATACCTTCTATCTGCTGCTGGGATGTAAAGTGGTAACAGCACTAACGCAAACTGAATGGAGCTGCTTGAAAAGGTAAAAATTGAGCTACCATATGATGCGGCAGGGCACCTCTTTGGCTTATAACCTAAGACTACCAGAATCGGAAAGACACAGGCAGTCAAATGTGCACTGCAGCAATATGGAAATAGCAAAGACATGGAAGCAAAAAAAATGTCTATAAACAGATGAATGGACAGAGAAGAAGTGGTATATGGACAGAATGCAATAGTAGCCTCGGGGAAAAAATGAACAATGCCGTTTTAAGGACTAGAGTTGAGCCTAGAAATAATCATATAAGGTTAAGTAAGTCAAAAGGGTATGACAAATATCCTATGATATCATTTATACATGTTATCCTAAGATTGCTACCAATGAACATATTTCCACAGAAAAAGACACTCACAGACTTATAAAATAAACTAATGGTTAGCCAAAATGAAAGGTGGGAGGATGGGTAAATTAGGACTATGGGGTTAACATACATATACTAATGTATGTTAAGTGTATAAAAACATATAACAGATAAACTGTATGAATTATATAATCACCAATACCTTTAAAATATACATTCTGTAATAACATACATGGTAACAGAATCCGAAGATGAACAGACATATGTAGGAATCATTGAGCAGTTTCTGTACAGCCAGACAATCAAAACACTCTAATCAAATTTACTCCGATAAGAAATAGAAATTTAATTTAAAAAACAAACCTAAGTAAGGAGACATAAACTTCTGGGGGCTTGTCCCAGCACATTCCACTCTAATTTACAACCTCGGAACACTACCACCAGGAAGATTCTGTTGCCCTAGTAACAAGAGATGAGAACGTAATAATGCTGCCGCCTTGTGGCTCTTTCCCACAACAGCAGCTTTAAACCCAGTGCTAATGGTTGCTTAATAGTCACATGGACTGCAGGGCTCTAAATGACACCTGCCCTGAAAAATGCCCTGGGGTAGGGAATAGGCAAGAATATTCAACACATGAGAAATTTTTCAAGAAGTCAATAAGAGGAGGGAAGCTGTACTCACTCTTTAAAAAAAAGGAAAAGAAAAAAAAGGACATGCCTAAAGCTCAGTAGAATGAATTATTAGACACATGCAAATTCAAATTCAAAAAGGTTTCAGCTCACACCAGTCGTTTCCATCAGCAAAATGTCTACAAACTATAAATGCTGAAGGGGTTTTAGAGAACTGTGTACCTTCTAGCTGCTGGTGGGATGTAAAGTGGTAACAGCACTAACGCAAACTGAATGGAGTTTCTTGAAAAGGTAAAAATTGAGCTACCATATGATGCGGCAGGTCACCTTTTGGGCCTATAACCTAAGACCACCTAAATCGGAAAGACACAGGCAGGCAAATGTGCACTGCAGCAATATTGAAATAGCCAAGACATGGAAGCAGAAAAAGGGTTCATAAACAGATGAATGGACAAAGAAGAAGTGGTATACGTACCAAAGAGCATAGTAGCCTCGGGAAAAAAATGAACAATGCCGTTTTCAGGACTACAGTTGAGCCTAGAAATAATCATATAAGGTTAAGTAACTCAAAAGGGTACGACAAATATCCTATGATAATATTTATACATGTTATCCTAAGATTGCTACCAATGAACATATTTCCACAGAAAAAGACACTCACAGACTTATGAAATAAACTAATGGTTAGCAAAATGAAAGGTGGGAGGATGGGTAAATTAGGACTATGGGGTTAACATACATATACTAATGTATGTTAAGTGTATAACAACATATAACAGATAAACTGTATGAATTATATAATCACCAATACCTTTAAAATATACATTTTGTAATCACATACATGGTAACAGGACCCGAAGTTGAACAGACATATGTATGAATCATTGAGCAGATCCTGTACAGCCAGGCAATCAAAACACTCTAATCAATTTTACGCTGATAAGAAATAGAAATGAAATTTAAAAAACAAACATAAGTAAGGAGACATAAACTTCTGGGGGCTTGTCCCAGCACATTCCACTCTAATTTACAACCTCAGAACACTACCTCCAGGAAGATTCTGTTGCCCTAGTAACAAGAGTTGAGAACGTAATAATGCTGCCGCCTTGTGGCTGTTTCCCACAACAGCAGCTTTAAACCCAGTGCTAATGGTTGCTTAATAGTCACAACGACTGCAGGGGTCTAAATGACACCTGCCCTCAAAAAGTGCCCTTGGGTAGGGAATAGGCAAGAAAATTCAACACATGAGAAATTTTTCAAAAAGTGTATATGAAGAGGGCAGTTGTACTCACACTTTAACAAAAAAAGGAAAAGAAGAAAAAGGATATGCCTAAAGATCAGTATAAGGAATTATTCGCCACATGCGTATCCAACCTCCATAAAGGTTTCAGCTCACAACAGTCAAATGGCCATCAGCAAAAAGTCTACAAACTATAAATGCTGAAGGTGTTTTAGAGAAATGTGTACCTTCTATCTGCTGCTGGGATGTAAAGTGGTAACAGCACTAACGCAAACTGAATGGAGCCGCTTGAAAAGGTAGAAATTGAGCTACCATATGATGCGGCAGGGCACCTCTCGGGCTTATAACCTAAGACCACCAGAATCGGAAAGACACAGGCAGTCAAATGTGCACTGCAGCAATACTGAAATAGCCAAGACATGGAAGCAAAAAAAGGTCCATAAACAGATGAATGGACAGAGAAGAAGTGGTATATGGACAGAATGGAATAGTAGCCTCGGGAAAAAAATGAACAAGGCCGTTTTCAGGACTACAGTAGAGCCTAGAAATAATAATATAAGGTTAAGTAAGTCAAAAGGGTATGACAAATATCCTATGATATCATTTATACATGTTATCCTAAGATTGCTACCAATGAACATATTTCCAGAGAAAAAGACACTCACAGACTTATGAAATAAACTAATGGTTAGCCAAAATGAAAGGGGGGAGGATGGGTAAATTAGGACTATGGGATTAACATAAATATACTAATGTATGTTACATGCATATAAACATATAACAGATAAATTATATGAATTATATAATCACCAATACCTTTAAAATATACATTCTGTATTCACATACATGGTAACAGAATCCGAAGATGAACAGACATATGTAGGAATCATTGAGCAGATTCTGTACAGCCAGACAATCAAAAGACTCTAATCAAATTTACTCCAAAAAGAAATAGAATTAAATTTAAAAAACAAACATAAGTAAGGAGACATAAACTTCTGGGGGCTCGTCCCAGCACATTCCACTCTAATTTACAACCACGGAACACTACCTCCAGGAAGATTCTGTTGCCCTAGTAACAAGAGATGAGAACGTAATAATGCTGCTGCCTTGTGGCTGTTTCCCACAACAGCAGCATTAAACCCAGTGCTAATGGTTGCTTAATAGTCACAAGGACTGCAGGGCTCTAAATGACACCTGCCCTGAAAAATGCCCTGGGGTAGGGAATAGGTAAGAAAATTCAACACATGAGAAATTTTTCAAGAAGTCAATAAGAGGAGGGAAGTTGTACTCACTCTTTAAAAAAAAAGGAAAAGAAAAAAAAGGACATGCCTAAAGCTCAGTATAAGGAATTATTAGACACATGCAAATTCAAATTCAACAAGGTTTCAGCTCACACCAGTCATTTGCATCAGCAAAATGTCTATAAACTATAAATGCTGAAGGGGTTTTAGAGAACTGTGTACCTTCTAGCTGCTGGTGGGATGTAAAGTGGTAACAGCACTAACGCAAACTGAATGGAGCTGCTTGAAAAGGTAAAAATTGAGCTACCATATGATGCGGCAGGTCACCTTTTGGGCCTATAACCTAAGACCACCTGAATCGGAAAGACACAGGCAGGCAAATGAGCACTGCAGCAATATTGAAATAGCCAAGACATGGAAGCAGAAAAAAGGTTCATAAACAGATGAATGGACAAAGAAGAAGTGGTATACGTACCAAATAGAATAGTAGCCTCGGGAAAAAAATGAACAATGCCGTTTTCAGGACTACAGTTGAGCCTAGAAATAATCATATAAGGTTAAGTAACTCAAAAGGGTACGACAAATATCCTATGATAACATTTATACATGTTATCCTAAGATAGCTACCAATGAACATATTTCCACAGAAAAAGACACTCACAGACTTATGAAATAAACTAATGGTTAGCCAAAATGAAAGGTGGGAGGATGGGTTAACTAGGACTATGGGGTTAACATACATATACTAATGTATGTTAAGTGTATAAAAACATATAACAGATAAACTGTATGAATTATATAATCACCAATACCTTTAAAATATACATTTTGTAATCACATACATGGTAACAGGACCCGAGGATGAACAGACATATGTATGAATCATTGAGCAGATTCTGTACAGCCAGGCAATCAAAACACTAAAATCAAATTTACTCCGATAAGAAATAGAAATTAAATTTAAAAAACAAACATAAGTAAGGAGACATAAACTTCTGGAGGCTTGTCCCAGCACATTCCACTCTAATTTACAACCTCGGAACACTACCTCCAGGAAGACTCTGTTGCCATAGTAACAAGAGTTGAGAACGTAATAATGCTGCCGCCTTGTGGCTGTTTCCCACAACAGCAGCTTTAAACCCAGTGCTAAGGGTTGCTTAATAGTCAAAACGACTGCAGGGGTCTAAATGACACCTGCCCTCAAAAAATGCCCTGGGGTAGGGAATACGCAAGAAAATTCAACACATGAGAAATTTTTCAAAAAGTGAATATGAAGAGGGAAGTTGTACTCACACTTTAACAAAAAAAGGAAAAGAAGAAAAAGGATATGCCTAAAGATCAGTATAAGGAATTATTCGCCACATGCGTATCCAACCTCCAAAAAGGTTTCAGCTCACACCAGTCAAATGGCCATCAGCAAAAAGTCTACAAACTATAAATGCTGAAGGGGTTTTAGAGAAATGTATACCTTCTATCTGCTGCTGGGATGTAAAGTGGTAACAGCACTAACGCAAACTGAATGGAGCTGCTTGAAAAGGTAAAAATTGAGCTACCATATGATGCGGCAGGGCACCTCTTTGGCTTATAACCTAAGACTACCAGAATCGGAAAGACACAGGCAGTCAAATGTGCACTGCAGCAATATGGAAATAGCAAAGACATGGAAGCAAAAAAAATGTCTATAAACAGATGAATGGACAGAGAAGAAGTGGTATATGGACAGAATGCAATAGTAGCCTCGGGGAAAAAATGAACAATGCCGTTTTAAGGACTAGAGTTGAGCCTAGAAATAATCATATAAGGTTAAGTAAGTCAAAAGGGTATGACAAATATCCTATGATATCATTTATACATGTTATCCTAAGATTGCTACCAATGAACATATTTCCACAGAAAAAGACACTCACAGACTTATAAAATAAACTAATGGTTAGCCAAAATGAAAGGTGGGAGGATGGGTAAATTAGGACTATGGGGTTAACATACATATACTAATGTATGTTAAGTGTATAAAAACATATAACAGATAAACTGTATGAATTATATAATCACCAATACCTTTAAAATATACATTCTGTAATAACATACATGGTAACAGAATCCGAAGATGAACAGACATATGTAGGAATCATTGAGCAGTTTCTGTACAGCCAGACAATCAAAACACTCTAATCAAATTTACTCCGATAAGAAATAGAAATTTAATTTAAAAAACAAACCTAAGTAAGGAGACATAAACTTCTGGGGGCTTGTCCCAGCACATTCCACTCTAATTTACAACCTCGGAACACTACCACCAGGAAGATTCTGTTGCCCTAGTAACAAGAGATGAGAACGTAATAATGCTGCCGCCTTGTGGCTCTTTCCCACAACAGCAGCTTTAAACCCAGTGCTAATGGTTGCTTAATAGTCACATGGACTGCAGGGCTCTAAATGACACCTGCCCTGAAAAATGCCCTGGGGTAGGGAATAGGCAAGAATATTCAACACATGAGAAATTTTTCAAGAAGTCAATAAGAGGAGGGAAGCTGTACTCACTCTTTAAAAAAAAAGGAAAAGAAAAAAAAGGACATGCCTAAAGCTCAGTAGAATGAATTATTAGACACATGCAAATTCAAATTCAAAAAGGTTTCAGCTCACACCAGTCGTTTCCATCAGCAAAATGTCTACAAACTATAAATGCTGAAGGGGTTTTAGAGAACTGTGTACCTTCTAGCTGCTGGTGGGATGTAAAGTGGTAACAGCACTAACGCAAACTGAATGGAGTTTCTTGAAAAGGTAAAAATTGAGCTACCATATGATGCGGCAGGTCACCTTTTGGGCCTATAACCTAAGAACACCTAAATCGGAAAGACACAGGCAGGCAAATGTGCACTGCAGCAATATTGAAATAGCCAAGACATGGAAGCAGAAAAAGGGTTCATAAACAGATGAATGGACAAAGAAGAAGTGGTATACGTACCAAAGAGCATAGTAGCCTCGGGAAAAAAATGAACAATGCCGTTTTCAGGACTACAGTTGAGCCTAGAAATAATCATATAAGGTTAAGTAACTCAAAAGGGTACGACAAATATCCTATGATAACATTTATACATGTTATCCTACGATTGCTACCAATGAACATATTTCCACAGAAAAAGCCACTCACAGACTTATGAAATAAACTAATGGTTAGCCAAAATGAAAGGTGGGAGGATGGGTAAATTAGGACTATGGGGTTAACATACATATACTAATGTATGTTAAGTGTATAAAAACATGTAACAGATAAACTGTATGAATTATATAATCACCAATACCTTTAAAATATACATTTTGTAATCACATACATGGTAAGAGGACCCGAAGATGAACAGACATATGTATGAATCACTGAGCAGATCCTGTACAGCCAGGCAATCAAAACACTCTAATCAAATTTACTCCGATAAGAAATAGAAATTAAATTTAAAAAAACAAACATAAGTAAGGAGACATAAACTTCTGGGGGCTTGTCCCAGCACATTCCACTCTAATTTACAACCTCGGAACACTACCTCCAGGAAGAGTCTGTTGCCCTAGTAACAAGAGATGAGAACGTAATGATGCTGCCGCCTTGTGGCTCTTTCCCACAACAGCAGCTTTAAACCCAGTGCTAATGTTTGCTTAATAGTCACAAGGACTGCAGGGCTCTAAATGACACCTGCCCTGAAAAATGCCCTGGGGTAGGGAATAGGCAAGAAAATTCAACACATTAGAAATTTTTCAAGAAGTCAATAAGAGGAGGGAAGTTGTACTCACTCTTTAATAAAAAAGGAAAAGAAAAAAAAAGTACATGCCTAAACCTCAGTATAAGGAATTATTAGACACATGCAAATTCAAATTCAAAAAGGTTTCAGCTCACACCAGTCATTTCCATCAGCAAAATGTCTACAAACTATAAATGCTGAAGGAGTTTTAGAGAACTGTGTACCTTCTAGATCCTAGTTGGATGTAAAGTGGTAACAGCACTAACGCAAACTGAATTGAGCTGTTGAAAAGGTAAAAATTGAGCTACCATATGATGCGGCAGGTCACCTTTTGGGCCTATAACCTAAGACCACCTGAATCGGAAAGACACAGGCAGGCAAATGAGCACTGAAGCAATATTGAAATAGCCAAGACATGGAAGCAGAAAAAAGGTTCATAAACAGATGAATGGACAGAGAAGCAGTGGTATATGGACAGAATGCAATAGTAGCCTCGGGGAAAAAATGAACAATGCCGTTTTAAGGACTAGAGTTGAGCCTAGAAATAATCATATAAGGTTCAGTAAGTCAAAAGGGTATGACAAATATCCTATGATATCATTTATACATGTTATCCTAAGATTGCTACCAATGAACATATTTCCACAGAAAAAGACACTCACAGACTTATGAAATAAACTAATGGTTAGACAAAATGAAAGGTGGGAGGATGGGTAAACTAGGACTATGGGGTTAACATACATATACTAATGTATGTTAAGTGTATAAAAACATATAACAGATAAACTGTATGAATTATATAATCACCAATACCTTTAAAATATACATTCTGTAATCACATACATGGTAACAGAATCCGAAGATGAACAGACATATGTAGGAATCATTGAGCAGTTTCTGTACAGCCAGACAATCAAAACACTCTAATCAAATTTACTCAGATAAGAAATAGAAATTAAATTTAAAAAACAAACCTAAGTAAGGAGACATAAACTTCTGGGGGCTTGTCCCAGCACATTCCACTCTAATTTACAACCTCGGAACACTACCTCCAGGAAGATTCTGTTGCCCTAGTAACAAGAGATGAGAACGTAATAATGCTGCCGCCTTGTGGCTCTTTCCCACAACAGCAGCTTTAAACCCAGTGCTAATGGTTGCTTAATAGTCACATGGACTGCAGGGCTCTAAATGACACCTGCCCTGAAAAATGCCCTGGGGTAGGGAATAGGCAAAAATATTCAACACATGAGAAATTTTTCAAGAAGTCAATAAGAGGAGGGAAGTTGTACTCACTCTTTAAAAAAAAAGGAAAAGAAAAAAAAGGACATGCCTAAAGCTCAGTAGAATGAATTATTAGACACATGCAAATTCAAATTCAAAAAGGTTTCAGCTCACACCAGTCGTTTCCATCAGCAAAATGTGTACAAACTATAAATGCTGAAGGGGTTTTAGAGAACTGTGTACCTTCTAGCTGCTGGTGGGATGTAAAGTGGTAACAGCACTAACACAAACTGAATGGAGCTGCTTGAAAAGATAAAAATTGAGCTACCATATGATGCGGCAGGTCACCTTTTGGGCCTATAACCTAAGACCACCTGAATCGGAAAGACACAGGCAGGCAAATGAGCACTGCAGCAATATTGAAATAGCCAAGACATGGAAGCAGAAAAAAGGTTCATAAACAGATGAATGGACAAAGAAGAAGTGGTATACGTACCAAATAGAATAGTAGCCTCGGGAAAAAAATGAACAATGCCGTTTTCAGGACTACAGTTGAGCCTAGAAATAATCATATAACGTTAAGTAACTCAAAAGGGTACGACAAATATCCTATGAAAACATTTATACATGTTATCCTAAGATTGCTACCAATGAACATATTTCCACAGAAAAAGACACTCACAGACTTATCAAATAAACTAATGGTTAGCCAAAATGAAAGGTGGGAGGATGGGTAAATTAGGACTATGGGGTTAACATACATATACTAATGTATGTTAAGTGTATAAAAACATATAACAGATAAACTGTATGAATTATATAATCACCAATACCTTTAAAATATACATTTTGTAATCACATACATGGTAACAGGACCCGAAGATGAACAGACATATGTATGAATCATTGAGCAGATTCTGTACAGCCAGGCAATCAAAACACTCTAATCAAATTTACTCTGATAAGAAATAGAAATTAAATTTAAAAAACAAACATAAGTAAGGAGACATAAACTTCTGGGGGCTTGTCCCAGCACATTCCACTCTAATTTACAACCTCGGAACACTACCTCCAGGAAGATTCTGTTGCCGTAGTAACAAGAGTTGAGAACGTAATAATGCTGCGGCCTTGTGCCTGTTTCCCACAACTGCAGCTTTAAACCCAGTACTAATAGTTGCTTAATAGTCACAAGGACTGCAGGGCTCCAAATGACACCTGAACTGAAAAATGCCCTGGGGTAGGGAATAGGCAAGAAAATTCAACACATGAGAAATTTTTCAAGAAGTCAATAAGAGGAGGGAAGTTGTACTCACTCTTTAAAAAAAACGAAAAGAAAAAAAAGGACATGCCTAAAGCTCAGTATAAGGAATTATTAGACACATGCAAATTCAAATTCAAAAAGGTTTCAGCTCACACCAGTCATTTCCATCAGCAAAATGTCTATAAACTATAAATGCTGAAGGGGTTTTAGAGAACTGTGTACCTTCTAGCTGCTGGTGGGATGTAAAGTGGTAACAGCACTAACGCAAACTGAATGGAGCTTCTTGACAAGGTAAAAATTGAGCTACCATATGATGCAGCAGGTCACCCTTTGGGCCTATAACCTAAGACCACCTGAATCGGAAAGACACAGGCAGGCAAATGAGCACTGAAGCAATATTGAAATAGCCAAGACATGGAAGCAGAAAAAAGGTTCATAAACAGATGAATGGACAAAGAAGAAGTAGTATACGTACCAAATAGAATAGTAGCCTGGGGAAAAAAATGAACAACGCCGTTTTCAGGACTACAGTTGAGCCTAGAAATAATCATATAAGGTTAACTAACTCAAAAGGGTACGACAAATATCCTATGATAACATTTATACATGTTATCCTAAGATTGCTACCAATGAACATATTTCCACAGAAAAAGACACTCACAGACTTATGAAATAAACTAATGGTTAGCAAAATGAAAGGTGGGAGGATGGGTAAATTAGGACTATGGGGTAAACATACATATACTAATGTATGTTAAGTGTATAACAACATATAACAGATAAACTGTATGAATTATATAATCACCAATACCTTTAAAATATACATTCTGTAATCACATACATGGTAACAGGACCCGAAGATGAACAGACATATGTATGTATCATTGAGCAGATCCTGTACAGCCAGGCAATCAAAACACTCTAATCAAATTTACGCTGATAAGAAATAGAAATGAAATTTAAAAAACAAACATAAGTAAGGAGACATAAACTTCTGGGGGCTTGTCCCAGCACATTCCACTCTAATTTACAACCTCAGAACACTACCTCCAGGAAGATTCTGTTGCCCTAGTAACAAGAGTTGAGAACGTAATAATGCTGCCGCCTTGTGGCTGTTTCCCACAACAGCAGCTTTAAACCCAGTGCTAATGGTTGCTTAATAGTCACAACGACTGCAGGGGTCTAAATGACACCTGCCCTCAAAAAGTGCCCTTGGGTAGGGAATAGGCAAGAAAATTCAACACATGAGAAATTTTTCAAAAAGTGAATATGAAGAGGGAAGTTGTACTCACACTTTAACAAAAAAAAGAAAAGAAGAAAAAGGATATGCCTAAAGATCAGTATAAGGAATTATTCGCCACATGCGTATCCAACCTCCATAAAGGTTTCAGCTCACAACAGTCAAATGGCCATCAGCAAAAAGTCTACAAACTATAAATGCTGAAGGTGTTTTAGAGAAATGTGTACCTTCTATCTGCTGCTGGGATGTAAAGTGGTAACAGCACTAACGCAAACTGAATGGAGCCGCTTGAAAAGGTAGAAATTGAGCTACCATATGATGCGGCAGGGCACCTCTCGGGCTTATAACCTAAGACCACCAGAATCGGAAAGACACAGGCAGTCAAATGTGCACTGCAGCAATACTGAAATAGCCAAGACATGGAAGCAAAAAAAGGTCCATAAACAGATGAATGGACAGAGAAGAAGTGGTATATGGACAGAATGGAATAGTAGCCTCGGGAAAAAAATGAACAATGCCGTTTTCAGGACTACAGTAGAGCCTAGAAATAATAATATAAGGTTAAGTAAGTCAAAAGGGTATGACAAATATCCTATGATATCATTTATACATGTTATCCTAAGATTGCTACCAATGAACATATTTCCACAGAAAAAGACACTCACAGACTTATGAAATAAACTAATGGTTAGCCAAAATGAAAGGGGGGAGGATGGGTAAATTAGGACTATGGGATTAACATAAATATACTAATGTATGTTACATGCATATAAACATATAACAGATAAACTATATGAATTATATAATCACCAATACCTTTAAAATATACATTCTGTATTCACATACATGGTAACAGAATCCGAAGATGAACAGACATATGTAGGAATCATTGAGCAGATTCTGTACAGCCAGACAATCAAAAGACTCTAATCAAATTTACTCCAAAAAGAAATAGAATTAAATTTAAAAAACAAACATAAGTAAGGAGACATAAACTTCTGGGGGCTCGTCCCAGCACATTCCACTCTAATTTACAACCACGGAACACTACCTCCAGGAAGATTCTGTTGCCCTAGTAACAAGAGATGAGAACGTAATAATGCTGCTGCCTTGTGGCTGGTTCCCACAACAGCAGCATTAAACCCAGTGCTAATGGTTGCTTAATAGTCACAAGGACTGCAGGGCTCTAAATGACACCTGCCCTGAAAAATGCCCTGGGGTAGGGAATAGGTAAGAAAATTCAACACATGAGAAATTTTTCAAGAAGTCAATAAGAGGAGGGAAGTTGTACTCACTCTTTAAAAAAAAAGGAAAAGAAAAAAAAGGACATGCCTAAAGCTCAGTATAAGGAATTATTAGACACATGCAAATTCAAATTCAACAAGGTTTCAGCTCACACCAGTCATTTCCATCAGCAAAATGTCTATAAACTATAAATGCTGAAGGGGTTTTAGAGAACTGTGTACCTTCTAGCTGCTGGTGGGATGTAAAGAGGTAACAGCACTAACGCAAACTGAATGGAGCTGCTTGAAAAGGTAAAAATTGAGCTACCATATGATGCGGCAGGTCACCTTTTGGGCCTATAACCTAAGACCACCTGAATCGGAAAGACACAGGCAGGCAAATGAGCACTGCAGCAATATTGAAATAGCCAAGACATGGAAGCAGAAAAAAGGTTCATAAACAGATGAATGGACAAAGAAGAAGTGGTATACGTACCAAACAGAATAGTAGCCTCGGGAAAAAAATGAACAATGCCGTTTTCAGGACTACAGTTGAGCCTAGAAATAATCATATAAGGTTAAGTAACTCAAAAGGGTACGACAAATATCCTATGATAACATTTATACATGTTATCCTAAGATAGCTACCAATGAACATATTTCCACAGAAAAAGACACTCACAGACTTATGAAATAAACTAATGGTTAGCCAAAATGAAAGGTGGGAGGATGGGTTAACTAGGACTATGGGGTTAACATACATATACTAATGTATGTTAAGTGTATAAAAACATATAACAGATAAACTGTATGAATTATATAATCACCAATACCTTTAAAATATACATTTTGTAATCACATACATGGTAACAGGACCCGAGGATGAACAGACATATGTATGAATCATTGAGCAGATTCTGTACAGCCAGGCAATCAAAACACTAAAATCAAATTTACTCCGATAAGAAATAGAAATTAAATTTAAAAAACAAACATAAGTAAGGAGACATAAACTTCTGGAGGCTTGTCCCAGCACATTCCACTCTAATTTACAACCTCGGAACACTACCTCCAGGAAGACTCTGTTGCCATAGTAACAAGAGTTGAGAACGTAATAATGCTGCCGCCTTGTGGCTGTTTCCCACAACAGCAGCTTTAAACCCAGTGCTAATGGTTGCTTAATAGTCAAAACGACTGCAGGGGTCTAAATGACACCTGCCCTCAAAAAATGCCCTGGGGTAGGGAATACGCAAGAAAATTCAACACATGAGAAATTTTTCAAAAAGTGAATATGAAGAGGGAAGTTGTACTCACACTTTAACAAAAAAAGGAAAAGAAGAAAAAGGATATGCCTAAAGATCAGTATAAGGAATTATTCGCCACATGCGTATCCAACCTCCAAAAAGGTTTCAGCTCACACCAGTCAAATGGCCATCAGCAAAAAGTCTACAAACTATAAATGCTGAAGGGGTTCTAGAGAAACGTATACCTTCTATCTGCTGCTGGGATGTAAAGTGGTAACAGCACTAACGCAAACTGAATGGAGCTGCTTGAAAAGGTAAAAATTGAGCTACCATATGATGCGGCAGGGCACCTCTTTGGCTTATAACCTAAGACTACCAGAATCGGAAAGACACAGGCAGTCAAATGTGCACTGCAGCAATATGGAAATAGCAAAGACATGGAAGCAAAAAAAATGTCTATAAACAGATGAATGGACAGAGAAGAAGTGGTATATGGACAGAATGCAATAGTAGCCTCGGGGAAAAAATGAACAATGCCGTTTTAAGGACTAGAGTTGAGCCTAGAAATAATCATATAAGGTTAAGTAAGTCAAAAGGGTATGACAAATATCCTATGATATCATTTATACATGTTATCCTAAGATTGCTACCAATGAACATATTTCCACAGAAAAAGACACTCACAGACTTATAAAATAAACTAATTGTTAGCCAAAATGAAAGGTGGGAGGATGGGTAAATTAGGACTATGGGGTTAACATACATATACTAATGTATGTTAAGTGTATAAAAACATATAACAGATAAACTGTATGAATTATATAATCACCAATACCTTTAAAATATACATTCTGTAATAACATACATGGTAACAGAATCCGAAGATGAACAGACATATGTAGGAATCATTGAGCAGTTTCTGTACAGCCAGACAATCAAAACACTCTAATCAAATTTACTCCGATAAGAAATAGAAATTTAATTTAAAAAACAAACCTAAGTAAGGAGACATAAACTTCTGGGGGCTTGTCCCAGCACATTCCACTCTAATTTACAACCTCGGAACACTACCTCCAGGAAGATTCTGTTGCCCTAGTAACAAGAGATGAGAACGTAATAATGCTGCCGCCTTGTGGCTCTTTCCCACAACAGCAGCTTTAAACCCAGTGCTAATGGTTGCTTAATAGTCACATGGACTGCAGGGCTCTAAATGACACCTGCCCTGAAAAATGCCCTGGGGTAGGGAATAGGCAAGAATATTCAACACATGAGAAATTTTTCAAGAAGTCAATAAGAGGAGGGAAGTTGTACTCACTCTTTAAAAAAAAAGGAAAAGAAAAAAAAGGACATGCCTAAAGCTCAGTAGAATGAATTATTAGACACATGCAAATTCAAATTCAAAAAGGTTTCAGCTCACACCAGTCGTTTCCATCAGCAAAATGTCTACAAACTATAAATGCTGAAGGGGTTTTAGAGAACTGTGTACCTTCTAGCTGCTGGTGGGATGTAAAGTGGTAACAGCACTAACGCAAACTGAATGGAGTTTCTTGAAAAGGTAAAAATTGAGCTACCATATGATGCGGCAGGTCACCTTTTGGGCCTATAACCTAAGACCACCTAAATCGGAAAGACACAGGCAGTCAAATGTGCACTGCAGCAATATTGAAATAGCCAAGACATGGAAGCAGAAAAAGGGTTCATAAACAGATGAATGGACAAAAAAGAAGTGGTATACGTACCAAATAGCATAGTAGCCTTGGGAAAAAAATGAACAATACCGTTTTCCGGACTACAGTTGAGCCTAGAAATAATCATATAAGGTTAAGTAACTCAAAAGGGTACGACAAATATCCTATGATAACATTTATACATGTTATCCTACGATTGCTACCAATGAACATATTTCCACAGAAAAGACACTCACAGACTTATGAAATAAACTAATGGTTAGCCAAAATGAAAGGTGGGAGGATGGGTAAATTAGGACTATGGGGTTAACATACATATACTAATGTATGTTAAGTGTATAAAAACATGTAACAGATAAACTGTATGAATTATATAATCACCAATACCTTTAAAATATACATTTTGTAATCACATACATGGTAAGAGGACCCGAAGATGAACAGAAATATGTATGAATCACTGAGCAGATCCTGTACAGCCAGGCAATCAAAACACTCTAATCAAATTTACTCCGATAAGAAATAGAAATTAAATTTAAAAAAACAAACATAAGTAAGGAGACATAAACTTCTGGGGGCTTGTCCCAGCACATTCCACTCTAATTTACAACCTCGGAACACTACCTCCAGGAAGATTCTGTTGCCCTAGTAACAAGAGATGAGAACGTAATAATGCTGCTGCCTTGTGGCTCTTTCCCACAACAGCAGCTTTAAACCCAGTACTAATGTTTGCTTAATAGTCACAAGGACTGCAGGGCTCTAAATGACACCTGCCCTTAAAAATGCCCTGGGGTAGGGAATAGGCAAGAAAATTCAACACATTAGAAATTTTTCAAGAAGTCAATAAGAGGAGGGAAGTTGTACTCACTCTTTAAAAAAAAAGGAAAAGAGAAAAAAGGACATTCCTAAACCTCAGTATAAGGAATTATTAGACACATGCAAATGCAAATTCAAAAAGGTTTCAGCTCACACCAGTCATTTCCATCAGCAAAATGTCTACAAACTATAAATGCTGAAGGAGTTTTAGAGAACTGTGTACCTTCTAGATCCTGGTTGGATGTAAAGTGGTAACAGCACTAACGCAAACTGAATTGAGCTGTTGAAAAGGTAAAAATTGAGCTACCATATGATGCGGCAGGTCACCTTTTGGGCCTATAACCTAAGACCACCTGAATCGGAAAGACACAGGCAGGCAAATGAGCACTGCAGTAATATTGAAATAGCCAAGACATGGAAGCAGAAAAAAGGTTCATAAACAAATGAATGGACAAAGAAGAAGTGGTATACGTACCAAATAGAATAGTAGCCTCGGGAAAAAAATGAACAATGCCGTTTTCAGGACTACAGTTGAGCCTAGAAATAATCATATAAGGTTAAGTAACTCAAAAGGGTACAACAAATATCCTATGATAACATTTATACATGTTATCCTAAGATAGCTACCAATGAACATATTTCCACAGAAAAAGACACTCACAGACTTATGAAATAAACTAATGGTTAGACAAAATGAAAGGTGGGAGGATGGGTAAACTAGGACTATGGGGTTAACATACATATACTAATGTATGTTAAGTGTATAAAAACATATAACAGATAAACTGTATGAATTATATAATCACCAATACCTTTAAAATATACATTCTGTAATCACATACATGGTAACAGAATCCGAAGATTAACAGACATATGTAGGAATCATTGAGCAGTTTCTGTACAGCCAGACAATCAAACACTCTAATCAAATTTACTCAGATAAGAAATAGAAATTAAATTTAAAAAACAAACCTAAGTAAGGAGACATAAACTTCTGGGGGCTTGTCCCAGCACATTCCACTCTAATTTACAACCTTGGAACACTACCTCCAGGAAGATTCTGTTGCCCTAGTAACAAGAGATGAGAACGTAATAATGCTGCCACCTTGTGGCTCTTTCCCACAACAGCAGCTTTAAACCCAGTGCTAATGGTTGCTTAATAGTCACATGGACTGCAGGGCTCTCAATGACACCTGCCCTGAAAAATGCCCTGGGGTAGGGAATAGGCAAGAAAATTCAACACATGAGAAATTTTTCAAGAAGTCAATAAGAGGAGGGAAGTTGTAGTCACTCTTTAAAAAAAAGGAAAAGAAAAAAAAGGACATGCCTAAAGCTCAGTATAAGGAATTATTAGACACATGCAAATTCAAATTCAAAAAGGTTTCAGCTCACACCAGTCATTTCCATCAGCAAAATGTCTATAAACTATAAATGCTGAAGGGGTTTTAGAGAACTGTGTACCTTCTAGCTGCTGGTGGGATGTAAAGTGGGAACAGCACTAACGCAAACTGAATGGAGCTTCTTGAAAAGGTAAAAATTGAGCTACCATATGATGCAGCAGGTCACCCTTTGGGCCTATAACCTAAGACCACCTGAATCGGAAAGACACGGGCAGGCAAATGAGCACTGCAGCAATATTGAAATAGCCAAGACATGGAAGCAGAAAAAAGGTTCATAAACAGATGAATGGACAAAGAAGAAGTAGTATACGTACCAAATAGAATAGTAGCCTGGGGAAAAAAATGAACAACGCCGTTTTCAGGACTACAGTTGAGCCTAGAAATAATCATATAAGGTTAAGTAACTCAAAAGGGTACGACAAATATCCTATGATAACATTTATACATGTTATCCTAAGATTGCTACCAATGAACATATTTCCACAGAAAAAGACACTCACAGACTTATGAAATAAACTAATGGTTAGCAAAATGAAAGGTGGGAGGATGGGTAAATTAGGACTATGGGGTTAACATACATATACTAATGTATGTTAAGTGTATAACAACATATAACAGATAAACTGTATGAATTATATAATCACCAATACCTTTAAAATATACATTTTGTAATCACATACATGGTAACAGGACCCGAAGATGAACAGACATATGTATGAATCATTGAGCAGATCCTGTACAGCCAGGCAATCAAAACACTCTAATCAAATTTACGCTGATAAGAAATAGAAATGAAATTTAAAAAACAAACATAAGTAAGGAGACATAAACTTCTGGGGGCTTGTCCCAGCACATTCCACTCTAATTTACAACCTCAGAACACTACCTCCAGGAAGATTCTGTTGCCCTAGTAACAAGAGTTGAGAACGTAATAATGCTGCCGCCTTGTGGCTGTTTCCCACAACAGCAGCTTTAAACCCAGTGCTAATGGTTGCTTAATAGTCACAACGACTGCAGGGGTCTAAATGACACCTGCCCTCAAAAAGTGCCCTTGGGTAGGGAATAGGCAAGAAAATTCAACACATGAGAAATTTTTCAAAAAGTGAATATGAAGAGGGAAGTTGTACTCACACTTTAACAAAAAAAGGAAAAGAAGAAAAAGGATATGCCTAAAGATCAGTATAAGGAATTATTCGCCACATGCGTATCCAACCTCCATAAAGGTTTCAGCTCACAACAGACAAATGGCCATCAGCAAAAGTCTACAAACTATAAATGCTGAAGGTGTTTTAGAGAAATGTGTACCTTCTATCTGCCGCTGGGATGTAAAGTGGTAACAGCACTAACGCAAACTGAATGGAGCCGCTTGAAAAGGTAGAAATTGAGCTACCATATGATGCGGCAGGGCACCTCTCGGGCTTATAACCTAAGACCACCAGAATCGGAAAGACACAGGCAGTCAAATGTGCACTGCAGCAATACTGAAATAGCCAAGACATGGAAGCAAAAAAAGGTCCATAAACAGATGAATGGACAGAGAAGAAGTGGTATATGGACAGAATGGAATAGTAGCCTCGGGAAAAAAATGAACAATGCCGTTTTCAGGACTACAGTAGAGCCTAGAAATAATAATATAAGGTTAAGTAAGTCAAAAGGGTATGACAAATATCCTATGATATCATTTATACATGTTATCCTAAGATTGCTACCAATGAACATATTTCCACAGAAAAAGACACTCACAGACTTATGAAATAAACTAATGCTTAGCCAAAATGAAAGGGGGGAGGATGGGTAAATTAGGACTATGGGATTAACATAAATATACTAATGTATGTTACATGCATATAAACATATAACAGATAAACTATATGAATTATATAATCACCAATACCTTTAAAATATACATTCTGTATTCACATACATGGTAACAGAATCCGAAGATGAACAGACATATGTAGGAATCATTGAGCAGATTCTGTACAGCCAGACAATCAAAAAACTCTAATCAAATTTACTCCAAAAAGAAATAGAATTAAATTTAAAAAACAAACATAAGTAAGGAGACATAAACTTCTGGTGGCTCGTCCCAGCACATTCCACTCTAATTTACAACCACGGAACACTACCTCCAGGAAGATTCTTTTGCCCTAGTAACAAGAGATGAGAACGTAATAATGCTGCCGCCTTGTGGCTGTTTCCCACAACAGCAGCATTAAACCCAGTGCTAATGGTTGCTTAATAGTCACAAGGACTGCAGGGCTCTAAATGACACCTGCCCTGAAAAATGCCCTGGGGTAGGGAATAGGCAAGAAAATTCAACACATGAGAAATTTTTCAAGAAGTCAATAAGAGGAGGGAAGTTGTACTCACTCTTTAAAAAAAAAGGAAAAGAAAAAAAAGGACATGCCTAAAGCTCAGTAGAATGAATTATTAGACACATGCAAATTCAAATTCAAAAAGGTTTCAGCTCACACCAGTCATTTCCATCAGCAAAATGTCTATAAACTATAAATGCTGAAGGGGTTTTAGAGAACTGTGTACCTTCTAGCTGCTGGTGCGATGTAAAGTGGGAACAGCACTAACGCAAACTGAATGGAGCTGCTTGAAAAGATAAAAATTGAGCTACCATATGATGCGGCAGGTCACCTTTTGGGCCTATAACCTAAGACCACCTGAATCGGAAAGACACAGGCAGGCAAATGAGCACTGCAGCAATATTGAAATAGCCAAGACATGGAAGCAGAAAAAAGGTTCATAAACAGATGAATGGACAAAGAAGAAGTAGTATACGTACCAAATAGAATAGTAGCCTCGGGAAAAAAATGAACAATGCCGTTTTCAGGACTACAGTTGAGCCTAGAAATAATCATATAAGCTTAAGTAACTCAAAAGGGTACGACAAATATCCTATGATAACATTTATACATGTTATCCTAAGATTGCTACCAATGAACATATTTCCACAGAAAAAGACACTCACAGACTTATGAAATAAACTAATGGTTAGCCAAAATGAAAGGTGGGAGGATGGGTTAACTAGGACTATGGGGTTAACATACATATACTAATGTATGTTAAGTGTATAAAAACATATAACAGATAAACTGTATGAATTATATAATCACCAATACCTTTAAAATATACATTTTGTAATCACATACATGGTAACAGGACCCGAGGATGAACAGACATATGTATGAATCATTGAGCAGATTCTGTACAGCCAGGCAATCAAAACACTAAAATCAAATTTACTCCGATAAGAAATAGAAATTAAATTTAAAAAACAAACATAAGTAAGGAGACATAAACTTCTGGAGGCTTGTCCCAGCACATTCCACTCTAATTTACAACCTCGGAACACTACCTCCAGGAAGACTCTGTTGCCATAGTAACAAGAGTTGAGAACGTAATAATGCTGCCGCCTTGTGGCTGTTTCCCACAACAGCAGCTTTAAACCCAGTGCTAAGGGTTGCTTAATAGTCAAAACGACTGCAGGGGTCTAAATGACACCTGCCCTCAAAAAATGCCCTGGGGTAGGGAATACGCAAGAAAATTCAACACATGAGAAATTTTTCAAAAAGTGAATATGAAGAGGGAAGTTGTACTCACACTTTAACAAAAAAAGGAAAAGAAGAAAAAGGATATGCCTAAAGATCAGTATAAGGAATTATTCGCCACATGCGTATCCAACCTCCAAAAAGGTTTCAGCTCACACCAGTCAAATGGCCATCAGCAAAAAGTCTACAAACTATAAATGCTGAAGGGGTTTTAGAGAAATGTATACCTTCTATCTGCTGCTGGGATGTAAAGTGGTAACAGCACTAACGCAAACTGAATGGAGCTGCTTGAAAAGGTAAAAATTGAGCTACCATATGATGCGGCAGGTCACCTTTTGGGCCTATAACCTAAGACCACCTGAATCGGAAAGACACAGGCAGGCAAATGTGCACTGCAGCAATATTGAAATAGCCAAGACATGGAAGCAGAAAAAAGGTTCATAAACAGATGAATGGACAAAGAAGAAGTGGTATACGTACCAAATAGAATAGTAGCCTTGGGAAAAAAATGAACAATGCCGTTTTCAGGACTACAGTTGAGCCTAGAAATAATCATATAAGGTTAAGTAACTCAAAAGGGTACGACAAATATCCTATGATAACATTTATACATGTTATCCTAAGATAGCTACCAATGAACATATTTCCACAGAAAAAGACACTCACAGACTTATGAAATAAACTAATGGTTAGACAAAATGAAAGGTGGGAGGACGGGTAAATTAGGACTATGGGGTTAACATACATATACTAATGTATGTTAAGTGTATAAAAACATATAACAGATAAACTGTATGAATTATATAATCACCAATACCTTTAAAATATACATTCTGTAATAACATACATGGTAACAGAATCCGAAGATGAACAGACATATGTAGGAATCATTGAGCAGTTTCTGTACAGCCAGACAATCAAAACACTCTAATCAAATTTACTCCGATAAGAAATAGAAATTAAATTTAAAAAACAAACCTAAGTAAGGAGACATAAACTTCTGGGAGCTTGTCCCAGCACATTCCACTCTAACTTACAACCTCGGAACACTACCTCCAGGAAGATTCTGTTGCCCTAGTAACAAGAGATGAGAACGTAATAATGCTGCCGCCTTGTGGCTCTTTCCCACAACAGCAGCTTTAAACCCAGTGCTAATGGTTGCTTAATAGTCACCTGGACTGCAGGTTTCTAAATGACACCTGCCCTGAAAAATGCCCTGGGGTAAGGAATAGGCAAGAATATTCAACACATGAGAAATTTTTCAAGAAATCAATAAGAGGAGGGAAGTTGTACTCACTCTTTAAAAAAAAAGGAAAAGAAAAAAAAGGACATGCCTAAAGCTCAGTAGAATGAATTATTAGACACATGCAAATTCAAATGGAAAAAGGTTTCAGCTCACACCAATCGTATCCATCAGCAAAATGTCTACAAACTATAAATGCTGAAGGGGTTTTAGAGAACTGTGTACCTTCTAGCTGCTGGTGGGATGTAAAGTGGTAACAGCACTAACGCAAACTGAATGGAGCTTCTTGAAAAGGTAAAAATTGAGCTACCATATGATGCAGCAGGTCACCCTTTGGGCCTATAACCTAAGACCACCTGAATCGGAAAGACACAGGCAGGCAAATGAGCACTGCAGCAATATTGAAATAGCCAAGACATGGAAGCAGAAAAAAGGTTCATAAACAGATGAATGGACAAAGAAGAAGTAGTATACGTACCAAATAGAATAGTAGCCTGGGGAAAAAAATGAACAACGCCGTTTTCAGGACTACAGTTGAGCCTAGAAATAATTATATAAGGTTAAGTAACTCAAAAGGGTACGACAAATATCCTATGATAATATTTATACATGTTATCCTAAGATTGCTACCAATGAACATATTTCCACAGAAAAAGACACTCACAGACTTATGAAATAAACTAATGGTTAGCAAAATGAAAGGTGGGAGGATGGGTAAATTAGGACTATGGGGTTAACATACATATACTAATGTATGTTAAGTGTATAACAACATATAACAGATAAACTGTATGAATTATATAATCACCAATACCTTTAAAATATACATTTTGTAATCACATACATGGTAGCAGGACCCGAAGTTGAACAGACATATGTATGAATCATTGAGCAGATCCTGTACAGCCAGGCAATCAAAACACTCTAATCAATTTTACGCTGATAAGAAATAGAAATGAAATTTAAAAAACAAACATAAGTAAGGAGACATAAACTTCTGGGGGCTTGTCCCAGCACATTCCACTCTAATTTACAACCTCAGAACACTACCTCCAGGAAGATTCTGTTGCCCTAGTAACAAGAGTTGAGAACGTAATAATGCTGCCGCCTTGTGGCTGTTTCCCACAACAGCAGCTTTAAACCCAGTGCTAATGGTTGCTTAATAGTCACAACGACTGCAGGGGTCTAAATGACACCTGCCCTCAAAAAGTGCCCTTGGGTAGGGAATAGGCAAGAAAATTCAACACATGAGAAATTTTTCAAAAAGTGAATATGAAGAGGGAAGTTGTACTCACACTTTAACAAAAAAAGGAAAAGAAGAAAAAGGATATGCCTAAAGATCAGTATAAGGAATTATTCGCCACATGCGTATCCAACCTCCATAAAGGTTTCAGCTCACAACAGTCAAATGGCCATCAGCAAAAAGTCTACAAACTATAAATGCTGAAGGGGTTTTAGAGAAATGTGTACCTTCTATCTGCTGCTGGGATGTAAAGTGGTAACAGCACTAACGCAAACTGAATGGAGCCGCTTGAAAAGGTAGAAATTGAGCTACCATATGATGCGGCAGGGCACCTCTCGGGCTTATAACCTAAGACCACCAGAATCGGAAAGACACAGGCAGTCAAATGTGCACTGCAGCAATACTGAAATAGCCAAGACATGGAAGCAAAAAAAGGTCCATAAACAGATGAATGGACAGAGAAGAAGTGGTATATGGACAGAATGGAATAGTAGCCTCGGGAAAAAAATGAACAATGCCGTTTTCAGGACTACAGTAGAGCCTAGAAATAATAATATAAGGTTAAGTAAGTCAAAAGGGTATGACAAATATCCTATGATATCATTTATACATGTTATCCTAAGATTGCTACCAATGAACATATTTCCAGAGAAAAAGACACTCACAGACTTATGAAATAAACTAATGGTTAGCCAAAATGAAAGGGGGGAGGATGGGTAAATTAGGACTATGGGATTAACATAAATATACTAATGTATGTTACATGCATATAAACATATAACAGATAAATTATATGAATTATATAATCACCAATACCTTTAAAATATACATTCTGTATTCACATACATGGTAACAGAATCCGAAGATGAACAGACATATGTAGGAATCATTGAGCAGATTCTGTACAGCCAGACAATCAAAAGACTCTAATCAAATTTACTCCAAAAAGAAATAGAATTAAATTTAAAAAACAAACATAAGTAAGGAGACATAAACTTCTGGGGGCTCGTCCCAGCACATTCCACTCTAATTTACAACCACGGAACACTACCTCCAGGAAGATTCTGTTGCCCTAGTAACAAGAGATGAGAACGTAATAATGCTGCTGCCTTGTGGCTGTTTCCCACAACAGCAGCATTAAACCCAGTGCTAATGGTTGCTTAATAGTCACAAGGACTGCAGGGCTCTAAATGATACCTGCCCTGAAAAATGCCCTGGGGTAGGGAATAGGTAAGAAAATTCAACACATGAGAAATTTTTCAAGAAGTCAATAAGAGGAGGGAAGTTGTACTCACTCTTTAAAAAAAAGGAAAAGAAAAAAAAGGACATGCCTAAAGCTCAGTATAAGGAATTATTAGACACATGCAAATTCAAATTCAACAAGGTTTCAGCTCACACCAGTCATTTCCATCAGCAAAATGTCTATAAACTATAAATGCTGAAGGGGTTTTAGAGAACTGTGTACCTTCTAGCTGCTGGTGGGATGTAAAGTGGTAACAGCACTAACGCAAACTGAATGGAGCTGCTTGAAAAGGTAAAAATTGAGCTACCATATGATGCGGCAGGTCACCTTTTGGGCCTATAACCTAAGACCACCTGAATCGGAAAGACACAGGCAGGCAAATGAGCACTGCAGCAATATTGAAATAGCCAAGACATGGAAGCAGAAAAAAGGTTCATAAACAGATGAATGGACAAAGAAGAAGTGGTATACGTACCAAATAGAATAGTAGCCTCGGGAAAAAAATGAACAATGCCATTTTCAGGACTACAGTTGAGCCTAGAAATAATCATATAAGGTTAAGTAACTCAAAAGGGTACGACAAATATCCTATGATAACATTTATACATGTTATCCTAAGATAGCTACCAATGAACATATTTCCACAGAAAAAGACACTCACAGACTTATGAAATAAACTAATGGTTAGCCAAAATGAAAGGTGGGAGGATGGGTTAACTAGGACTATGGGGTTAACATACATATACTAATGTATGTTAAGTGTATAAAAACATATAACAGATAAACTGTATGAATTATATAATCACCAATACCTTTAAAATATACATTTTGTAATCACATACATGGTAACAGGACCCGAGGATGAACAGACATATGTATGAATCATTGAGCAGATTCTGTACAGCCAGGCAATCAAAACACTAAAATCAAATTTACTCCGATAAGAAATAGAAATTAAATTTAAAAAACAAACATAAGTAAGGAGACATAAACTTCTGGAGGCTTGTCCCAGCACATTCCACTCTAATTTACAACCTCGGAACACTACCTCCAGGAAGACTCTGTTGCCATAGTAAAAAGAGTTGAGAACGTAATAATGCTGCCGCCTTGTGGCTGTTTCCCACAACAGCAGCTTTAAACCCAGTGCTAATGGTTGCTTAATAGTCAAAACGACTGCAGGGGTCTAAATGACACCTGCCCTCAAAAAATGCCCTGGGGTAGGGAATACGCAAGAAAATTCAACACATGAGAAATTTTTCAAAAAGTGAATATGAAGAGGGAAGTTGTACTCACACTTTAACAAAAAAAGGAAAAGAAGAAAAAGGATATGCCTAAAGATCAGTATAAGGAATTATTCGCCACATGTGTATCCAACCTCCAAAAAGGTTTCAGCTCACACCAGTCAAATGGCCATCAGCAAAAAGTCTACAAACTATAAATGCTGAAGGGGTTCTAGAGAAACGTATACCTTCTATCTGCTGCTGGGATGTAAAGTGGTAACAGCACTAACGCAAACTGAATGGAGCCGCTTGAAAAGGTAGAAATTGAGCTACCATATGATGCGGCAGGGCACCTCTCGGGCTTATAACCTAAGACCACCAGAATCGGAAGGACACAGGCAGTCAAATGTGCACTGCAGCAATACTGAAATAGCCAAGACATGGAAGCAAAAAAAGGTCCATAAACAGATGAATGGACAGAGAAGAAGTGGTATATGGACAGAATGGAATAGTAGCCTCGGGAAAAAAATGAACAATGCCGTTTTCAGGACTACAGTAGAGCCTAGAAATAATAATATAAGGTTAAGTAAGTCAAAAGGGTATGACAAATATCCTATGATATCATTTATACATGTTATCCTAAGATTGCTACCAATGAACATATTTCCACAGAAAAAGACACTCACAGACTTATGAAATAAACTAATGGTTAGCCAAAATGAAAGGGGGGAGGATGGGTAAATTAGGACTATGGGATTAACATAAATATACTAATGTATGTTACATGCATATAAACATATAACAGATAAACTATATGAATTATATAATCACCAATACCTTTAAAATATACATTCTGTATTCACATACATGGTAACAGAATCCGAAGATGAACAGACATATGTAGGAATCATTGAGCAGATTCTGTACAGCCAGACAATCAAAAAACTCTAATCAAATTTACTCCAAAAAGAAATAGAATTAAATTTAAAAAACAAACATAAGTAAGGAGACATAAACTTCTGGGGGCTCGTCCCAGCACATTCCACTCTAATTTACAACCACGGAACACTACCTCCAGGAAGATTCTGTTGCCCTAGTAACAAGAGATGAGAACGTAATAATGCTGCCGCCTTGTGGCTGTTTCCCACAACAGCAGCATTAAACCCAGTGCTAATGGTTGCTTAATAGTCACAAGGACTGCAGGGCTCTAAATGACACCTGCCCTGAAAAATGCCCTGGGGTAGGGAATAGGCAAGAAAATTCAACACATGAGAAATTTTTCAAGAAGTCAATAAGAGGAGGGAAGTTGTACTCACTCTTTAAAAAAAAAGGAAAAGAAAAAAAAGGACATGCCTAAAGCTCAGTATAAGGAATTATTAGACACATGCAAATTCAAATTCAACAAGGTTTCAGCTCACACCAGTCATTTCCATCAGCAAAATGTCTATAAACTATAAATGCTGAAGGGGTTTTAGAGAACTGTGTACCTTCTAGCTGCTGGTGGGATGTAAAGTGGTAACAGCACTAACGCAAACTGAATGGAGCTTCTTGAAAAGGTAAAAATTGAGCTACCATATGATGCAGCAGGTCACCCTTTGGGCCTATAACCTAAGACCACCTGAATCGGAAAGACACAGGCAGGCAAATGAGCACTGCAGCAATATTGAAATAGCCAAGACATGGAAGCAGAAAAAAGGTTCATAAACAGATGAATGGACAAAGAAGAAGTAGTATACGTACCAAATAGAATAGTAGCCTGGGGGAAAAAATGAACAACGCCGTTTTCAGGACTACAGTTGAGCCTAGAAATAATCATATAAGGTTAAGTAACTCAAAAGGGTACGACAAATATCCTATGATAACATTTATACATGTTATCCTAAGATTGCTACCAATGAACATATTTCCACAGAAAAAGACACTCACAGACTTATGAAATAAACTAATGGTTAGCAAAATGAAAGGTGGGAGGATGGGTAAATTAGGACTATGGGGTTAACATACATATACTAATGTATGTTAAGTGTATAACAACATATAACAGATAAACTGTATGAATTATATAATCTCCAATACCTTTAAAATATACATTTTGTAATCACATACATGGTAACAGGACCCTAAGATGAACAGACATATGTATGAATCATTGAGCAGATCCTGTACAGCCAGGCAATCAAAACACTCTAATCAAATTTACGCTGATAAGAAATAGAAATGAAATTTAAAAAACAAACATAAGTAAGGAGACATAAACTTCTGGGGGCTTGTCCCAGCACATTCCACTCTAATTTACAACCTCAGAACACTACCTCCAGGAAGATTCTGTTGCCCTAGTAACAAGAGTTGAGAACGTAATAATGCTGCCGCCTTGTGGCTGTTTCCCACAACAGCAGCTTTAAACCCAGTGCTAATGGTTGCTTAATAGTCACAACGACTGCAGGGGTCTAAATGACACCTGCCCTCAAAAAGTGCCCTTGGGTAGGGAATAGGCAAGAAAATTCAACACATGAGAAATTTTTCAAAAAGTGAATATGAAGAGGGAAGTTGTACTCACACTTTAACAAAAAAAGGAAAAGAAGAAAAAGGATATGCCTAAAGATCAGTATAAGGAATTATTCGCCACATGCGTATCCAACCTCCATAAAGGTTTCAGCTCACAACAGTCAAATGGCCATCAGCAAAAGTCTACAAACTATAAATGCTGAAGGTGTTTTAGAGAAATGTGTACCTTCTATCTGCTGCTGGGATGTAAAGTGGTAACAGCACTAACGCAAACTGAATGGAGCCGCTTGAAAAGGTAGAAATTGAGCTACCATATGATGCGGCAGGGCACCTCTCGGGCTTATAACCTAAGACCACCAGAATCGGAAGGACACAGGCAGTCAAATGTGCACTGCAGCAATACTGAAATAGCCAAGACATGGAAGCAAAAAAAGGTCCATAAACAGATGAATGGACAGAGAAGAAGTGGTATATGGACAGAATGGAATAGTAGCCTCGGGAAAAAAATGAACAATGCCGTTTTCAGGACTACAGTAGAGCCTAGAAATAATAATATAAGGTTAAGTAAGTCAAAAGGGTATGACAAATATCCTATGATATCATTTATACATGTTATCCTAAGATTGCTACCAATGAACATATTTCCACAGAAAAAGACACTCACAGACTTATGAAATAAACTAATGGTTAGCCAAAATGAAAGGGGGGAGGATGGGTAAATTAGGACTATGGGATTAACATAAATATACTAATGTATGTTACATGCATATAAACATATAACAGATAAACTATATGAATTATATAATCACCAATACCTTTAAAATATACATTCTGTATTCACATACATGGTAACAGAATCCGAAGATGAACAGACATATGTAGGAATCATTGAGCAGATTCTGTACAGCCAGACAATCAAAAAACTCTAATCAAATTTACTCCAAAAAGAAATAGAATTAAATTTAAAAAACAAACATAAGTAAGGAGACATAAACTTCTGGGGGCTCGTCCCAGCACATTCCACTCTAATTTACAACCACGGAACACTACCTCCAGGAAGATTCTGTTGCCCTAGTAACAAGAGATGAGAACGTAATAATGCTGCCGCCTTGTGGCTGTTTCCCACAACAGCAGCATTAAACCCAGTGCTAATGGTTGCTTAATAGTCACAAGGACTGCAGGGCTCTAAATGACACCTGCCCTGAAAAATGCCCTGGGGTAGGGAATAGGCAAGAAAATTCAACACATGAGAAATTTTTCAAGAAGTCAATAAGAGGAGGGAAGTTGTACTCACTCTTTAAAAAAAAAGGAAAAGAAAAAAAAGGACATGCCTAAAGCTCAGTATAAGGAATTATTAGACACATGCAAATTCAAATTCAACAAGGTTTCAGCTCACACCAGTCATTTCCATCAGCAAAATGTCTATAAACTATAAATGCTGAAGGGGTTTTAGAGAACTGTGTACCTTCTAGCTGCTGGTGGGATGTAAAGTGGTAACAGCACTAACGCAAACTGAATGGAGCTTCTTGAAAAGGTAAAAATTGAGCTACCATATGATGCAGCAGGTCACCCTTTGGGCCTATAACCTAAGACCACCTGAATCGGAAAGACACAGGCAGGCAAATGAGCACTGCAGCAATATTGAAATAGCCAAGACATGGAAGCAGAAAAAAGGTTCATAAACAGATGAATGGACAAAGAAGAAGTAGTATACGTACCAAATAGAATAGTAGCCTGGGGAAAAAAATGAACAACGCCGTTTTCAGGACTACAGTTGAGCCTAGAAATAATCATATAAGGTTAAGTAACTCAAAAGGGTACGACAAATATCCTATGATAACATTTATACATGTTATCCTAAGATTGCTACCAATGAACATATTTCCACAGAAAAAGACACTCACAGACTTATGAAATAAACTAATGGTTAGCAAAATGAAAGGTGGGAGGATGGGTAAATTAGGACTATGGGGTTAACATACATATACTAATGTATGTTAAGTGTATAACAACATATAACAGATAAACTGTATGAATTATATAATCACCAATACCTTTAAAATATACATTTTGTAATCACATACATGGTAACAGGACCCTAAGATGAACAGACATATGTATGAATCATTGAGCAGATCCTGTACAGCCAGGCAATCAAAACACTCTAATCAAATTTACGCTGATAAGAAATAGAAATGAAATTTAAAAAACAAACATAAGTAAGGAGACATAAACTTCTGGGGGCTTGTCCCAGCACATTCCACTCTAATTTACAACCTCAGAACACTACCTCCAGGAAGATTCTGTTGCCCTAGTAACAAGAGTTGAGAACGTAATAATGCTGCCGCCTTGTGGCTGTTTCCCACAACAGCAGCTTTAAACCCAGTGCTAATGGTTGCTTAATAGTCACAACGACTGCAGGGGTCTAAATGACACCTGCCCTCAAAAAGTGCCCTTGGGTAGGGAATAGGCAAGAAAATTCAACACATGAGAAATTTTTCAAAAAGTGAATATGAAGAGGGAAGTTGTACTCACACTTTAACAAAAAAAGGAAAAGAAGAAAAAGGATATGCCTAAAGATCAGTATAAGGAATTATTCGCCACATGCGTATCCAACCTCCATAAAGGTTTCAGCTCACAACAGTCAAATGGCCATCAGCAAAAGTCTACAAACTATAAATGCTGAAGGTGTTTTAGAGAAATGTGTACCTTCTATCTGCTGCTGGGATGTAAAGTGGTAACAGCACTAACGCAAACTGAATGGAGCCGCTTGAAAAGGTAGAAATTGAGCTACCATATGATGCGGCAGGGCACCTCTCGGGCTTATAACCTAAGACCACCAGAATCGGAAGGACACAGGCAGTCAAATGTGCACTGCAGCAATACTGAAATAGCCAAGACATGGAAGCAAAAAAAGGTCCATAAACAGATGAATGGACAGAGAAGAAGTGGTATATGGACAGAATGGAATAGTAGCCTCGGGAAAAAAATGAACAATGCCGTTTTCAGGACTACAGTAGAGCCTAGAAATAATAATATAAGGTTAAGTAAGTCAAAAGGGTATGACAAATATCCTATGATATCATTTATACATGTTATCCTAAGATTGCTACCAATGAACATATTTCCACAGAAAAAGACACTCACAGACTTATGAAATAAACTAATGGTTAGCCAAAATGAAAGGGGGGAGGATGGGTAAATTAGGACTATGGGATTAACATAAATATACTAATGTATGTTACATGCATATAAACATATAACAGATAAACTATATGAATTATATAATCACCAATACCTTTAAAATATACATTCTGTATTCACATACATGGTAACAGAATCCGAAGATGAACAGACATATGTAGGAATCATTGAGCAGATTCTGTACAGCCAGACAATCAAAAAACTCTAATCAAATTTACTCCAAAAAGAAATAGAATTAAATTTAAAAAACAAACATAAGTAAGGAGACATAAACTTCTGGGGGCTCGTCCCAGCACATTCCACTCTAATTTACAACCACGGAACACTACCTCCAGGAAGATTCTGTTGCCCTAGTAACAAGAGATGAGAACGTAATAATGCTGCCGCCTTGTGGCTGTTTCCCACAACAGCAGCATTAAACCCAGTGCTAATGGTTGCTTAATAGTCACAAGGACTGCAGGGCTCTAAATGACACCTGCCCTGAAAAATGCCCTGGGGTAGGGAATAGGCAAGAAAATTCAACACATGAGAAATTTTTCAAGAAGTCAATAAGAGGAGGGAAGTTGTACTCACTCTTTAAAAAAAAAGGAAAAGAAAAAAAAGGACATGCCTAAAGCTCAGTATAAGGAATTATTAGACACATGCAAATTCAAATTCAACAAGGTTTCAGCTCACACCAGTCATTTCCATCAGCAAAATGTCTATAAACTATAAATGCTGAAGGGGTTTTAGAGAACTGTGTACCTTCTAGCTGCTGGTGGGATGTAAAGTGGTAACAGCACTAACGCAAACTGAATGGAGCTTCTTGAAAAGGTAAAAATTGAGCTACCATATGATGCAGCAGGTCACCCTTTGGGCCTATAACCTAAGACCACCTGAATCGGAAAGACACAGGCAGGCAAATGAGCACTGCAGCAATATTGAAATAGCCAAGACATGGAAGCAGAAAAAAGGTTCATAAACAGATGAATGGACAAAGAAGAAGTAGTATACGTACCAAATAGAATAGTAGCCTGGGGAAAAAAATGAACAACGCCGTTTTCAGGACTACAGTTGAGCCTAGAAATAATCATATAAGGTTAAGTAACTCAAAAGGGTACGACAAATATCCTATGATAACATTTATACATGTTATCCTAAGATTGCTACCAATGAACATATTTCCACAGAAAAAGACACTCACAGACTTATGAAATAAACTAATGGTTAGCAAAATGAAAGGTGGGAGGATGGGTAAATTAGGACTATGGGGTTAACATACATATACTAATGTATGTTAAGTGTATAACAACATATAACAGATAAACTGTATGAATTATATAATCACCAATACCTTTAAAATATACATTTTGTAATCACATACATGGTAACAGGACCCTAAGATGAACAGACATATGTATGAATCATTGAGCAGATCCTGTACAGCCAGGCAATCAAAACACTCTAATCAAATTTACGCTGATAAGAAATAGAAATGAAATTTAAAAAACAAACATAAGTAAGGAGACATAAACTTCTGGGGGCTTGTCCCAGCACATTCCACTCTAATTTACAACCTCAGAACACTACCTCCAGGAAGATTCTGTTGCCCTAGTAACAAGAGTTGAGAACGTAATAATGCTGCCGCCTTGTGGCTGTTTCCCACAACAGCAGCTTTAAACCCAGTGCTAATGGTTGCTTAATAGTCACAACGACTGCAGGGGTCTAAATGACACCTGCCCTCAAAAAGTGCCCTTGGGTAGGGAATAGGCAAGAAAATTCAACACATGAGAAATTTTTCAAAAAGTGAATATGAAGAGGGAAGTTGTACTCACACTTTAACAAAAAAAGGAAAAGAAGAAAAAGGATATGCCTAAAGATCAGTATAAGGAATTATTCGCCACATGCGTATCCAACCTCCATAAAGGTTTCAGCTCACAACAGTCAAATGGCCATCAGCAAAAGTCTACAAACTATAAATGCTGAAGGTGTTTTAGAGAAATGTGTACCTTCTATCTGCTGCTGGGATGTAAAGTGGTAACAGCACTAACGCAAACTGAATGGAGCCGCTTGAAAAGGTAGAAATTGAGCTACCATATGATGCGGCAGGGCACCTCTCGGGCTTATAACCTAAGACCACCAGAATCGGAAGGACACAGGCAGTCAAATGTGCACTGCAGCAATACTGAAATAGCCAAGACATGGAAGCAAAAAAAGGTCCATAAACAGATGAATGGACAGAGAAGAAGTGGTATATGGACAGAATGGAATAGTAGCCTCGGGAAAAAAATGAACAATGCCGTTTTCAGGACTACAGTAGAGCCTAGAAATAATAATATAAGGTTAAGTAAGTCAAAAGGGTATGACAAATATCCTATGATATCATTTATACATGTTATCCTAAGATTGCTACCAATGAACATATTTCCACAGAAAAAGACACTCACAGACTTATGAAATAAACTAATGGTTAGCCAAAATGAAAGGGGGGAGGATGGGTAAATTAGGACTATGGGATTAACATAAATATACTAATGTATGTTACATGCATATAAACATATAACAGATAAACTATATGAATTATATAATCACCAATACCTTTAAAATATACATTCTGTATTCACATACATGGTAACAGAATCCGAAGATGAACAGACATATGTAGGAATCATTGAGCAGATTCTGTACAGCCAGACAATCAAAAAACTCTAATCAAATTTACTCCAAAAAGAAATAGAATTAAATTTAAAAAACAAACATAAGTAAGGAGACATAAACTTCTGGGGGCTCGTCCCAGCACATTCCACTCTAATTTACAACCACGGAACACTACCTCCAGGAAGATTCTGTTGCCCTAGTAACAAGAGATGAGAACGTAATAATGCTGCCGCCTTGTGGCTGTTTCCCACAACAGCAGCATTAAACCCAGTGCTAATGGTTGCTTAATAGTCACAAGGACTGCAGGGCTCTAAATGACACCTGCCCTGAAAAATGCCCTGGGGTAGGGAATAGGCAAGAAAATTCAACACATGAGAAATTTTTCAAGAAGTCAATAAGAGGAGGGAAGTTGTACTCACTCTTTAAAAAAAAAGGAAAAGAAAAAAAAGGACATGCCTAAAGCTCAGTATAAGGAATTATTAGACACATGCAAATTCAAATTCAACAAGGTTTCAGCTCACACCAGTCATTTCCATCAGCAAAATGTCTATAAACTATAAATGCTGAAGGGGTTTTAGAGAACTGTGTACCTTCTAGCTGCTGGTGGGATGTAAAGTGGTAACAGCACTAACGCAAACTGAATGGAGCTTCTTGAAAAGGTAAAAATTGAGCTACCATATGATGCAGCAGGTCACCCTTTGGGCCTATAACCTAAGACCACCTGAATCGGAAAGACACAGGCAGGCAAATGAGCACTGCAGCAATATTGAAATAGCCAAGACATGGAAGCAGAAAAAAGGTTCATAAACAGATGAATGGACAAAGAAGAAGTAGTATACGTACCAAATAGAATAGTAGCCTGGGGAAAAAAATGAACAACGCCGTTTTCAGGACTACAGTTGAGCCTAGAAATAATCATATAAGGTTAAGTAACTCAAAAGGGTACGACAAATATCCTATGATAACATTTATACATGTTATCCTAAGATTGCTACCAATGAACATATTTCCACAGAAAAAGACACTCACAGACTTATGAAATAAACTAATGGTTAGCAAAATGAAAGGTGGGAGGATGGGTAAATTAGGACTATGGGGTTAACATACATATACTAATGTATGTTAAGTGTATAACAACATATAACAGATAAACTGTATGAATTATATAATCACCAATACCTTTAAAATATACATTTTGTAATCACATACATGGTAACAGGACCCTAAGATGAACAGACATATGTATGAATCATTGAGCAGATCCTGTACAGCCAGGCAATCAAAACACTCTAATCAAATTTACGCTGATAAGAAATAGAAATGAAATTTAAAAAACAAACATAAGTAAGGAGACATAAACTTCTGGGGGCTTGTCCCAGCACATTCCACTCTAATTTACAACCTCAGAACACTACCTCCAGGAAGATTCTGTTGCCCTAGTAACAAGAGTTGAGAACGTAATAATGCTGCCGCCTTGTGGCTGTTTCCCACAACAGCAGCTTTAAACCCAGTGCTAATGGTTGCTTAATAGTCACAACGACTGCAGGGGTCTAAATGACACCTGCCCTCAAAAAGTGCCCTTGGGTAGGGAATAGGCAAGAAAATTCAACACATGAGAAATTTTTCAAAAAGTGAATATGAAGAGGGAAGTTGTACTCACACTTTAACAAAAAAAGGAAAAGAAGAAAAAGGATATGCCTAAAGATCAGTATAAGGAATTATTCGCCACATGCGTATCCAACCTCCATAAAGGTTTCAGCTCACAACAGTCAAATGGCCATCAGCAAAAGTCTACAAACTATAAATGCTGAAGGTGTTTTAGAGAAATGTGTACCTTCTATCTGCTGCTGGGATGTAAAGTGGTAACAGCACTAACGCAAACTGAATGGAGCCGCTTGAAAAGGTAGAAATTGAGCTACCATATGATGCGGCAGGGCACCTCTCGGGCTTATAACCTAAGACCACCAGAATCGGAAGGACACAGGCAGTCAAATGTGCACTGCAGCAATACTGAAATAGCCAAGACATGGAAGCAAAAAAAGGTCCATAAACAGATGAATGGACAGAGAAGAAGTGGTATATGGACAGAATGGAATAGTAGCCTCGGGAAAAAAATGAACAATGCCGTTTTCAGGACTACAGTAGAGCCTAGAAATAATAATATAAGGTTAAGTAAGTCAAAAGGGTATGACAAATATCCTATGATATCATTTATACATGTTATCCTAAGATTGCTACCAATGAACATATTTCCACAGAAAAAGACACTCACAGACTTATGAAATAAACTAATGGTTAGCCAAAATGAAAGGGGGGAGGATGGGTAAATTAGGACTATGGGATTAACATAAATATACTAATGTATGTTACATGCATATAAACATATAACAGATAAACTATATGAATTATATAATCACCAATACCTTTAAAATATACATTCTGTATTCACATACATGGTAACAGAATCCGAAGATGAACAGACATATGTAGGAATCATTGAGCAGATTCTGTACAGCCAGACAATCAAAAAACTCTAATCAAATTTACTCCAAAAAGAAATAGAATTAAATTTAAAAAACAAACATAAGTAAGGAGACATAAACTTCTGGGGGCTCGTCCCAGCACATTCCACTCTAATTTACAACCACGGAACACTACCTCCAGGAAGATTCTGTTGCCCTAGTAACAAGAGATGAGAACGTAATAATGCTGCCGCCTTGTGGCTGTTTCCCACAACAGCAGCATTAAACCCAGTGCTAATGGTTGCTTAATAGTCACAAGGACTGCAGGGCTCTAAATGACACCTGCCCTGAAAAATGCCCTGGGGTAGGGAATAGGCAAGAAAATTCAACACATGAGAAATTTTTCAAGAAGTCAATAAGAGGAGGGAAGTTGTACTCACTCTTTAAAAAAAAAGGAAAAGAAAAAAAAGGACATGCCTAAAGCTCAGTATAAGGAATTATTAGACACATGCAAATTCAAATTCAACAAGGTTTCAGCTCACACCAGTCATTTCCATCAGCAAAATGTCTATAAACTATAAATGCTGAAGGGGTTTTAGAGAACTGTGTACCTTCTAGCTGCTGGTGGGATGTAAAGTGGTAACAGCACTAACGCAAACTGAATGGAGCTTCTTGAAAAGGTAAAAATTGAGCTACCATATGATGCAGCAGGTCACCCTTTGGGCCTATAACCTAAGACCACCTGAATCGGAAAGACACAGGCAGGCAAATGAGCACTGCAGCAATATTGAAATAGCCAAGACATGGAAGCAGAAAAAAGGTTCATAAACAGATGAATGGACAAAGAAGAAGTAGTATACGTACCAAATAGAATAGTAGCCTGGGGGAAAAAATGAACAACGCCGTTTTCAGGACTACAGTTGAGCCTAGAAATAATCATATAAGGTTAAGTAACTCAAAAGGGTACGACAAATATCCTATGATAACATTTATACATGTTATCCTAAGATTGCTACCAATGAACATATTTCCACAGAAAAAGACACTCACAGACTTATGAAATAAACTAATGGTTAGCAAAATGAAAGGTGGGAGGATGGGTAAATTAGGACTATGGGGTTAACATACATATACTAATGTATGTTAAGTGTATAACAACATATAACAGATAAACTGTATGAATTATATAATCTCCAATACCTTTAAAATATACATTTTGTAATCACATACATGGTAACAGGACCCTAAGATGAACAGACATATGTATGAATCATTGAGCAGATCCTGTACAGCCAGGCAATCAAAACACTCTAATCAAATTTACGCTGATAAGAAATAGAAATGAAATTTAAAAAACAAACATAAGTAAGGAGACATAAACTTCTGGGGGCTTGTCCCAGCACATTCCACTCTAATTTACAACCTCAGAACACTACCTCCAGGAAGATTCTGTTGCCCTAGTAACAAGAGTTGAGAACGTAATAATGCTGCCGCCTTGTGGCTGTTTCCCACAACAGCAGCTTTAAACCCAGTGCTAATGGTTGCTTAATAGTCACAACGACTGCAGGGGTCTAAATGACACCTGCCCTCAAAAAGTGCCCTTGGGTAGGGAATAGGCAAGAAAATTCAACACATGAGAAATTTTTCAAAAAGTGAATATGAAGAGGGAAGTTGTACTCACACTTTAACAAAAAAAGGAAAAGAAGAAAAAGGATATGCCTAAAGATCAGTATAAGGAATTATTCGCCACATGCGTATCCAACCTCCATAAAGGTTTCAGCTCACAACAGTCAAATGGCCATCAGCAAAAGTCTACAAACTATAAATGCTGAAGGTGTTTTAGAGAAATGTGTACCTTCTATCTGCTGCTGGGATGTAAAGTGGTAACAGCACTAACGCAAACTGAATGGAGCCGCTTGAAAAGGTAGAAATTGAGCTACCATATGATGCGGCAGGGCACCTCTCGGGCTTATAACCTAAGACCACCAGAATCGGAAGGACACAGGCAGTCAAATGTGCACTGCAGCAATACTGAAATAGCCAAGACATGGAAGCAAAAAAAGGTCCATAAACAGATGAATGGACAGAGAAGAAGTGGTATATGGACAGAATGGAATAGTAGCCTCGGGAAAAAAATGAACAATGCCGTTTTCAGGACTACAGTAGAGCCTAGAAATAATAATATAAGGTTAAGTAAGTCAAAAGGGTATGACAAATATCCTATGATATCATTTATACATGTTATCCTAAGATTGCTACCAATGAACATATTTCCACAGAAAAAGACACTCACAGACTTATGAAATAAACTAATGGTTAGCCAAAATGAAAGGGGGGAGGATGGGTAAATTAGGACTATGGGATTAACATAAATATACTAATGTATGTTACATGCATATAAACATATAACAGATAAACTATATGAATTATATAATCACCAATACCTTTAAAATATACATTCTGTATTCACATACATGGTAACAGAATCCGAAGATGAACAGACATATGTAGGAATCATTGAGCAGATTCTGTACAGCCAGACAATCAAAAAACTCTAATCAAATTTACTCCAAAAAGAAATAGAATTAAATTTAAAAAACAAACATAAGTAAGGAGACATAAACTTCTGGGGGCTCGTCCCAGCACATTCCACTCTAATTTACAACCACGGAACACTACCTCCAGGAAGATTCTGTTGCCCTAGTAACAAGAGATGAGAACGTAATAATGCTGCCGCCTTGTGGCTGTTTCCCACAACAGCAGCATTAAACCCAGTGCTAATGGTTGCTTAATAGTCACAAGGACTGCAGGGCTCTAAATGACACCTGCCCTGAAAAATGCCCTGGGGTAGGGAATAGGCAAGAAAATTCAACACATGAGAAATTTTTCAAGAAGTCAATAAGAGGAGGGAAGTTGTACTCACTCTTTAAAAAAAAAGGAAAAGAAAAAAAAGGACATGCCTAAAGCTCAGTATAAGGAATTATTAGACACATGCAAATTCAAATTCAACAAGGTTTCAGCTCACACCAGTCATTTCCATCAGCAAAATGTCTATAAACTATAAATGCTGAAGGGGTTTTAGAGAACTGTGTACCTTCTAGCTGCTGGTGGGATGTAAAGTGGTAACAGCACTAACGCAAACTGAATGGAGCTTCTTGAAAAGGTAAAAATTGAGCTACCATATGATGCAGCAGGTCACCCTTTGGGCCTATAACCTAAGACCACCTGAATCGGAAAGACACAGGCAGGCAAATGAGCACTGCAGCAATATTGAAATAGCCAAGACATGGAAGCAGAAAAAAGGTTCATAAACAGATGAATGGACAAAGAAGAAGTAGTATACGTACCAAATAGAATAGTAGCCTGGGGAAAAAAATGAACAACGCCGTTTTCAGGACTACAGTTGAGCCTAGAAATAATCATATAAGGTTAAGTAACTCAAAAGGGTACGACAAATATCCTATGATAACATTTATACATGTTATCCTAAGATTGCTACCAATGAACATATTTCCACAGAAAAAGACACTCACAGACTTATGAAATAAACTAATGGTTAGCAAAATGAAAGGTGGGAGGATGGGTAAATTAGGACTATGGGGTTAACATACATATACTAATGTATGTTAAGTGTATAACAACATATAACAGATAAACTGTATGAATTATATAATCTCCAATACCTTTAAAATATACATTTTGTAATCACATACATGGTAACAGGACCCTAAGATGAACAGACATATGTATGAATCATTGAGCAGATCCTGTACAGCCAGGCAATCAAAACACTCTAATCAAATTTACGCTGATAAGAAATAGAAATGAAATTTAAAAAACAAACATAAGTAAGGAGACATAAACTTCTGGGGGCTTGTCCCAGCACATTCCACTCTAATTTACAACCTCAGAACACTACCTCCAGGAAGATTCTGTTGCCCTAGTAACAAGAGTTGAGAACGTAATAATGCTGCCGCCTTGTGGCTGTTTCCCACAACAGCAGCTTTAAACCCAGTGCTAATGGTTGCTTAATAGTCACAACGACTGCAGGGGTCTAAATGACACCTGCCCTCAAAAAGTGCCCTTGGGTAGGGAATAGGCAAGAAAATTCAACACATGAGAAATTTTTCAAAAAGTGAATATGAAGAGGGAAGTTGTACTCACACTTTAACAAAAAAAGGAAAAGAAGAAAAAGGATATGCCTAAAGATCAGTATAAGGAATTATTCGCCACATGCGTATCCAACCTCCATAAAGGTTTCAGCTCACAACAGTCAAATGGCCATCAGCAAAAGTCTACAAACTATAAATGCTGAAGGTGTTTTAGAGAAATGTGTACCTTCTATCTGCTGCTGGGATGTAAAGTGGTAACAGCACTAACGCAAACTGAATGGAGCCGCTTGAAAAGGTAGAAATTGAGCTACCATATGATGCGGCAGGGCACCTCTCGGGCTTATAACCTAAGACCACCAGAATCGGAAGGACACAGGCAGTCAAATGTGCACTGCAGCAATACTGAAATAGCCAAGACATGGAAGCAAAAAAAGGTCCATAAACAGATGAATGGACAGAGAAGAAGTGGTATATGGACAGAATGGAATAGTAGCCTCGGGAAAAAAATGAACAATGCCGTTTTCAGGACTACAGTAGAGCCTAGAAATAATAATATAAGGTTAAGTAAGTCAAAAGGGTATGACAAATATCCTATGATATCATTTATACATGTTATCCTAAGATTGCTACCAATGAACATATTTCCACAGAAAAAGACACTCACAGACTTATGAAATAAACTAATGGTTAGCCAAAATGAAAGGGGGGAGGATGGGTAAATTAGGACTATGGGATTAACATAAATATACTAATGTATGTTACATGCATATAAACATATAACAGATAAACTATATGAATTATATAATCACCAATACCTTTAAAATATACATTCTGTATTCACATACATGGTAACAGAATCCGAAGATGAACAGACATATGTAGGAATCATTGAGCAGATTCTGTACAGCCAGACAATCAAAAAACTCTAATCAAATTTACTCCAAAAAGAAATAGAATTAAATTTAAAAAACAAACATAAGTAAGGAGACATAAACTTCTGGGGGCTCGTCCCAGCACATTCCACTCTAATTTACAACCACGGAACACTACCTCCAGGAAGATTCTGTTGCCCTAGTAACAAGAGATGAGAACGTAATAATGCTGCCGCCTTGTGGCTGTTTCCCACAACAGCAGCATTAAACCCAGTGCTAATGGTTGCTTAATAGTCACAAGGACTGCAGGGCTCTAAATGACACCTGCCCTGAAAAATGCCCTGGGGTAGGGAATAGGCAAGAAAATTCAACACATGAGAAATTTTTCAAGAAGTCAATAAGAGGAGGGAAGTTGTACTCACTCTTTAAAAAAAAAGGAAAAGAAAAAAAAGGACATGCCTAAAGCTCAGTATAAGGAATTATTAGACACATGCAAATTCAAATTCAACAAGGTTTCAGCTCACACCAGTCATTTCCATCAGCAAAATGTCTATAAACTATAAATGCTGAAGGGGTTTTAGAGAACTGTGTACCTTCTAGCTGCTGGTGGGATGTAAAGTGGTAACAGCACTAACGCAAACTGAATGGAGCTTCTTGAAAAGGTAAAAATTGAGCTACCATATGATGCAGCAGGTCACCCTTTGGGCCTATAACCTAAGACCACCTGAATCGGAAAGACACAGGCAGGCAAATGAGCACTGCAGCAATATTGAAATAGCCAAGACATGGAAGCAGAAAAAAGGTTCATAAACAGATGAATGGACAAAGAAGAAGTAGTATACGTACCAAATAGAATAGTAGCCTGGGGAAAAAAATGAACAACGCCGTTTTCAGGACTACAGTTGAGCCTAGAAATAATCATATAAGGTTAAGTAACTCAAAAGGGTACGACAAATATCCTATGATAACATTTATACATGTTATCCTAAGATTGCTACCAATGAACATATTTCCACAGAAAAAGACACTCACAGACTTATGAAATAAACTAATGGTTAGCAAAATGAAAGGTGGGAGGATGGGTAAATTAGGACTATGGGGTTAACATACATATACTAATGTATGTTAAGTGTATAACAACATATAACAGATAAACTGTATGAATTATATAATCTCCAATACCTTTAAAATATACATTTTGTAATCACATACATGGTAACAGGACCCTAAGATGAACAGACATATGTATGAATCATTGAGCAGATCCTGTACAGCCAGGCAATCAAAACACTCTAATCAAATTTACGCTGATAAGAAATAGAAATGAAATTTAAAAAACAAACATAAGTAAGGAGACATAAACTTCTGGGGGCTTGTCCCAGCACATTCCACTCTAATTTACAACCTCAGAACACTACCTCCAGGAAGATTCTGTTGCCCTAGTAACAAGAGTTGAGAACGTAATAATGCTGCCGCCTTGTGGCTGTTTCCCACAACAGCAGCTTTAAACCCAGTGCTAATGGTTGCTTAATAGTCACAACGACTGCAGGGGTCTAAATGACACCTGCCCTCAAAAAGTGCCCTTGGGTAGGGAATAGGCAAGAAAATTCAACACATGAGAAATTTTTCAAAAAGTGAATATGAAGAGGGAAGTTGTACTCACACTTTAACAAAAAAAGGAAAAGAAGAAAAAGGATATGCCTAAAGATCAGTATAAGGAATTATTCGCCACATGCGTATCCAACCTCCATAAAGGTTTCAGCTCACAACAGTCAAATGGCCATCAGCAAAAGTCTACAAACTATAAATGCTGAAGGTGTTTTAGAGAAATGTGTACCTTCTATCTGCTGCTGGGATGTAAAGTGGTAACAGCACTAACGCAAACTGAATGGAGCCGCTTGAAAAGGTAGAAATTGAGCTACCATATGATGCGGCAGGGCACCTCTCGGGCTTATAACCTAAGACCACCAGAATCGGAAGGACACAGGCAGTCAAATGTGCACTGCAGCAATACTGAAATAGCCAAGACATGGAAGCAAAAAAAGGTCCATAAACAGATGAATGGACAGAGAAGAAGTGGTATATGGACAGAATGGAATAGTAGCCTCGGGAAAAAAATGAACAATGCCGTTTTCAGGACTACAGTAGAGCCTAGAAATAATAATATAAGGTTAAGTAAGTCAAAAGGGTATGACAAATATCCTATGATATCATTTATACATGTTATCCTAAGATTGCTACCAATGAACATATTTCCACAGAAAAAGACACTCACAGACTTATGAAATAAACTAATGGTTAGCCAAAATGAAAGGGGGGAGGATGGGTAAATTAGGACTATGGGATTAACATAAATATACTAATGTATGTTACATGCATATAAACATATAACAGATAAACTATATGAATTATATAATCACCAATACCTTTAAAATATACATTCTGTATTCACATACATGGTAACAGAATCCGAAGATGAACAGACATATGTAGGAATCATTGAGCAGATTCTGTACAGCCAGACAATCAAAAAACTCTAATCAAATTTACTCCAAAAAGAAATAGAATTAAATTTAAAAAACAAACATAAGTAAGGAGACATAAACTTCTGGGGGCTCGTCCCAGCACATTCCACTCTAATTTACAACCACGGAACACTACCTCCAGGAAGATTCTGTTGCCCTAGTAACAAGAGATGAGAACGTAATAATGCTGCCGCCTTGTGGCTGTTTCCCACAACAGCAGCATTAAACCCAGTGCTAATGGTTGCTTAATAGTCACAAGGACTGCAGGGCTCTAAATGACACCTGCCCTGAAAAATGCCCTGGGGTAGGGAATAGGCAAGAAAATTCAACACATGAGAAATTTTTCAAGAAGTCAATAAGAGGAGGGAAGTTGTACTCACTCTTTAAAAAAAAAGGAAAAGAAAAAAAAGGACATGCCTAAAGCTCAGTATAAGGAATTATTAGACACATGCAAATTCAAATTCAACAAGGTTTCAGCTCACACCAGTCATTTCCATCAGCAAAATGTCTATAAACTATAAATGCTGAAGGGGTTTTAGAGAACTGTGTACCTTCTAGCTGCTGGTGGGATGTAAAGTGGTAACAGCACTAACGCAAACTGAATGGAGCTTCTTGAAAAGGTAAAAATTGAGCTACCATATGATGCAGCAGGTCACCCTTTGGGCCTATAACCTAAGACCACCTGAATCGGAAAGACACAGGCAGGCAAATGAGCACTGCAGCAATATTGAAATAGCCAAGACATGGAAGCAGAAAAAAGGTTCATAAACAGATGAATGGACAAAGAAGAAGTAGTATACGTACCAAATAGAATAGTAGCCTGGGGGAAAAAATGAACAACGCCGTTTTCAGGACTACAGTTGAGCCTAGAAATAATCATATAAGGTTAAGTAACTCAAAAGGGTACGACAAATATCCTATGATAACATTTATACATGTTATCCTAAGATTGCTACCAATGAACATATTTCCACAGAAAAAGACACTCACAGACTTATGAAATAAACTAATGGTTAGCAAAATGAAAGGTGGGAGGATGGGTAAATTAGGACTATGGGGTTAACATACATATACTAATGTATGTTAAGTGTATAACAACATATAACAGATAAACTGTATGAATTATATAATCTCCAATACCTTTAAAATATACATTTTGTAATCACATACATGGTAACAGGACCCTAAGATGAACAGACATATGTATGAATCATTGAGCAGATCCTGTACAGCCAGGCAATCAAAACACTCTAATCAAATTTACGCTGATAAGAAATAGAAATGAAATTTAAAAAACAAACATAAGTAAGGAGACATAAACTTCTGGGGGCTTGTCCCAGCACATTCCACTCTAATTTACAACCTCAGAACACTACCTCCAGGAAGATTCTGTTGCCCTAGTAACAAGAGTTGAGAACGTAATAATGCTGCCGCCTTGTGGCTGTTTCCCACAACAGCAGCTTTAAACCCAGTGCTAATGGTTGCTTAATAGTCACAACGACTGCAGGGGTCTAAATGACACCTGCCCTCAAAAAGTGCCCTTGGGTAGGGAATAGGCAAGAAAATTCAACACATGAGAAATTTTTCAAAAAGTGAATATGAAGAGGGAAGTTGTACTCACACTTTAACAAAAAAAGGAAAAGAAGAAAAAGGATATGCCTAAAGATCAGTATAAGGAATTATTCGCCACATGCGTATCCAACCTCCATAAAGGTTTCAGCTCACAACAGTCAAATGGCCATCAGCAAAAGTCTACAAACTATAAATGCTGAAGGTGTTTTAGAGAAATGTGTACCTTCTATCTGCTGCTGGGATGTAAAGTGGTAACAGCACTAACGCAAACTGAATGGAGCCGCTTGAAAAGGTAGAAATTGAGCTACCATATGATGCGGCAGGGCACCTCTCGGGCTTATAACCTAAGACCACCAGAATCGGAAGGACACAGGCAGTCAAATGTGCACTGCAGCAATACTGAAATAGCCAAGACATGGAAGCAAAAAAAGGTCCATAAACAGATGAATGGACAGAGAAGAAGTGGTATATGGACAGAATGGAATAGTAGCCTCGGGAAAAAAATGAACAATGCCGTTTTCAGGACTACAGTAGAGCCTAGAAATAATAATATAAGGTTAAGTAAGTCAAAAGGGTATGACAAATATCCTATGATATCATTTATACATGTTATCCTAAGATTGCTACCAATGAACATATTTCCACAGAAAAAGACACTCACAGACTTATGAAATAAACTAATGGTTAGCCAAAATGAAAGGGGGGAGGATGGGTAAATTAGGACTATGGGATTAACATAAATATACTAATGTATGTTACATGCATATAAACATATAACAGATAAACTATATGAATTATATAATCACCAATACCTTTAAAATATACATTCTGTATTCACATACATGGTAACAGAATCCGAAGATGAACAGACATATGTAGGAATCATTGAGCAGATTCTGTACAGCCAGACAATCAAAAAACTCTAATCAAATTTACTCCAAAAAGAAATAGAATTAAATTTAAAAAACAAACATAAGTAAGGAGACATAAACTTCTGGGGGCTCGTCCCAGCACATTCCACTCTAATTTACAACCACGGAACACTACCTCCAGGAAGATTCTGTTGCCCTAGTAACAAGAGATGAGAACGTAATAATGCTGCCGCCTTGTGGCTGTTTCCCACAACAGCAGCATTAAACCCAGTGCTAATGGTTGCTTAATAGTCACAAGGACTGCAGGGCTCTAAATGACACCTGCCCTGAAAAATGCCCTGGGGTAGGGAATAGGCAAGAAAATTCAACACATGAGAAATTTTTCAAGAAGTCAATAAGAGGAGGGAAGTTGTACTCACTCTTTAAAAAAAAAGGAAAAGAAAAAAAAGGACATGCCTAAAGCTCAGTATAAGGAATTATTAGACACATGCAAATTCAAATTCAACAAGGTTTCAGCTCACACCAGTCATTTCCATCAGCAAAATGTCTATAAACTATAAATGCTGAAGGGGTTTTAGAGAACTGTGTACCTTCTAGCTGCTGGTGGGATGTAAAGTGGTAACAGCACTAACGCAAACTGAATGGAGCTTCTTGAAAAGGTAAAAATTGAGCTACCATATGATGCAGCAGGTCACCCTTTGGGCCTATAACCTAAGACCACCTGAATCGGAAAGACACAGGCAGGCAAATGAGCACTGCAGCAATATTGAAATAGCCAAGACATGGAAGCAGAAAAAAGGTTCATAAACAGATGAATGGACAAAGAAGAAGTAGTATACGTACCAAATAGAATAGTAGCCTGGGGAAAAAAATGAACAACGCCGTTTTCAGGACTACAGTTGAGCCTAGAAATAATCATATAAGGTTAAGTAACTCAAAAGGGTACGACAAATATCCTATGATAACATTTATACATGTTATCCTAAGATTGCTACCAATGAACATATTTCCACAGAAAAAGACACTCACAGACTTATGAAATAAACTAATGGTTAGCAAAATGAAAGGTGGGAGGATGGGTAAATTAGGACTATGGGGTTAACATACATATACTAATGTATGTTAAGTGTATAACAACATATAACAGATAAACTGTATGAATTATATAATCTCCAATACCTTTAAAATATACATTTTGTAATCACATACATGGTAACAGGACCCTAAGATGAACAGACATATGTATGAATCATTGAGCAGATCCTGTACAGCCAGGCAATCAAAACACTCTAATCAAATTTACGCTGATAAGAAATAGAAATGAAATTTAAAAAACAAACATAAGTAAGGAGACATAAACTTCTGGGGGCTTGTCCCAGCACATTCCACTCTAATTTACAACCTCAGAACACTACCTCCAGGAAGATTCTGTTGCCCTAGTAACAAGAGTTGAGAACGTAATAATGCTGCCGCCTTGTGGCTGTTTCCCACAACAGCAGCTTTAAACCCAGTGCTAATGGTTGCTTAATAGTCACAACGACTGCAGGGGTCTAAATGACACCTGCCCTCAAAAAGTGCCCTTGGGTAGGGAATAGGCAAGAAAATTCAACACATGAGAAATTTTTCAAAAAGTGAATATGAAGAGGGAAGTTGTACTCACACTTTAACAAAAAAAGGAAAAGAAGAAAAAGGATATGCCTAAAGATCAGTATAAGGAATTATTCGCCACATGCGTATCCAACCTCCATAAAGGTTTCAGCTCACAACAGTCAAATGGCCATCAGCAAAAGTCTACAAACTATAAATGCTGAAGGTGTTTTAGAGAAATGTGTACCTTCTATCTGCTGCTGGGATGTAAAGTGGTAACAGCACTAACGCAAACTGAATGGAGCCGCTTGAAAAGGTAGAAATTGAGCTACCATATGATGCGGCAGGGCACCTCTCGGGCTTATAACCTAAGACCACCAGAATCGGAAGGACACAGGCAGTCAAATGTGCACTGCAGCAATACTGAAATAGCCAAGACATGGAAGCAAAAAAAGGTCCATAAACAGATGAATGGACAGAGAAGAAGTGGTATATGGACAGAATGGAATAGTAGCCTCGGGAAAAAAATGAACAATGCCGTTTTCAGGACTACAGTAGAGCCTAGAAATAATAATATAAGGTTAAGTAAGTCAAAAGGGTATGACAAATATCCTATGATATCATTTATACATGTTATCCTAAGATTGCTACCAATGAACATATTTCCACAGAAAAAGACACTCACAGACTTATGAAATAAACTAATGGTTAGCCAAAATGAAAGGGGGGAGGATGGGTAATTTAGGACTATGGGATTAACATAAATATACTAATGTATGTTACATGCATATAAACATATAACAGATAAACTATATGAATTATATAATCACCAATACCTTTAAAATATACATTCTGTATTCACATACATGGTAACAGAATCCGAAGATGAACAGACATATGTAGGAATCATTGAGCAGATTCTGTACAGCCAGACAATCAAAAAACTCTAATCAAATTTACTCCAAAAAGAAATAGAATTAAATTTAAAAAACAAACATAAGTAAGGAGACATAAACTTCTGGGGGCTCGTCCCAGCACATTCCACTCTAATTTACAACCACGGAACACTACCTCCAGGAAGATTCTGTTGCCCTAGTAACAAGAGATGAGAACGTAATAATGCTGCCGCCTTGTGGCTGTTTCCCACAACAGCAGCATTAAACCCAGTGCTAATGGTTGCTTAATAGTCACAAGGACTGCAGGGCTCTAAATGACACCTGCCCTGAAAAATGCCCTGGGGTAGGGAATAGGCAAGAAAATTCAACACATGAGAAATTTTTCAAGAAGTCAATAAGAGGAGGGAAGTTGTACTCACTCTTTAAAAAAAAAGGAAAAGAAAAAAAAGGACATGCCTAAAGCTCAGTATAAGGAATTATTAGACACATGCAAATTCAAATTCAACAAGGTTTCAGCTCACACCAGTCATTTCCATCAGCAAAATGTCTATAAACTATAAATGCTGAAGGGGTTTTAGAGAACTGTGTACCTTCTAGCTGCTGGTGGGATGTAAAGTGGTAACAGCACTAACGCAAACTGAATGGAGCTTCTTGAAAAGGTAAAAATTGAGCTACCATATGATGCAGCAGGTCACCCTTTGGGCCTATAACCTAAGACCACCTGAATCGGAAAGACACAGGCAGGCAAATGAGCACTGCAGCAATATTGAAATAGCCAAGACATGGAAGCAGAAAAAAGGTTCATAAACAGATGAATGGACAAAGAAGAAGTAGTATACGTACCAAATAGAATAGTAGCCTGGGGAAAAAAATGAACAACGCCGTTTTCAGGACTACAGTTGAGCCTAGAAATAATCATATAAGGTTAAGTAACTCAAAAGGGTACGACAAATATCCTATGATAACATTTATACATGTTATCCTAAGATTGCTACCAATGAACATATTTCCACAGAAAAAGACACTCACAGACTTATGAAATAAACTAATGGTTAGCAAAATGAAAGGTGGGAGGATGGGTAAATTAGGACTATGGGGTTAACATACATATACTAATGTATGTTAAGTGTATAACAACATATAACAGATAAACTGTATGAATTATATAATCTCCAATACCTTTAAAATATACATTTTGTAATCACATACATGGTAACAGGACCCTAAGATGAACAGACATATGTATGAATCATTGAGCAGATCCTGTACAGCCAGGCAATCAAAACACTCTAATCAAATTTACGCTGATAAGAAATAGAAATGAAATTTAAAAAACAAACATAAGTAAGGAGACATAAACTTCTGGGGGCTTGTCCCAGCACATTCCACTCTAATTTACAACCTCAGAACACTACCTCCAGGAAGATTCTGTTGCCCTAGTAACAAGAGTTGAGAACGTAATAATGCTGCCGCCTTGTGGCTGTTTCCCACAACAGCAGCTTTAAACCCAGTGCTAATGGTTGCTTAATAGTCACAACGACTGCAGGGGTCTAAATGACACCTGCCCTCAAAAAGTGCCCTTGGGTAGGGAATAGGCAAGAAAATTCAACACATGAGAAATTTTTCAAAAAGTGAATATGAAGAGGGAAGTTGTACTCACACTTTAACAAAAAAAGGAAAAGAAGAAAAAGGATATGCCTAAAGATCAGTATAAGGAATTATTCGCCACATGCGTATCCAACCTCCATAAAGGTTTCAGCTCACAACAGTCAAATGGCCATCAGCAAAAGTCTACAAACTATAAATGCTGAAGGTGTTTTAGAGAAATGTGTACCTTCTATCTGCTGCTGGGATGTAAAGTGGTAACAGCACTAACGCAAACTGAATGGAGCCGCTTGAAAAGGTAGAAATTGAGCTACCATATGATGCGGCAGGGCACCTCTCGGGCTTATAACCTAAGACCACCAGAATCGGAAGGACACAGGCAGTCAAATGTGCACTGCAGCAATACTGAAATAGCCAAGACATGGAAGCAAAAAAAGGTCCATAAACAGATGAATGGACAGAGAAGAAGTGGTATATGGACAGAATGGAATAGTAGCCTCGGGAAAAAAATGAACAATGCCGTTTTCAGGACTACAGTAGAGCCTAGAAATAATAATATAAGGTTAAGTAAGTCAAAAGGGTATGACAAATATCCTATGATATCATTTATACATGTTATCCTAAGATTGCTACCAATGAACATATTTCCACAGAAAAAGACACTCACAGACTTATGAAATAAACTAATGGTTAGCCAAAATGAAAGGGGGGAGGATGGGTAATTTAGGACTATGGGATTAACATAAATATACTAATGTATGTTACATGCATATAAACATATAACAGATAAACTATATGAATTATATAATCACCAATACCTTTAAAATATACATTCTGTATTCACATACATGGTAACAGAATCCGAAGATGAACAGACATATGTAGGAATCATTGAGCAGATTCTGTACAGCCAGACAATCAAAAAACTCTAATCAAATTTACTCCAAAAAGAAATAGAATTAAATTTAAAAAACAAACATAAGTAAGGAGACATAAACTTCTGGGGGCTCGTCCCAGCACATTCCACTCTAATTTACAACCACGGAACACTACCTCCAGGAAGATTCTGTTGCCCTAGTAACAAGAGATGAGAACGTAATAATGCTGCCGCCTTGTGGCTGTTTCCCACAACAGCAGCATTAAACCCAGTGCTAATGGTTGCTTAATAGTCACAAGGACTGCAGGGCTCTAAATGACACCTGCCCTGAAAAATGCCCTGGGGTAGGGAATAGGCAAGAAAATTCAACACATGAGAAATTTTTCAAGAAGTCAATAAGAGGAGGGAAGTTGTACTCACTCTTTAAAAAAAAAGGAAAAGAAAAAAAAGGACATGCCTAAAGCTCAGTATAAGGAATTATTAGACACATGCAAATTCAAATTCAACAAGGTTTCAGCTCACACCAGTCATTTCCATCAGCAAAATGTCTATAAACTATAAATGCTGAAGGGGTTTTAGAGAACTGTGTACCTTCTAGCTGCTGGTGGGATGTAAAGTGGTAACAGCACTAACGCAAACTGAATGGAGCTTCTTGAAAAGGTAAAAATTGAGCTACCATATGATGCAGCAGGTCACCCTTTGGGCCTATAACCTAAGACCACCTGAATCGGAAAGACACAGGCAGGCAAATGAGCACTGCAGCAATATTGAAATAGCCAAGACATGGAAGCAGAAAAAAGGTTCATAAACAGATGAATGGACAAAGAAGAAGTAGTATACGTACCAAATAGAATAGTAGCCTGGGGAAAAAAATGAACAACGCCGTTTTCAGGACTACAGTTGAGCCTAGAAATAATCATATAAGGTTAAGTAACTCAAAAGGGTACGACAAATATCCTATGATAACATTTATACATGTTATCCTAAGATTGCTACCAATGAACATATTTCCACAGAAAAAGACACTCACAGACTTATGAAATAAACTAACGGTTAGCAAAATGAAAGGTGGGAGGATGGGTAAATTAGGACTATGGGGTTAACATACATATACTAATGTATGTTAAGTGTATAACAACATATAACAGATAAACTGTATGAATTATATAATCTCCAATACCTTTAAAATATACATTTTGTAATCACATACATGGTAACAGGACCCTAAGATGAACAGACATATGTATGAATCATTGAGCAGATCCTGTACAGCCAGGCAATCAAAACACTCTAATCAAATTTACGCTGATAAGAAATAGAAATGAAATTTAAAAAACAAACATAAGTAAGGAGACATAAACTTCTGGGGGCTTGTCCCAGCACATTCCACTCTAATTTACAACCTCAGAACACTACCTCCAGGAAGATTCTGTTGCCCTAGTAACAAGAGTTGAGAACGTAATAATGCTGCCGCCTTGTGGCTGTTTCCCACAACAGCAGCTTTAAACCCAGTGCTAATGGTTGCTTAATAGTCACAACGACTGCAGGGGTCTAAATGACACCTGCCCTCAAAAAGTGCCCTTGGGTAGGGAATAGGCAAGAAAATTCAACACATGAGAAATTTTTCAAAAAGTGAATATGAAGAGGGAAGTTGTACTCACACTTTAACAAAAAAAGGAAAAGAAGAAAAAGGATATGCCTAAAGATCAGTATAAGGAATTATTCGCCACATGCGTATCCAACCTCCATAAAGGTTTCAGCTCACAACAGTCAAATGGCCATCAGCAAAAGTCTACAAACTATAAATGCTGAAGGTGTTTTAGAGAAATGTGTACCTTCTATCTGCTGCTGGGATGTAAAGTGGTAACAGCACTAACGCAAACTGAATGGAGCCGCTTGAAAAGGTAGAAATTGAGCTACCATATGATGCGGCAGGGCACCTCTCGGGCTTATAACCTAAGACCACCAGAATCGGAAGGACACAGGCAGTCAAATGTGCACTGCAGCAATACTGAAATAGCCAAGACATGGAAGCAAAAAAAGGTCCATAAACAGATGAATGGACAGAGAAGAAGTGGTATATGGACAGAATGGAATAGTAGCCTCGGGAAAAAAATGAACAATGCCGTTTTCAGGACTACAGTAGAGCCTAGAAATAATAATATAAGGTTAAGTAAGTCAAAAGGGTATGACAAATATCCTATGATATCATTTATACATGTTATCCTAAGATTGCTACCAATGAACATATTTCCACAGAAAAAGACACTCACAGACTTATGAAATAAACTAATGGTTAGCCAAAATGAAAGGGGGGAGGATGGGTAAATTAGGACTATGGGATTAACATAAATATACTAATGTATGTTACATGCATATAAACATATAACAGATAAACTATATGAATTATATAATCACCAATACCTTTAAAATATACATTCTGTATTCACATACATGGTAACAGAATCCGAAGATGAACAGACATATGTAGGAATCATTGAGCAGATTCTGTACAGCCAGACAATCAAAAAACTCTAATCAAATTTACTCCAAAAAGAAATAGAATTAAATTTAAAAAACAAACATAAGTAAGGAGACATAAACTTCTGGGGGCTCGTCCCAGCACATTCCACTCTAATTTACAACCACGGAACACTACCTCCAGGAAGATTCTGTTGCCCTAGTAACAAGAGATGAGAACGTAATAATGCTGCCGCCTTGTGGCTGTTTCCCACAACAGCAGCATTAAACCCAGTGCTAATGGTTGCTTAATAGTCACAAGGACTGCAGGGCTCTAAATGACACCTGCCCTGAAAAATGCCCTGGGGTAGGGAATAGGCAAGAAAATTCAACACATGAGAAATTTTTCAAGAAGTCAATAAGAGGAGGGAAGTTGTACTCACTCTTTAAAAAAAAAGGAAAAGAAAAAAAAGGACATGCCTAAAGCTCAGTATAAGGAATTATTAGACACATGCAAATTCAAATTCAACAAGGTTTCAGCTCACACCAGTCATTTCCATCAGCAAAATGTCTATAAACTATAAATGCTGAAGGGGTTTTAGAGAACTGTGTACCTTCTAGCTGCTGGTGGGATGTAAAGTGGTAACAGCACTAACGCAAACTGAATGGAGCTTCTTGAAAAGGTAAAAATTGAGCTACCATATGATGCAGCAGGTCACCCTTTGGGCCTATAACCTAAGACCACCTGAATCGGAAAGACACAGGCAGGCAAATGAGCACTGCAGCAATATTGAAATAGCCAAGACATGGAAGCAGAAAAAAGGTTCATAAACAGATGAATGGACAAAGAAGAAGTAGTATACGTACCAAATAGAATAGTAGCCTGGGGAAAAAAATGAACAACGCCGTTTTCAGGACTACAGTTGAGCCTAGAAATAATCATATAAGGTTAAGTAACTCAAAAGGGTACGACAAATATCCTATGATAACATTTATACATGTTATCCTAAGATTGCTACCAATGAACATATTTCCACAGAAAAAGACACTCACAGACTTATGAAATAAACTAATGGTTAGCAAAATGAAAGGTGGGAGGATGGGTAAATTAGGACTATGGGGTTAACATACATATACTAATGTATGTTAAGTGTATAACAACATATAACAGATAAACTGTATGAATTATATAATCTCCAATACCTTTAAAATATACATTTTGTAATCACATACATGGTAACAGGACCCTAAGATGAACAGACATATGTATGAATCATTGAGCAGATCCTGTACAGCCAGGCAATCAAAACACTCTAATCAAATTTATGCTGATAAGAAATAGAAATGAAATTTAAAAAACAAACATAAGTAAGGAGACATAAACTTCTGGGGGCTTGTCCCAGCACATTCCACTCTAATTTACAACCTCAGAACACTACCTCCAGGAAGATTCTGTTGCCCTAGTAACAAGAGTTGAGAACGTAATAATGCTGCCGCCTTGTGGCTGTTTCCCACAACAGCAGCTTTAAACCCAGTGCTAATGGTTGCTTAATAGTCACAACGACTGCAGGGGTCTAAATGACACCTGCCCTCAAAAAGTGCCCTTGGGTAGGGAATAGGCAAGAAAATTCAACACATGAGAAATTTTTCAAAAAGTGAATATGAAGAGGGAAGTTGTACTCACACTTTAACAAAAAAAGGAAAAGAAGAAAAAGGATATGCCTAAAGATCAGTATAAGGAATTATTCGCCACATGCGTATCCAACCTCCATAAAGGTTTCAGCTCACAACAGTCAAATGGCCATCAGCAAAAGTCTACAAACTATAAATGCTGAAGGTGTTTTAGAGAAATGTGTACCTTCTATCTGCTGCTGGGATGTAAAGTGGTAACAGCACTAACGCAAACTGAATGGAGCCGCTTGAAAAGGTAGAAATTGAGCTACCATATGATGCGGCAGGGCACCTCTCGGGCTTATAACCTAAGACCACCAGAATCGGAAGGACACAGGCAGTCAAATGTGCACTGCAGCAATACTGAAATAGCCAAGACATGGAAGCAAAAAAAGGTCCATAAACAGATGAATGGACAGAGAAGAAGTGGTATATGGACAGAATGGAATAGTAGCCTCGGGAAAAAAATGAACAATGCCGTTTTCAGGACTACAGTAGAGCCTAGAAATAATAATATAAGGTTAAGTAAGTCAAAAGGGTATGACAAATATCCTATGATATCATTTATACATGTTATCCTAAGATTGCTACCAATGAACATATTTCCACAGAAAAAGACACTCACAGACTTATGAAATAAACTAATGGTTAGCCAAAATGAAAGGGGGGAGGATGGGTAATTTAGGACTATGGGATTAACATAAATATACTAATGTATGTTACATGCATATAAACATATAACAGATAAACTATATGAATTATATAATCACCAATACCTTTAAAATATACATTCTGTATTCACATACATGGTAACAGAATCCGAAGATGAACAGACATATGTAGGAATCATTGAGCAGATTCTGTACAGCCAGACAATCAAAAAACTCTAATCAAATTTACTCCAAAAAGAAATAGAATTAAATTTAAAAAACAAACATAAGTAAGGAGACATAAACTTCTGGGGGCTCGTCCCAGCACATTCCACTCTAATTTACAACCACGGAACACTACCTCCAGGAAGATTCTGTTGCCCTAGTAACAAGAGATGAGAACGTAATAATGCTGCCGCCTTGTGGCTGTTTCCCACAACAGCAGCATTAAACCCAGTGCTAATGGTTGCTTAATAGTCACAAGGACTGCAGGGCTCTAAATGACACCTGCCCTGAAAAATGCCCTGGGGTAGGGAATAGGCAAGAAAATTCAACACATGAGAAATTTTTCAAGAAGTCAATAAGAGGAGGGAAGTTGTACTCACTCTTTAAAAAAAAAGGAAAAGAAAAAAAAGGACATGCCTAAAGCTCAGTATAAGGAATTATTAGACACATGCAAATTCAAATTCAACAAGGTTTCAGCTCACACCAGTCATTTCCATCAGCAAAATGTCTATAAACTATAAATGCTGAAGGGGTTTTAGAGAACTGTGTACCTTCTAGCTGCTGGTGGGATGTAAAGTGGTAACAGCACTAACGCAAACTGAATGGAGCTTCTTGAAAAGGTAAAAATTGAGCTACCATATGATGCAGCAGGTCACCCTTTGGGCCTATAACCTAAGACCACCTGAATCGGAAAGACACAGGCAGGCAAATGAGCACTGCAGCAATATTGAAATAGCCAAGACATGGAAGCAGAAAAAAGGTTCATAAACAGATGAATGGACAAAGAAGAAGTAGTATACGTACCAAATAGAATAGTAGCCTGGGGAAAAAAATGAACAACGCCGTTTTCAGGACTACAGTTGAGCCTAGAAATAATCATATAAGGTTAAGTAACTCAAAAGGGTACGACAAATATCCTATGATAACATTTATACATGTTATCCTAAGATTGCTACCAATGAACATATTTCCACAGAAAAAGACACTCACAGACTTATGAAATAAACTAATGGTTAGCAAAATGAAAGGTGGGAGGATGGGTAAATTAGGACTATGGGGTTAACATACATATACTAATGTATGTTAAGTGTATAACAACATATAACAGATAAACTGTATGAATTATATAATCTCCAATACCTTTAAAATATACATTTTGTAATCACATACATGGTAACAGGACCCTAAGATGAACAGACATATGTATGAATCATTGAGCAGATCCTGTACAGCCAGGCAATCAAAACACTCTAATCAAATTTACGCTGATAAGAAATAGAAATGAAATTTAAAAAACAAACATAAGTAAGGAGACATAAACTTCTGGGGGCTTGTCCCAGCACATTCCACTCTAATTTACAACCTCAGAACACTACCTCCAGGAAGATTCTGTTGCCCTAGTAACAAGAGTTGAGAACGTAATAATGCTGCCGCCTTGTGGCTGTTTCCCACAACAGCAGCTTTAAACCCAGTGCTAATGGTTGCTTAATAGTCACAACGACTGCAGGGGTCTAAATGACACCTGCCCTCAAAAAGTGCCCTTGGGTAGGGAATAGGCAAGAAAATTCAACACATGAGAAATTTTTCAAAAAGTGAATATGAAGAGGGAAGTTGTACTCACACTTTAACAAAAAAAGGAAAAGAAGAAAAAGGATATGCCTAAAGATCAGTATAAGGAATTATTCGCCACATGCGTATCCAACCTCCATAAAGGTTTCAGCTCACAACAGTCAAATGGCCATCAGCAAAAGTCTACAAACTATAAATGCTGAAGGTGTTTTAGAGAAATGTGTACCTTCTATCTGCTGCTGGGATGTAAAGTGGTAACAGCACTAACGCAAACTGAATGGAGCCGCTTGAAAAGGTAGAAATTGAGCTACCATATGATGCGGCAGGGCACCTCTCGGGCTTATAACCTAAGACCACCAGAATCGGAAGGACACAGGCAGTCAAATGTGCACTGCAGCAATACTGAAATAGCCAAGACATGGAAGCAAAAAAAGGTCCATAAACAGATGAATGGACAGAGAAGAAGTGGTATATGGACAGAATGGAATAGTAGCCTCGGGAAAAAAATGAACAATGCCGTTTTCAGGACTACAGTAGAGCCTAGAAATAATAATATAAGGTTAAGTAAGTCAAAAGGGTATGACAAATATCCTATGATATCATTTATACATGTTATCCTAAGATTGCTACCAATGAACATATTTCCACAGAAAAAGACACTCACAGACTTATGAAATAAACTAATGGTTAGCCAAAATGAAAGGGGGGAGGATGGGTAAATTAGGACTATGGGATTAACATAAATATACTAATGTATGTTACATGCATATAAACATATAACAGATAAACTATATGAATTATATAATCACCAATACCTTTAAAATATACATTCTGTATTCACATACATGGTAACAGAATCCGAAGATGAACAGACATATGTAGGAATCATTGAGCAGATTCTGTACAGCCAGACAATCAAAAAACTCTAATCAAATTTACTCCAAAAAGAAATAGAATTAAATTTAAAAAACAAACATAAGTAAGGAGACATAAACTTCTGGGGGCTCGTCCCAGCACATTCCACTCTAATTTACAACCACGGAACACTACCTCCAGGAAGATTCTGTTGCCCTAGTAACAAGAGATGAGAACGTAATAATGCTGCCGCCTTGTGGCTGTTTCCCACAACAGCAGCATTAAACCCAGTGCTAATGGTTGCTTAATAGTCACAAGGACTGCAGGGCTCTAAATGACACCTGCCCTGAAAAATGCCCTGGGGTAGGGAATAGGCAAGAAAATTCAACACATGAGAAATTTTTCAAGAAGTCAATAAGAGGAGGGAAGTTGTACTCACTCTTTAAAAAAAAAGGAAAAGAAAAAAAAGGACATGCCTAAAGCTCAGTATAAGGAATTATTAGACACATGCAAATTCAAATTCAACAAGGTTTCAGCTCACACCAGTCATTTCCATCAGCAAAATGTCTATAAACTATAAATGCTGAAGGGGTTTTAGAGAACTGTGTACCTTCTAGCTGCTGGTGGGATGTAAAGTGGTAACAGCACTAACGCAAACTGAATGGAGCTTCTTGAAAAGGTAAAAATTGAGCTACCATATGATGCAGCAGGTCACCCTTTGGGCCTATAACCTAAGACCACCTGAATCGGAAAGACACAGGCAGGCAAATGAGCACTGCAGCAATATTGAAATAGCCAAGACATGGAAGCAGAAAAAAGGTTCATAAACAGATGAATGGACAAAGAAGAAGTAGTATACGTACCAAATAGAATAGTAGCCTGGGGAAAAAAATGAACAACGCCGTTTTCAGGACTACAGTTGAGCCTAGAAATAATCATATAAGGTTAAGTAACTCAAAAGGGTACGACAAATATCCTATGATAACATTTATACATGTTATCCTAAGATTGCTACCAATGAACATATTTCCACAGAAAAAGACACTCACAGACTTATGAAATAAACTAATGGTTAGCAAAATGAAAGGTGGGAGGATGGGTAAATTAGGACTATGGGGTTAACATACATATACTAATGTATGTTAAGTGTATAACAACATATAACAGATAAACTGTATGAATTATATAATCTCCAATACCTTTAAAATATACATTTTGTAATCACATACATGGTAACAGGACCCTAAGATGAACAGACATATGTATGAATCATTGAGCAGATCCTGTACAGCCAGGCAATCAAAACACTCTAATCAAATTTACGCTGATAAGAAATAGAAATGAAATTTAAAAAACAAACATAAGTAAGGAGACATAAACTTCTGGGGGCTTGTCCCAGCACATTCCACTCTAATTTACAACCTCAGAACACTACCTCCAGGAAGATTCTGTTGCCCTAGTAACAAGAGTTGAGAACGTAATAATGCTGCCGCCTTGTGGCTGTTTCCCACAACAGCAGCTTTAAACCCAGTGCTAATGGTTGCTTAATAGTCACAACGACTGCAGGGGTCTAAATGACACCTGCCCTCAAAAAGTGCCCTTGGGTAGGGAATAGGCAAGAAAATTCAACACATGAGAAATTTTTCAAAAAGTGAATATGAAGAGGGAAGTTGTACTCACACTTTAACAAAAAAAGGAAAAGAAGAAAAAGGATATGCCTAAAGATCAGTATAAGGAATTATTCGCCACATGCGTATCCAACCTCCATAAAGGTTTCAGCTCACAACAGTCAAATGGCCATCAGCAAAAGTCTACAAACTATAAATGCTGAAGGTGTTTTAGAGAAATGTGTACCTTCTATCTGCTGCTGGGATGTAAAGTGGTAACAGCACTAACGCAAACTGAATGGAGCCGCTTGAAAAGGTAGAAATTGAGCTACCATATGATGCGGCAGGGCACCTCTCGGGCTTATAACCTAAGACCACCAGAATCGGAAGGACACAGGCAGTCAAATGTGCACTGCAGCAATACTGAAATAGCCAAGACATGGAAGCAAAAAAAGGTCCATAAACAGATGAATGGACAGAGAAGAAGTGGTATATGGACAGAATGGAATAGTAGCCTCGGGAAAAAAATGAACAATGCCGTTTTCAGGACTACAGTAGAGCCTAGAAATAATAATATAAGGTTAAGTAAGTCAAAAGGGTATGACAAATATCCTATGATATCATTTATACATGTTATCCTAAGATTGCTACCAATGAACATATTTCCACAGAAAAAGACACTCACAGACTTATGAAATAAACTAATGGTTAGCCAAAATGAAAGGGGGGAGGATGGGTAATTTAGGACTATGGGATTAACATAAATATACTAATGTATGTTACATGCATATAAACATATAACAGATAAACTATATGAATTATATAATCACCAATACCTTTAAAATATACATTCTGTATTCACATACATGGTAACAGAATCCGAAGATGAACAGACATATGTAGGAATCATTGAGCAGATTCTGTACAGCCAGACAATCAAAAAACTCTAATCAAATTTACTCCAAAAAGAAATAGAATTAAATTTAAAAAACAAACATAAGTAAGGAGACATAAACTTCTGGGGGCTCGTCCCAGCACATTCCACTCTAATTTACAACCACGGAACACTACCTCCAGGAAGATTCTGTTGCCCTAGTAACAAGAGATGAGAACGTAATAATGCTGCCGCCTTGTGGCTGTTTCCCACAACAGCAGCATTAAACCCAGTGCTAATGGTTGCTTAATAGTCACAAGGACTGCAGGGCTCTAAATGACACCTGCCCTGAAAAATGCCCTGGGGTAGGGAATAGGCAAGAAAATTCAACACATGAGAAATTTTTCAAGAAGTCAATAAGAGGAGGGAAGTTGTACTCACTCTTTAAAAAAAAAGGAAAAGAAAAAAAAGGACATGCCTAAAGCTCAGTATAAGGAATTATTAGACACATGCAAATTCAAATTCAACAAGGTTTCAGCTCACACCAGTCATTTCCATCAGCAAAATGTCTATAAACTATAAATGCTGAAGGGGTTTTAGAGAACTGTGTACCTTCTAGCTGCTGGTGGGATGTAAAGTGGTAACAGCACTAACGCAAACTGAATGGAGCTTCTTGAAAAGGTAAAAATTGAGCTACCATATGATGCAGCAGGTCACCCTTTGGGCCTATAACCTAAGACCACCTGAATCGGAAAGACACAGGCAGGCAAATGAGCACTGCAGCAATATTGAAATAGCCAAGACATGGAAGCAGAAAAAAGGTTCATAAACAGATGAATGGACAAAGAAGAAGTAGTATACGTACCAAATAGAATAGTAGCCTGGGGAAAAAAATGAACAACGCCGTTTTCAGGACTACAGTTGAGCCTAGAAATAATCATATAAGGTTAAGTAACTCAAAAGGGTACGACAAATATCCTATGATAACATTTATACATGTTATCCTAAGATTGCTACCAATGAACATATTTCCACAGAAAAAGACACTCACAGACTTATGAAATAAACTAATGGTTAGCAAAATGAAAGGTGGGAGGATGGGTAAATTAGGACTATGGGGTTAACATACATATACTAATGTATGTTAAGTGTATAACAACATATAACAGATAAACTGTATGAATTATATAATCTCCAATACCTTTAAAATATACATTTTGTAATCACATACATGGTAACAGGACCCTAAGATGAACAGACATATGTATGAATCATTGAGCAGATCCTGTACAGCCAGGCAATCAAAACACTCTAATCAAATTTACGCTGATAAGAAATAGAAATGAAATTTAAAAAACAAACATAAGTAAGGAGACATAAACTTCTGGGGGCTTGTCCCAGCACATTCCACTCTAATTTACAACCTCAGAACACTACCTCCAGGAAGATTCTGTTGCCCTAGTAACAAGAGTTGAGAACGTAATAATGCTGCCGCCTTGTGGCTGTTTCCCACAACAGCAGCTTTAAACCCAGTGCTAATGGTTGCTTAATAGTCACAACGACTGCAGGGGTCTAAATGACACCTGCCCTCAAAAAGTGCCCTTGGGTAGGGAATAGGCAAGAAAATTCAACACATGAGAAATTTTTCAAAAAGTGAATATGAAGAGGGAAGTTGTACTCACACTTTAACAAAAAAAGGAAAAGAAGAAAAAGGATATGCCTAAAGATCAGTATAAGGAATTATTCGCCACATGCGTATCCAACCTCCATAAAGGTTTCAGCTCACAACAGTCAAATGGCCATCAGCAAAAGTCTACAAACTATAAATGCTGAAGGTGTTTTAGAGAAATGTGTACCTTCTATCTGCTGCTGGGATGTAAAGTGGTAACAGCACTAACGCAAACTGAATGGAGCCGCTTGAAAAGGTAGAAATTGAGCTACCATATGATGCGGCAGGGCACCTCTCGGGCTTATAACCTAAGACCACCAGAATCGGAAGGACACAGGCAGTCAAATGTGCACTGCAGCAATACTGAAATAGCCAAGACATGGAAGCAAAAAAAGGTCCATAAACAGATGAATGGACAGAGAAGAAGTGGTATATGGACAGAATGGAATAGTAGCCTCGGGAAAAAAATGAACAATGCCGTTTTCAGGACTACAGTAGAGCCTAGAAATAATAATATAAGGTTAAGTAAGTCAAAAGGGTATGACAAATATCCTATGATATCATTTATACATGTTATCCTAAGATTGCTACCAATGAACATATTTCCACAGAAAAAGACACTCACAGACTTATGAAATAAACTAATGGTTAGCCAAAATGAAAGGGGGGAGGATGGGTAAATTAGGACTATGGGATTAACATAAATATACTAATGTATGTTACATGCATATAAACATATAACAGATAAACTATATGAATTATATAATCACCAATACCTTTAAAATATACATTCTGTATTCACATACATGGTAACAGAATCCGAAGATGAACAGACATATGTAGGAATCATTGAGCAGATTCTGTACAGCCAGACAATCAAAAAACTCTAATCAAATTTACTCCAAAAAGAAATAGAATTAAATTTAAAAAACAAACATAAGTAAGGAGACATAAACTTCTGGGGGCTCGTCCCAGCACATTCCACTCTAATTTACAACCACGGAACACTACCTCCAGGAAGATTCTGTTGCCCTAGTAACAAGAGATGAGAACGTAATAATGCTGCCGCCTTGTGGCTGTTTCCCACAACAGCAGCATTAAACCCAGTGCTAATGGTTGCTTAATAGTCACAAGGACTGCAGGGCTCTAAATGACACCTGCCCTGAAAAATGCCCTGGGGTAGGGAATAGGCAAGAAAATTCAACACATGAGAAATTTTTCAAGAAGTCAATAAGAGGAGGGAAGTTGTACTCACTCTTTAAAAAAAAAGGAAAAGAAAAAAAAGGACATGCCTAAAGCTCAGTATAAGGAATTATTAGACACATGCAAATTCAAATTCAACAAGGTTTCAGCTCACACCAGTCATTTCCATCAGCAAAATGTCTATAAACTATAAATGCTGAAGGGGTTTTAGAGAACTGTGTACCTTCTAGCTGCTGGTGGGATGTAAAGTGGTAACAGCACTAACGCAAACTGAATGGAGCTTCTTGAAAAGGTAAAAATTGAGCTACCATATGATGCAGCAGGTCACCCTTTGGGCCTATAACCTAAGACCACCTGAATCGGAAAGACACAGGCAGGCAAATGAGCACTGCAGCAATATTGAAATAGCCAAGACATGGAAGCAGAAAAAAGGTTCATAAACAGATGAATGGACAAAGAAGAAGTAGTATACGTACCAAATAGAATAGTAGCCTGGGGAAAAAAATGAACAACGCCGTTTTCAGGACTACAGTTGAGCCTAGAAATAATCATATAAGGTTAAGTAACTCAAAAGGGTACGACAAATATCCTATGATAACATTTATACATGTTATCCTAAGATTGCTACCAATGAACATATTTCCACAGAAAAAGACACTCACAGACTTATGAAATAAACTAATGGTTAGCAAAATGAAAGGTGGGAGGATGGGTAAATTAGGACTATGGGGTTAACATACATATACTAATGTATGTTAAGTGTATAACAACATATAACAGATAAACTGTATGAATTATATAATCTCCAATACCTTTAAAATATACATTTTGTAATCACATACATGGTAACAGGACCCTAAGATGAACAGACATATGTATGAATCATTGAGCAGATCCTGTACAGCCAGGCAATCAAAACACTCTAATCAAATTTACGCTGATAAGAAATAGAAATGAAATTTAAAAAACAAACATAAGTAAGGAGACATAAACTTCTGGGGGCTTGTCCCAGCACATTCCACTCTAATTTACAACCTCAGAACACTACCTCCAGGAAGATTCTGTTGCCCTAGTAACAAGAGTTGAGAACGTAATAATGCTGCCGCCTTGTGGCTGTTTCCCACAACAGCAGCTTTAAACCCAGTGCTAATGGTTGCTTAATAGTCACAACGACTGCAGGGGTCTAAATGACACCTGCCCTCAAAAAGTGCCCTTGGGTAGGGAATAGGCAAGAAAATTCAACACATGAGAAATTTTTCAAAAAGTGAATATGAAGAGGGAAGTTGTACTCACACTTTAACAAAAAAAGGAAAAGAAGAAAAAGGATATGCCTAAAGATCAGTATAAGGAATTATTCGCCACATGCGTATCCAACCTCCATAAAGGTTTCAGCTCACAACAGTCAAATGGCCATCAGCAAAAGTCTACAAACTATAAATGCTGAAGGTGTTTTAGAGAAATGTGTACCTTCTATCTGCTGCTGGGATGTAAAGTGGTAACAGCACTAACGCAAACTGAATGGAGCCGCTTGAAAAGGTAGAAATTGAGCTACCATATGATGCGGCAGGGCACCTCTCGGGCTTATAACCTAAGACCACCAGAATCGGAAGGACACAGGCAGTCAAATGTGCACTGCAGCAATACTGAAATAGCCAAGACATGGAAGCAAAAAAAGGTCCATAAACAGATGAATGGACAGAGAAGAAGTGGTATATGGACAGAATGGAATAGTAGCCTCGGGAAAAAAATGAACAATGCCGTTTTCAGGACTACAGTAGAGCCTAGAAATAATAATATAAGGTTAAGTAAGTCAAAAGGGTATGACAAATATCCTATGATATCATTTATACATGTTATCCTAAGATTGCTACCAATGAACATATTTCCACAGAAAAAGACACTCACAGACTTATGAAATAAACTAATGGTTAGCCAAAATGAAAGGGGGGAGGATGGGTAATTTAGGACTATGGGATTAACATAAATATACTAATGTATGTTACATGCATATAAACATATAACAGATAAACTATATGAATTATATAATCACCAATACCTTTAAAATATACATTCTGTATTCACATACATGGTAACAGAATCCGAAGATGAACAGACATATGTAGGAATCATTGAGCAGATTCTGTACAGCCAGACAATCAAAAAACTCTAATCAAATTTACTCCAAAAAGAAATAGAATTAAATTTAAAAAACAAACATAAGTAAGGAGACATAAACTTCTGGGGGCTCGTCCCAGCACATTCCACTCTAATTTACAACCACGGAACACTACCTCCAGGAAGATTCTGTTGCCCTAGTAACAAGAGATGAGAACGTAATAATGCTGCCGCCTTGTGGCTGTTTCCCACAACAGCAGCATTAAACCCAGTGCTAATGGTTGCTTAATAGTCACAAGGACTGCAGGGCTCTAAATGACACCTGCCCTGAAAAATGCCCTGGGGTAGGGAATAGGCAAGAAAATTCAACACATGAGAAATTTTTCAAGAAGTCAATAAGAGGAGGGAAGTTGTACTCACTCTTTAAAAAAAAAGGAAAAGAAAAAAAAGGACATGCCTAAAGCTCAGTATAAGGAATTATTAGACACATGCAAATTCAAATTCAACAAGGTTTCAGCTCACACCAGTCATTTCCATCAGCAAAATGTCTATAAACTATAAATGCTGAAGGGGTTTTAGAGAACTGTGTACCTTCTAGCTGCTGGTGGGATGTAAAGTGGTAACAGCACTAACGCAAACTGAATGGAGCTTCTTGAAAAGGTAAAAATTGAGCTACCATATGATGCAGCAGGTCACCCTTTGGGCCTATAACCTAAGACCACCTGAATCGGAAAGACACAGGCAGGCAAATGAGCACTGCAGCAATATTGAAATAGCCAAGACATGGAAGCAGAAAAAAGGTTCATAAACAGATGAATGGACAAAGAAGAAGTAGTATACGTACCAAATAGAATAGTAGCCTGGGGAAAAAAATGAACAACGCCGTTTTCAGGACTACAGTTGAGCCTAGAAATAATCATATAAGGTTAAGTAACTCAAAAGGGTACGACAAATATCCTATGATAACATTTATACATGTTATCCTAAGATTGCTACCAATGAACATATTTCCACAGAAAAAGACACTCACAGACTTATGAAATAAACTAATGGTTAGCAAAATGAAAGGTGGGAGGATGGGTAAATTAGGACTATGGGGTTAACATACATATACTAATGTATGTTAAGTGTATAACAACATATAACAGATAAACTGTATGAATTATATAATCTCCAATACCTTTAAAATATACATTTTGTAATCACATACATGGTAACAGGACCCTAAGATGAACAGACATATGTATGAATCATTGAGCAGATCCTGTACAGCCAGGCAATCAAAACACTCTAATCAAATTTACGCTGATAAGAAATAGAAATGAAATTTAAAAAACAAACATAAGTAAGGAGACATAAACTTCTGGGGGCTTGTCCCAGCACATTCCACTCTAATTTACAACCTCAGAACACTACCTCCAGGAAGATTCTGTTGCCCTAGTAACAAGAGTTGAGAACGTAATAATGCTGCCGCCTTGTGGCTGTTTCCCACAACAGCAGCTTTAAACCCAGTGCTAATGGTTGCTTAATAGTCACAACGACTGCAGGGGTCTAAATGACACCTGCCCTCAAAAAGTGCCCTTGGGTAGGGAATAGGCAAGAAAATTCAACACATGAGAAATTTTTCAAAAAGTGAATATGAAGAGGGAAGTTGTACTCACACTTTAACAAAAAAAGGAAAAGAAGAAAAAGGATATGCCTAAAGATCAGTATAAGGAATTATTCGCCACATGCGTATCCAACCTCCATAAAGGTTTCAGCTCACAACAGTCAAATGGCCATCAGCAAAAGTCTACAAACTATAAATGCTGAAGGTGTTTTAGAGAAATGTGTACCTTCTATCTGCTGCTGGGATGTAAAGTGGTAACAGCACTAACGCAAACTGAATGGAGCCGCTTGAAAAGGTAGAAATTGAGCTACCATATGATGCGGCAGGGCACCTCTCGGGCTTATAACCTAAGACCACCAGAATCGGAAGGACACAGGCAGTCAAATGTGCACTGCAGCAATACTGAAATAGCCAAGACATGGAAGCAAAAAAAGGTCCATAAACAGATGAATGGACAGAGAAGAAGTGGTATATGGACAGAATGGAATAGTAGCCTCGGGAAAAAAATGAACAATGCCGTTTTCAGGACTACAGTAGAGCCTAGAAATAATAATATAAGGTTAAGTAAGTCAAAAGGGTATGACAAATATCCTATGATATCATTTATAACATGTTATCCTAAGATTGCTACCAATGAACATATTTCCACAGAAAAAGACACTCACAGACTTATGAAATAAACTAATGGTTAGCCAAAATGAAAGGGGGGAGGATGGGTAATTTAGGACTATGGGATTAACATAAATATACTAATGTATGTTACATGCATATAAACATATAACAGATAAACTATATGAATTATATAATCACCAATACCTTTAAAATATACATTCTGTATTCACATACATGGTAACAGAATCCGAAGATGAACAGACATATGTAGGAATCATTGAGCAGATTCTGTACAGCCAGACAATCAAAAAACTCTAATCAAATTTACTCCAAAAAGAAATAGAATTAAATTTAAAAAACAAACATAAGTAAGGAGACATAAACTTCTGGGGGCTCGTCCCAGCACATTCCACTCTAATTTACAACCACGGAACACTACCTCCAGGAAGATTCTGTTGCCCTAGTAACAAGAGATGAGAACGTAATAATGCTGCCGCCTTGTGGCTGTTTCCCACAACAGCAGCATTAAACCCAGTGCTAATGGTTGCTTAATAGTCACAAGGACTGCAGGGCTCTAAATGACACCTGCCCTGAAAAATGCCCTGGGGTAGGGAATAGGCAAGAAAATTCAACACATGAGAAATTTTTCAAGAAGTCAATAAGAGGAGGGAAGTTGTACTCACTCTTTAAAAAAAAAGGAAAAGAAAAAAAAGGACATGCCTAAAGCTCAGTATAAGGAATTATTAGACACATGCAAATTCAAATTCAACAAGGTTTCAGCTCACACCAGTCATTTCCATCAGCAAAATGTCTATAAACTATAAATGCTGAAGGGGTTTTAGAGAACTGTGTACCTTCTAGCTGCTGGTGGGATGTAAAGTGGTAACAGCACTAACGCAAACTGAATGGAGCTTCTTGAAAAGGTAAAAATTGAGCTACCATATGATGCAGCAGGTCACCCTTTGGGCCTATAACCTAAGACCACCTGAATCGGAAAGACACAGGCAGGCAAATGAGCACTGCAGCAATATTGAAATAGCCAAGACATGGAAGCAGAAAAAAGGTTCATAAACAGATGAATGGACAAAGAAGAAGTAGTATACGTACCAAATAGAATAGTAGCCTGGGGAAAAAAATGAACAACGCCGTTTTCAGGACTACAGTTGAGCCTAGAAATAATCATATAAGGTTAAGTAACTCAAAAGGGTACGACAAATATCCTATGATAACATTTATACATGTTATCCTAAGATTGCTACCAATGAACATATTTCCACAGAAAAAGACACTCACAGACTTATGAAATAAACTAATGGTTAGCAAAATGAAAGGTGGGAGGATGGGTAAATTAGGACTATGGGGTTAACATACATATACTAATGTATGTTAAGTGTATAACAACATATAACAGATAAACTGTATGAATTATATAATCTCCAATACCTTTAAAATATACATTTTGTAATCACATACATGGTAACAGGACCCTAAGATGAACAGACATATGTATGAATCATTGAGCAGATCCTGTACAGCCAGGCAATCAAAACACTCTAATCAAATTTTACGCTGATAAGAAATAGAAATGAAATTTAAAAAACAAACATAAGTAAGGAGACATAAACTTCTGGGGGCTTGTCCCAGCACATTCCACTCTAATTTACAACCTCAGAACACTACCTCCAGGAAGATTCTGTTGCCCTAGTAACAAGAGTTGAGAACGTAATAATGCTGCCGCCTTGTGGCTGTTTCCCACAACAGCAGCTTTAAACCCAGTGCTAATGGTTGCTTAATAGTCACAACGACTGCAGGGGTCTAAATGACACCTGCCCTCAAAAAGTGCCCTTGGGTAGGGAATAGGCAAGAAAATTCAACACATGAGAAATTTTTCAAAAAGTGAATATGAAGAGGGAAGTTGTACTCACACTTTAACAAAAAAAGGAAAAGAAGAAAAAGGATATGCCTAAAGATCAGTATAAGGAATTATTCGCCACATGCGTATCCAACCTCCATAAAGGTTTCAGCTCACAACAGTCAAATGGCCATCAGCAAAAGTCTACAAACTATAAATGCTGAAGGTGTTTTAGAGAAATGTGTACCTTCTATCTGCTGCTGGGATGTAAAGTGGTAACAGCACTAACGCAAACTGAATGGAGCCGCTTGAAAAGGTAGAAATTGAGCTACCATATGATGCGGCAGGGCACCTCTCGGGCTTATAACCTAAGACCACCAGAATCGGAAGGACACAGGCAGTCAAATGTGCACTGCAGCAATACTGAAATAGCCAAGACATGGAAGCAAAAAAAGGTCCATAAACAGATGAATGGACAGAGAAGAAGTGGTATATGGACAGAATGGAATAGTAGCCTCGGGAAAAAAATGAACAATGCCGTTTTCAGGACTACAGTAGAGCCTAGAAATAATAATATAAGGTTAAGTAAGTCAAAAGGGTATGACAAATATCCTATGATATCATTTATACATGTTATCCTAAGATTGCTACCAATGAACATATTTCCACAGAAAAAGACACTCACAGACTTATGAAATAAACTAATGGTTAGCCAAAATGAAAGGGGGGAGGATGGGTAAATTAGGACTATGGGATTAACATAAATATACTAATGTATGTTACATGCATATAAACATATAACAGATAAACTATATGAATTATATAATCACCAATACCTTTAAAATATACATTCTGTATTCACATACATGGTAACAGAATCCGAAGATGAACAGACATATGTAGGAATCATTGAGCAGATTCTGTACAGCCAGACAATCAAAAAACTCTAATCAAATTTACTCCAAAAAGAAATAGAATTAAATTTAAAAAACAAACA